>NC_068980.1:13417317-13738282 GCF_016808095.1 Vigna angularis
ACTGTGTTGATGTTTGAACCGGTGGTGATTTTGTTTTACAATTTCCATGCTTTATTCCAATGTGTTAGCTCAATATTGCAATTTAATTTAAGAGCATTGAATGAGTTTTCTTATTTATTTATTGCATTGCACTTAGTTCACGCACTTTCACATTGAATGTTTTATTTTAGTGTTTTCATTTAATTTAGTTGTAATGTGAACTTTAGCGACCAATATTGACATTTATATTTATATTTTTGTTTTAATTTAGTTCATTTGCATTCCCAAAATCTTCACAAACCCCCCTCCCCCCACTACGTGTTTGACCTAAGCCTCGAACCATATTTGGTCCTTGAGAGACGACCTATGAGTCACTTCCTAGCACTATATTGCATTCTCAAATGCACATGAAATTTGATGGGCTGCGACAGCCCGCATCAAATTTTGGCGCCGTTGCCGAGGACCAACGGTTCGGTCTTAGGTCTTTTGTTGTGTTAGTGTGTGTTGTGTTTTGTCTTGTGTTGTGAGTGTGATGTTTTGTTTTATGTGTGTGTTGTGTGTGCGTGTGGCATGTTTGATTGTGTTGAGTTTTGTTTGTTTCGTAATTTTTAGCATTTCCTTTCCACCTTCCCCCTTCTTTCACCATGTCTACCTATTTTGATTATGTGAATACTGCTTCTTCTACTTGTGCCTCTAATTACGATTCTCCTTCTGCATGCTACTTTGATTGAAATTCATATTCTGCTGATTTTTATGTTGAGAATAATATGGCTCATCCTCCAACTTATGAAAGCTCTCCTTGGGAGCCAGTTCCACCTAATAGGGATGGTGATCATCTCTTTCTCAACACTGGAATGATAAAAATGCTACCCCAGTTTCATGGTTTTGCAGATGAATGCCCACATGCACATTTGGAGCGGTTCTATCGAATTTGTTGTTTTATGAAACCTCCAAATGTCCCGGATGATCAGGTTTTCTTAAGGGCATTTTCGTACTCATTAAAAGGAGCAACAAAGGATTGGAAAGATCGTCTTCCTCGAGGATGCGTTACCAGATGGGAAAATCTTAAGCATCAATTTCTGAAGAAATTTCCCCCTGTGCAAAATAGTTACAACAACGATTCTGGATGGAATGACACTGGTTTGGGATGATATGAAGCTCCACAAAAATATCAGGAAGCACCATCTCAAAATACCTTTATTTCTCCGCCAGTCCAGCAACAACAGCAGATGCAATTTTATGATGCTCCTTCCCAAATAGCTCCTCAACCTTCTACTTCTGAGCCTACATTGGAGGAGTTACTGAGGCAGATGACCATGCAGAACATTCAGTTCAAGCAAGAGACCATGGAGTTTCAGCAAGAGACCAGAGCGTCCATTTAGAGCTTGAATGACCAAATAGGACAAATGGCCACTCAACTAAATCAAGAACAGTCTCAAGTTTCAGAGGAATCACCATTTCAGACTATTCAGATTCCTGATAATGACAGTGCCATCAACATAGGAGATGAGAACCAGAGTCACGTGCTCACTGCACCACCCACTTTCACATCGTCCTATGTCCCTACTCTTGCACCTGAGGAGACTGACAAATATTTTGAGGACCAGGCACAAATAAGCAATACTTTTGAGAAAGGTAGACCACCATCATCATCTTCTACCACTCTTCCAACCTTTAGGGAAGTAGAGGTAAACATACCTAAATTTGATTATGCTGTTGATGAATATGCTTTTCATGATTATGCTGTTGATGGGTATGTTATTGATGATTATATTGTTGATGAGAATGCTTTTAATTTTCCCTCTCTGCATGATGAGAAACCACTTTTGCCATCATATCTGAATACTTCTTATCCATGCACTGAACATGAATCTGAGTCTGTGGTTGATAATGTTTCTGAAATTGAAATTGATTCATGTTCTAAGGATGTATCTAAGGTTCAGCCAGTTACAATAGGATTGGGTGTTATACGCCTGCATGAAATTTCTATAGAGACACATTGCACTAACCATGATGCAGGAGGTACACATGTATTTAATCAACAAGCACCCACAATTGATGACAAAGGTGCAAGCCTAAAAAACAGTTTGAAGATCAATTGGCACCTGCTGAACCTGCTCATCAACAATTACTGCTTAGATCCAGTTGTGGAAGACATTTCCCTACTAGATCAAATCTAGAGGATGAAGCAATTCTTCCTCAAAACTTCCTTGCTGGATCCTGTGGTGGAAGACATCTCCCTGATAGTCCAAAATTGGCAACTGCCACCATGACCAGGGGAGTTTTCTTTCTCTCTTCTCCCCCTTTCCCTACTTTTATTGCACTTTTCCATGATCTGTTGACTGTTATGATTTCTGATCTTATGCTTATGACACATTGAGGGCACTGTGTAGTTTAAGTGTGGTCTATTGGGGGAGATTTTTTATTTTTTTCTTCGTTAGTTTTTGTTTTCTTGGTTAAATTTTTTTTTTCTTTTCTAGGTAGTTTTTGTCGTGTCTTGTGTACAGTTTGCATGTTTCTCTTGACTTTTGGACTTTGTTTAGGTTGTAGACTCGTCTTCACTTCCTTGATACTTGGTTTGAAATCCTTGTTTTTCTTTGCTTGGGAAGATGATTATGATGTTTGAGAGGTTGAATTGATTGTGACAATTACCCTGTGTGAGATTTGAGCCACTTAATGTTCTTTCTTGTGTGTGATATGTCTCTTGATTGCTTGCGCATATGCCTTGGCTTGACTCTTGTTGATAATTCTTGATTGATATGCATGTTTGGAAGTGATAAAGGCAGTTTTGTTCTTGAACCTCTCTGGCCAATTAAGCTTACCTTGTTTTAATCCTTTAATAACCCCCTTGAGCCTATACTTTTCTCCTGTTCTTTGTTTTCAAGCTCATTAATCACCCTTAAGTGAAAAACCATGATAACCTTAACCTTAGGGAATTTTGGAGCTTTGGAAGTGTCTTGGAAACAAGTGTAGTCTCCTTGGGGATTCTGATGAATTGGTTAGTTGGTTCCTCTTCTTGTTTTGTTTTTGTAAATATGTTGTGTATCTTGTCTCTTACAGTTGTGTCCTAAACAGAAAGAAAAGAAAAGAGACAAGATGAGAAATGAAAAAAAATAGAGAAAAATGAGAAAAATAAAAAAAAATTTGTTGTGAATAGTGGAGTCAAGAAGAGGATTGAATTAGAGGTTTTGGGTGTGATTTGACTGTGTTTACACTTGTTCTCCATTGCTCCTCTATTTCTTTTGGTTTGTAGCTTCTCATCCATAATTATCCTCCCTTGTCCTTGGCCCCATTACATCCATAAAAGACCTTTTGATTTGAACATGCATATGTTTTGAGTGTTGATATTAGAGGTTTGCCAAGTCTGTTGTTGCTTGCTTTCTTGAGTGCATTGAGTTGACATTGCTTACCTTAGACACTTGAGAGAAACACTGATAGTGCATCTGTGAGGTTCTGTTGCTTTTGATTCACCTCTTGAGTTGATTGATCATTTTGCCATGTCTTGAATTGCTTGAATGATTTCTGTTAGTATCTGTCTTCTTTGATTATGTGTTGGATATTTTCTACTGCCTTTCTTGGTCCAGATGCCTTGAGAACTGTGTAATTATGTTTCTGTCCTCGTTAGTCTTTGTTTTCTGTGTGCTGAGTTTGTGTCACTTTCCTAATGTCCTTTGAATTATTCCTTGATTTGCATCTTGATTTTGCCCAGGAGTGCAAAAGACTAAGTGTGGTCTATTTTGATGAGTCAATATTTTCTCAATTTCACTTAGCTTATTGTACCGAATTTAATCAAAGAATTGTGTTTGAATGTCCAGTATTTTTCCATTTTTGCTAATTGTGCTTAATTTGATTAGAAATTCTTATTTTAATTAATTTGAATTATCTGAGACTAATTATTTGCATTATTAATTGTAGGGAAATTGTTGGATAATATTTGGGACATTTGGAGGTCAAAAGAAAATGCCACATCAAATATATTTTAAAATAAAATGAAAGAGAGGTGTGGGTTTCAATGTTTTGATGCACATGGAAGTGGTGTATGCATTGGAGAAAGGGTGTGACGCACAACAACTTTGGAGTCCAGCAACAGCAGCACACGGGTTCGGCTTCCAGCACATTCAACCACGTGAAGCAAGGCATCCAACAGGGCATGAAGAGGTGTTGCACGTCCAGTAAAAAGAGGTGGCATCCAGCAGCTCCAACAATTTGAATTGAGGAGTGTCCAGCACTTCACGCATTCAGCAAACTTGAGGTGTGACAAGCAGAAATCAACACGTGGTCCATCTGGAGCAAGGAAGCACACGACACGTTCGCCACTTGAGAGTTGGGCTTGGGGTGTGTGCTCTAGCTGCCACGGAAGAGAAAGAAAAGAAGGGCTTCATTTGGCAAAGAAGAAGCACACACGGAACTAGGTCCAGCTGCCAGGAGGATGGATTGTTCTTTTACTCACTTAGGAAGAGGGGTGCACACGGAAATGACTCCACGCTGTCCAGCTT
The DNA here is from genome assembly GCF_016808095.1 of Vigna angularis. Lineage (NCBI taxonomy): Eukaryota > Viridiplantae > Streptophyta > Magnoliopsida > Fabales > Fabaceae > Vigna > Vigna angularis. The sequence continues at coordinate 13,421,793 of NC_068980.1, forward strand.
GGATGAAAGAGTGCACGGGCAGCAGCATCCAGGAGTCGTCACGCGCTCCAGCATCAACACGGTGTCCAGCAAGCGCAAGGCTTCACACGCATCCACGGTGCATCCAACAGCAACATGTCCAGTAGAGCCCATGGAACTTCACACGCACATGTGACATCCAGCAATGTGCACCCACAGCCTGCTCATTCACGCGGTCCAGCAGCTTGGATTCATGAAAGCAATAGCACACGTCCAAAGCTCTCGGTCCAACATGCAATGGAGGGTGTCTCGGCTTGGAGCTGGAGGTGACGTCTAGGAATAGGAAGCCCTCGGTCAGCATTCCAGCTTGGAAGCACAGAGGCACACAAGTCCAGCGGAGATTGAGAGATGGAAGGTTACGGGATGGGCTGCATTTGGAGAGCACACAGCAACACGGCAGCAAGCTTGGGAGGTGCAAATTGAAGGAGTTGATACGAGATTCTGGTCCAGCTTGGGAAGCTCTCGGTCCAAGTTGAAGAGGTTTTGATGGAGAAGCGAAAGAGGGGCAAAGGCAGAGGGCACACGAGGGTTTCAAAACCCTTGGAGGAGAAAGAGGAGAGATGTCTCGGCCTGGACATGGCAGCCGCCACCCACTTAGAAGCATTTTTTTCTTGTTTTTTATATCTTTGCTGATTCTTCATTTCCGTCTTTCAAAGCTCATCATCACAGAAGTTCACTGTTGCATTGAATGTTTGCTTAGTGTTTTGTTGCAAGCTGAGTGAAGAAGCGACAATTGATAGGTTTGCTTTTAGAATAGGAGGAGCTATTTTCATTTAGGAGCGGACACATTCGGTTCATGTACTTAGGAGGTGTAGCAAGTGGAATTTCATTTTGGCTTTGGAAAAAATACACGCTGGTTTTGTTTTCCATGATTAGATTTACTTTAGTTTAGCATGTGGAATAGGCATTCGGTTATATTCACGGAGGGAAAGAAAGTTCCAAGAGGTCTTCTTTTTATACTGTGTTGATGTTTGAACCGGTGGTGATTTTGTTTTACAATTTCCATGCTTTATTCCAATGTGTTAGCTCAATATTGCAATTTAATTTAAGAGCATTGAATGAGTTTTCTTATTTATTTATTGCATTGCACTTAGTTCACGCACTTTCACATTGAATGTTTTATTTTAGTCTTTTCATTTAATTTAGTTGTAATGTGAACTTTAGCGACCAACCGTTTTAATTCTGTATTTACATTTATATTTATATTCGTGTTTTAATTTAGTTCATTTGCATTGACAAAATCTTCACAACCCCCCACTACGTGTTTGACCTAAGCCTCGAACCACATTTGGTCCTTGAGAGACGACCTAGGATTCACTTCCTAGCACTATACTGCATTCTCAAATGCACATCAAATTTGATGGGCCGCGACAGCCCGCATCAGCTGGTGGCAGACAAGAACTCAAGGAAGGATTACAAAGGACATATTACAAATCTCTTGAGTATCAAAAGCGATAACGGTTGTTATATCTGAAACTCATGCATCATTTTTAATTTGTGAATGTTTATTGATGTGTCTATGATATTTTCTTGTCTGCATTGTAAAATTGGTTGAAAAATGATTTTACGCCTTTTAACCGATTGCATTAGTAAGATAATCGATTAATTTGTTGTCATTATTTCTATATTTTTCAAAAATCTGAGACTGGCTCTACTTTAATTGTTTAAATAACTAATTAAATTGATTAAATAGTTGTTCTAACTTCTTTTAAATGGTTCAAAAATTATATTGGGCTTTTTACTAAACCTAGCAGATTCGCATATATAAATTAGATTAGCAAATCTAGTGATGCAATAATTTATTTTGAAACTAGGATTTTAAAACCCTAATATGTGAAAGATAGTCCATAAATCCTTCTTAGAAATGGCTTCTTCTTCATCATCAAAACGCGGGAAAAAGGTTGCCCAGTCTGCAAGGAATGCTAGTCCTAGTGGGTGGATCAACGATGGTGATGTTCGAAACAACTTTATGTGTTGGAGAAAAATTAAAATTGTGGTTCCTCACAAGTCTTTGGATCTTCAGCTATTCCGAAACAAAGGGTTTCTCTTCCAGGAGTGGATTACTCCTCAGGGACTTGCTGAATTTGTTCAAATAAAAGGTGAATGCTATCCTGATTTAGTAAAAGTGTTCTACACTAATCTGAAAGTTATTGATGGTGTTATACACTCTCGGATAAAGGATGTTAACATCACCATTGATGATGGTGTCTGGCTATCATTTACTGGCCTTAAGGCTACTGGTTTGTTATCTCATATCCGTGATTCAGATGCTAACATTTGGTTAACCAAGAAAGCAATATATAAAGACTGTTTGAGATATCCAAGGAGGTATAAAATGAACAAACTGTTGGATTGAACAAGGATGAGAAAATGTGTGCTTTCGTCCTTGCTTGGTTTTTATTGAAGGAAGATATATACATGATAGACTGACAACAGAAGATGTGTTTTTGCTCAATCCTATAAAGACAAGAATACCAACCAATTGGGTTGCTGTCTTGAAAGATCACATGATTGTAGTTGGAATTAATCACGAGCACAATCTGCCTTATGGGGTGTTCATCAGTAAACTCCTAGTGAATCAACAAGTGGATATCTCTGGGGAAACCAGAATTATATGCAACAAATCAAATCAAACGAAATTGGAAAGGCAATATTGACATGCATTGGATTAAAGAAAACTATTGATGCCTGGCTTTTCAGGGATGAGCAAACTTTCGTTACAAACTTGGCTGGTCCATCTATTTTTGATGAAGACCACTCTACTTTCATTCCACAGACAGAATTTGAGAGATATGTTGTGGATCAGTTTAAAGGAACATCTGAAAGGATTCTGAAGGTTGAAAAGTCTATGTTCATAATTGAAAAGAAAGTGGACGTGCTTATCAAGAACCATACTATTAGTGACTCTTCAACAGATGAATCTGATGATGAAGATGAGTCAACTAATGAGGATTCTATGGATAGTTCTGAATTAGAATAGAGGTTTAAAGTCTGTGTCAATTCTGTTGTAATGTTTTGTTGGTCTGAAAAATGTAATATTGGCCTTTAAGCCATTCATATTTTGGAGCTCTACTTGTACTTATTTGGGTAATATCAATGAATGAAATGAGCTAAGTTTGAATTATATCCAAATTACGTGCTGGATTGGTTTTGAATGATTATATTTGTTGTATGTATGCAAATTGTGCTATTCACTGTCATACACATTTCTTTGCATAGTCATACTTAATTTGATGATTCTGTTATTTCAGATTTATACTTAACTTGTACTAACACTCAACAAAGATTGAGAAGAATGTGATTTGCACATCTGTGATTAAACATAAAGTGTCTACATGAATTTGCATTGATCTTATTTTGATATATGAGTTGTTCTGCAAAATTTAATCGAGTGCAAAAGTAGTGGAATCGATTAAATGACTTCAATGTGGTTTGAACTTTCTTACTGTTAAATCATTTATTTTGAACCACTCATTTTAATGATATATGTGTTCATACATTATGATAATCATCATTTTACATCTGCTATTAATGAACATGTGTATTCTTAAATGTTGCACATACATAAAAACATTTGGCATTCCAACACTAACTGTTTTACTTCTGATATATGATACATGTTTAATTACATATGATATATTATAAATTGTACTCTGATTAATTGATCCATTACTGTCAACTCTTCTACAAATTGATAGGGAGAGAAATTAAAACAATTACAACTATTGATTATTTACAGGGGGAGCATAATTCTTTTTCATTATTGTGTACATTGTTTACCCCTCGACAAGTGTAACCGAATCGTATCAAGTAATAATCCTAGTAAGACCAAATATCGTTTCCCAAGAGACTCACGGCCTAGACAGTTATGTGGTTTATTGATTAATTAAGACTTGAGAACAAATTGTTGTATGTTTCAAATGCAAAAGACTGAAAAGTAAATATGTATGCATGTGATGATCAATGGGCAAGAAGAAACAAAACACGTGAATTGAAATATATGGATGAATATGTTGTTGGGGTTTATCAATTTCATCCTTTCCACTCTTGTATTCAGGAACTCATCATTCTTTTCATTAATGTTAATGCCACTTTCTAAATTACTTTAAACTCGATTCCTCGGCGAAGAAAGCCTAATCATAATTACTAGTTTACAATGTCTTGTCTCCCTAATAATTAATCATGCATTATAGTGAACAGAAGCTTAAAGGCAACCAACCATCATACTCCTATGTCTAGGTTTGTAGTATACTGTTGGGAGAGATTCCCCAGATCTAGATTTCCCGTACGTTTCCATATCGACAAAACCAATAATCATGACATCGAATGAGTTAAACAATGCATGCTTTGAGTAAAGAGGAAAAACCCTAACTATTAATGAAAGAAAGCATGTATCATATAGATGATTTTGAAGAACAAATTCCATACAAGAGAGTTTCTAAGGATTTACATTGATTCCCCAACAACAAAATAAGTTTAGTTCACCATATTCATGGTGAAACTAGATGAAATACAATGGAAAAGTGAAGGATAGAACCCTAGAAAGTTGAGAAAGGAGCCTTAGCATCCAAAATCCTCCTCCAAGGGGTGAAAGAGTGTGTTTTTGCTTCGTCCCAGCCAAAGATACAAACCCTAGAACGTCCTAAAGCTTATATAATATTCTAAAAAATACAGAAAAGTAGGCCCAAACCCAGAAGAGTGCCGCTCAGCGGTAAATACCGCTCGGCGGTAGTAACGCGTTGCCAATTCTTCCCCTCAGCAGCATAGTTACCCCTCAGCGGTGCCAACGAGTACTGAAAAGTGCCCCTCAGCGGTGAATGATGTCAGAAGCGGCTGCAGCGGAATGGTTAGCGTGGAATAACAAACCAAAAGGGTTTTTAATACTAACGTGTGCCTTTTAATTTCTACTCAATTAAACTTACCAAGCAATTAATATTGACAATAAAGTAGAGTAAGGTTGAGAGAAATTTGCACAGATGATTTTATCCTGGTTCGAATCTTACCAATCCTACGTCCAGTCGCTTATCTCAAAACAAGATAAACAATTTCACTAACACAAAACAATTACAAACTACAATCACAAAGATACAATTTGTAAAAGTTTAGAAACCACCTCTCTTGATACCACAAGAGATGAAACTACACCTCCTTTGAGTCTTCACAAAGGATGAACACCTCCTCCGAATACTTCACGAAGGATGAACACCTCCTCCGAATACTTCACGAAGGATGATTCTCTTTCGAACACCTCCTTAGACACACCAAGGATGAACCGGCTATTTCCTCTGTCACCGTAACAGCACTTCACCAGCTCCACAGACACGAGTTTCACTAGCTGAGCAAGAGCACACAATTCTCAAGAGTTTCTGAGTATATGAGCACAAGGGAAGAGTAGTTGATATATATCTTGAGAGAAAATGAGAGTCTATTTATAGACTCATCCAAAGGCTCCTCCATTTTTCGTTTTCAACTTTTCTGACAGTGTTAATCGATTAGCTACAGTGGTTAATCGATTAACAACCCAACGGATACTTCAACGGCTCTAAAAACGGCTAGTTTTTCAAACGTTCACTATGTTAATCGATTAACAGGCCTTGTTAATCGATTAACGCTAATCGATTAACACCATCTGTTAATCGATTAGCACTGCACTGTCTCGCTTCTCCATGGCTCTCTGGAACAATCGATTAACACCCTCTGTTAATCGATTAACGCTAATCGATTAGCACCTCTTGTTAATCGATTAGCACTGCACTATTTTTGCTTCTGGTTTATTTTTTACATCACTTTTGAATACATACATGAAACTATTAATTTTCCTATGTTCATACAATTATTACAAAAGGTTACAAGTCTTCAAAGATCATTCTTCATGATTCATGGTTGTTCTTGACTTGATTTGGGCATCATCAAAATTTCATCTTCATCATTTTGCTAACAATCTCCCCCTTTTTGATGATGATCAAAACCTTCTTGATTTAAAGCTTTTGGTGGTAATAATCTGTATTTCTAAAACATAACTTAAGGAAGAAATAATTGTTAGTGAACTTAGAAATATTCAATAAGTAGTGAACTTAGAAATATTTGCAATAATTTGAAGGCTTTAAATATTTACAAGGAAATATAAAGTTCACATACTAAGAAAAACATGAAAACATAAATTGCCTAAGACTCATCATCACTATCGGGAACATAGAGTTTTGCAAGTTTGTCATCAATCTCCTTAAGATGATTATTAATTTCATCATAGCGAAGAGTGTGATAAGCCATCATATCATCCATCCTTCTTTGTTGCATAGAAGCCATCTCTTCAATTTGTCTAGATATACTTTCTAGACTATATTCTTGTGGAGGATGGGATGGGCCAGCAACATTTGTTGGATGAGGCAGAGGAATATCTTCATCTTCTTCAGCTGATGCGTTCTCTTCTTGTGCAATATCATCTTCAGCACGGACAAACATATTTCCTTGTCGTATAAATCCCATTTGATGCAATGCTGATTCCTCAATTTCATGATTTCTTAAGACGGTGAGATATTTCTCTCCCGTAACATCAACTCCTTTATAAACACAGATTAAGGAAATAAGGAGGGGATATGGAAGATGACCTCTATCATACCTCTTTGCCCGGACAATAGTGTCAGAGATGAGATCTGCCCAATTGATTTTGATATTTTGAGTAATGGCAGACATGATCATAAGATCAATTTCAAAGCATTGTGCTAAGTTGGAGCCTCTAGGACAAAGCAACCATACAATAAGATAATGAAGAACCCTTTCCTCCATTCTAAGATTGCCTACAAGAAGATATCTCCTATTTGGTAGAGGTTGTTGAGGGTTGCGCATGAAAGAGCGATATGCCAAAATTTTGTTAAAATCACCAAAGTCATTTGGCACATGCATGGTATTTTCTAAGATGGGAAGATGAGCAACATTTGTCCAAATGTCATTATCCAGAATGATATCTATCCCTTTTACACGAGTGTAAATAATACCATTTTGGGATTTTAGATTGTAGTAGAATACTCTTACCAAATCTGGATAGTAACTCCCTTGAAGTTGCAGTAGATGCTGGACACCTTGCTCAATCAATTGCTGAGAAAATTGAAATTGATGTGTGGTAAACCAATTGAGATCTACAAATTTTTGACGAAGAATCTTGCGTTCTTTCCACATTTGTAGATATTCTTCATGCTTTCCATCATCGGAAATCCACCCTTGAATATTTGGACCACGTGCAATAGGTGTGCTTTCCGATCCATAGCTTCTTCTTCTTCTTCTTCTTCTTGATGGTTCAGCCATGAGAGCAAGAGATTTGAATTTTGAGAGAAGAAATGAAGTGAATTTGAGTTGTAGAGGGATGGGTAAAGTGAGTGGGTAAAAATGAGGGATGGTATGGGTTTAAATAGGCTGAAAAAGGACCCCCCTAACGTTCAAATTTAAAAAATGACTGTTTATAGCCGTTACAACGACTATTTTTGGCAGAATTTACTGCCTGTAACGTATGCTAATCGATTAAAAGGACCTGTTAATCGATTAACGTTAATCGATTAACACCCGCTGTTAATCGATTAACTGACGCTGATTTCCGAAAATCAGCAAATTGTTCTTGTTTTCAATTTTTAACATATTTTCAATATCCCTAAGTCTCTTCTAAGCTCATAGAATCTATCTTTAGGCAATGCTTTGGTGAAAATATCAGCTAATTGATGTTGGGTATCAATATATTCTATTTCACAATCTCCTTTTTGCACATGATCTCTAAGAAAGTGATGCCTAATCTCAATGTGCTTGGTTCTAGAGTGCATTATGGGATTCTTTGTAAGGTTTATTGCACTTGTATTATCACACTTAAGTGGTATATGATCTAAATGAATGTCATAATCTTCTAATTGCTGTTTCATCCATAAAATTTGCGCACAGCAATTTCCTGCAGCAATATATTCAGCCTCAGTGGTAGATAAAGCTACACAGGCTTGTTTCTTAGAATGCCAAGAAACTAAGGAACTACCTAGAAGATGACATGTTCCACTAGTGCTTTTTCTATCTATCTTACAACCTCCATAATCTGCATCGGAAAATCCTACAAGACTAGGTTCCGTTCCAGATGGATACCATAAACCAAAGGATGCAGTTCCATTAAGATATTTCAATATTCTTTTAACTGCTGTAAGGTGAGATTCTCTAGGACTAGATTGATACCTAGCACACACACAAACACTCTGCATAATATCTGGTCTACTAGCAGTGAGATATAACAGAGAACCTATCATACATCTATATTTAGTTTGATTTACCTCTTTACCTGACTCATCTTTGTCAAGATAGCAAGAGGTTCCCATAGGTGTAGATGCTTCCTTTGCTTTGTCCATTTCAAACTTCTTAAGAATTTCTTTACAATACTTAGTTTGAGAAATGAACGTACCTTCTTTCATTTGCTTAATTTGAAGACCAAGGAAGAATGTTAATTCTCCCATCATAGACATTTCAAATTCACCCTGCATAGTCTTAGCAAATTCCTCACAAAGAGATTTATTGATCCAAAGATAATATCATCAACATATACTTGAATAATCAAAATATGTTTTCCGACTCTTTTAATAAACAAAGTGGAATCAACTTTTCCTCTAATAAAATCATTTTCCAACAGAAAATTGCTAAGTCTTTCATACCAAGATCTAGGTGCTTGTTTTAGACCATAAAGTGCTTTCTTTAATTTATAGATGTGATTTGGAAATTTAAAATCTTCAAAACCGGGTGGTTGTTCAACATACACATCTTCTTTTATAAAACCATTTAGAAATGCACTTTTAACATCCATTTGAAATAATTTAAATTTCATTATAGATGCATAAGCAAGAAGTAGGCGTATTGCCTCTAACCTGGCAACTGGAGCATATGTCTCATCATAATCTATACCTTCTTCTTGACTATATCCTTGAGCCACAAGCCTAGCCTTATTCTTGGTGATGTTTCCATCTTCATCCAGTTTGTTTCTGAATACCCATTTTGTTCCAATTACTTGATGAGTATCTTCTCTAGGAATCAATTCCCAAACTTGATTTCTTTCAAACTGGTTGAGTTCTTCTTGCATTGCTATACACCATTGTTCATCTTGAAGAGCTTCCTTAATGTTCTTAGGTTCTATCTGCGACATAAAAGCTACATTCATACAAAAATTTACTAAATTTCTTCTAGTGTTTACCCCTTTTGATATGTCGCCAATGATGTTGTCCAATGATAATCCTCTAGGTTGTTGCCATATTTTGTTTAGACCTTCATCATCTTGAGGACTATTCATTTTCTCTTCATTTGTTGTCTTTTGCAAGTCTTCATTTTCACCTGCATCTGATTCATCTGACTCAAGAGGTTTTTCCTCAAGGTCCACAATTTCATCAAAGACAACATGCACAGATTCTTCTATTTCAAGTGTTTTCCGATTAAAAACTCTATAAGCTTTGCTAGTTAGAGAATATCCTAGAAAAATGGCTTCATCGGATTTGGAATCAAATTTTCCTAAATTTTGTTTTCCATTATTTAAGACAAAACATTTGCATCCAAAAATTCTTAAATGTGAAACATTTGGTTTTCTTCCTTTAAAAAGTTCATAAGGAGTACATTTCAAAATTGGCCTAATAAGCATTCTATTCAATACTTAACATGCAGTACTCACAGCATCAGCCCAAAATTGTTTAGGAACACTATATTCATTTAACATAGTTCTAGCAAGTTCCTCTAAGGATCTATTCTTTCTTTCTACAACTCCATTTTGTTGAGGAGTTCTAGGTGCAGAAAAATTATGAGAAATGCCATATTCTTCACAAAAAGTTTCAAAAGATTCATTTTGAAATTCACCTCCATGGTCACTTCTAATAGCCTTTATTTTCAAGTCCTTTTCATTTTGAACTAAATTTGCAAACTTTTTAAATTCTTTGAAAGCTTCACTTTTAAGAGTAAGAAAGAAAGTCCAAGTATATCTTGAATAATCATCCACAATAACTAAAGCATAATAATTTCCTCCAAAACTTTTTATCCTAGAGGGACCAAATAAATCCATGTGCAAAAGTTCTAAGGGTTTTAAACTAGAAACAACATTTTTCGAATGGAAAGATGATTTCACTTGTTTTCCCTTTTGACATGCATCACACAATTTATTTTTCACATATTTCAGTTTTGGTAAACCAATTACTAAGTCTTTAGAAATGAGTTTATTCAATTGTTGCATATGAATATGTGCAACTCTTTTATGCCATAACCATGGATTTTCTTCTTTTACTACTAAACATGAAATATTCCTATTTGATGCATTTTCTAAATCAATCAAATAAATATTGTTATGCCTAATTCCTTTCAAAGCAATTTCAGAAGAATCATTTTTATAAATAGTGCAAGAATTTTGTTCGAAGGTTACCTTGAATCCTTTATCGCATAATTGACTAATGCTAATTAAGTTATGCTTTAATCCTTCCACATATAACACGTCTTTGATCATCAAGGTATCTTCACTTCCAATATCTCCAATTCCAAGGATTTTTCCTTTGTTGTTATCACCATAGGTGACAAAGCCTCGTTCCTTTTTCCAGAAGCTTGTAAATTTCTTTTTATCTCCGGTCATGTGTTTTGAACATCCACTGTCAAGACACCACATATACTTCCTTGGTTTTGATAATTCCTACAACATAAAAAGAACAAGCTATTTAGGTACCCAACTACTTTGTATGGGTCCTTTGGGTTAGATTTAAAAAGATTAAAATCATTTTACAACCCAAACATATCTACCACTTGGAACACCATAATGCTTAATTTTACATTTGTTAGATGTATGACCCTTTTTCATACAATAAAAGCATGATGCAACATTTGTGTTCCTATAAGTTGTTCCTTTTTGTACCCAAGTTCTACGGGTTCTATGATTATGTTTAATTTTAGGAACATACTTATTTTTAACAACCTTATTTTCATTAGTTTTACTACATTCTCCAGTGGTTGTATTTTCAGAAAAATATTTGAATTTTATGCAAGATTCACATTCATTATTAGCAACATATTTTTCTTTTTCATAATATAAAACTTTACTTTTTAAATTTCTAATTTCTTCCGCTTGATATAAAAATTTATTTTTCAAACTTCTGTTTTCTTCAGATAAATTTGTAAATTCAGTTTTCAAATTATCATTTATTTTAGAGAAATTTTCAGAAGTAATTTTCAAATTTTTATTTTCTTCAAGAACATTTTCAAAATTTAATTTTACCTCTTTGAAATCCTTTTTCAATTTCTTATGAGCTATATCTAATTTTTCGGATTCTACTAATAAAGCAGCATAAGTATCATGCAATTCAGTTTCACTATCATATTGACTAGAATTATCTGAATCGTTAGATGTACTTACTTGGCTTCCAGAGTCATCGTCATCCGCCATTAGACATATGTTTGCTTCTTCATCAGAACTGCTCGAGTCAGAAATTGATTCGTTGTCATCGTCCCATGCGATGTATGCTTTCTTTTTCTTGAAGAACTTCTTTTCTTTCTTTTCTTCACCCTTCTTTTGATTTGGGCAGTCTGCTTTTAAGTGTCCTTTTTCTCCGCAACCATAGCATCTATAGTTTGAGGAAGATCCTTGATTTTCTCTCTTTTCATTTCTGAATCTCCCTTTACCTTTTGATTTCATGAACCTATTGAACCTCTTGATAAGTAAACTCAAATTTTCATCTTCTTCTGAGTCTTCATCTTCCATTTTGCTTTTGTTCTTTTCTACCTCAGATTTGAAGGCTAGAGTCTTTTTCTTAGTTTTTGCTTCTTCTTCATCTAGTCTTCCGAGGTCAAGTTCATGCTCTCTCAACTTTCCAAATAATGCAACCATTGTCATTGTGTTGAGATTTTGTGACTCAGAAATTGCAGTCACTTTTGGTTGCCAAGACCTGTCTAAAGATTTCAAAATTTTAATATTAAGCTCATCAGTATCGAAAGACTTACCTAATCCAATAAGATGATTTACGATGTTGGTGAAGCGTTTCTGAACATCTACTATTGTTTCCCCTTGCTTCATCCTGAACATTTCGTATTCCTGGATTAATGTATTCTTTCTTGCTCTCTTAACATCATCTGTACCTTCGTGGGTTACTCTAAGTACTTCCCACATTTCTTGTGCAGTTTTACAAATAGAAATCCTGTAAAACTCGTCAACAGTTAAAGCAGATGAAATAATATTACGAGCTTTTACATCATTACCAAATTTTTTCTTATCTTCAGCAGTCCATTGGTCACGGGGCTTTGGTTCCTGCATATTGTTAATTGGAACAAAAGGACCAGATACAACAGCATCCCAAATATCTATATCAATAGATTCCATAAAAATTTGCATTCTTACCTTCCAGAATGCGTAATTTTCACCTGTGAATAGTGGGGGTCTATTGATAGAAGCACCCTCTGCAAAGGTTTGATGTGATCCCGCCATTTGAATGACTATCAAAGCAAGCTCTGATACCAATTGTCAGAAGCGGCTGCAGCGGAATGGTTAGCGTGGAATAACAAACCAAGAGGGTTTTTAATACTAACGTGTGCCTTTTAATTTCTACTCAATTAAACTTACCAAGCAATTAATATTGACAATAAAGTAGAGTAAGGTTGAGAGAAATTTGCACAGATGATTTTATCCTGGTTCGAATCTTACCAATCCTACGTCCAGTCGCTTATCTCAAAACAAGATAAACAGTTTCACTAACACAAAACAATTACAAACTACAATCACAAAGATACAATTTGTAAAAGTTTATAAACCACCTCTCTTGATACCACAAGAGATGAAACTACACCTCCTTTGAGTCTTCACAAAGGATGAACACCTCCTCCGAATACTTCACGAAGGATGAACACCTCCTCCGAATACTTCACGAAGGATGATTCTCTTCCGAACACCTCCTTAGACACACCAAGGATGAACCGGCTATTTCCTCTGTCACCGTAACAGCACTTCACCAGCTCCACAGACACGAGTTTCACTAGCTGAGCAAGAGCACACAATTCTCAAGAGTTTCTGAGTATATGAGCACAAGGGAAGAGTAGTTGATATATATCTTGAGAGAAAATGAGAGTCTATTTATAGACTCATCCAAAGGCTCCTCCATTTTTCGTTTTCAACTTTTCTGACAGTGTTAATCGATTAGCTACAGTGGTTAATCGATTAACAACCCAACGGATACTTCAACGGCTCTAAAAACGGCTAGTTTTTCAAACGTTCACTATGTTAATCGATTAACAGGCCTTGTTAATCGATTAACGCTAATCGATTAACACCATCTGTTAATCGATTAGCACTGCACTGTCTCGCTTCTCCATGGCTCTCTGGAACAATCGATTAACACCCTCTGTTAATCGATTAACGCTAATCGATTAGCACCTCTTGTTAATCGATTAGCACTGCACTATTTTTGCTTCTGGTTTATTTTTTACATCACTTTTGAATACATACATGAAACTATTAATTTTCCTATGTTCATACAATTATTACAAAAGGTTACAAGTCTTCAAAGATCATTCTTCATGATTCATGGTTGTTCTTGACTTGATTTGGGCATCATCAAAATTTCATCTTCATCATTTTGCTAACAAATGATGCTGAGCGGTACTTGCTGATTCTCTTCTTTTGCACTTTTTGTGTCCTTTTCTGATTCCATCTTTATCCCTTTTCACTTCTTTCATCAATTTCATCTAAAAACCTGCAAAAACAAGGAAATAAAGCATAAAACCTGTCCAACTCTGTTATTTCCAATAATTCAACAAAATCATGAGTTCAAGAAGCTAGTTTCTAAGTCATAAAGGTTGTAATTGAAGTCAATTTAAAGTATAAAAATAATAGTTTTTCAACTGTTATCATACATATACATTTTGATGTATCTGTTCTTGATATACTGTCTCTTGCTTCAAATATCTTATCTAATACCTTTTTTGTTAATGCCCAATGGGGGGAGATAGTTGAAATTGTTTTTTAATGCTGATTGAATTAATAAGAGAGATAGTTTATGAAATATTATTAATGCTGATGAAATATCTGTGACTATGTGTATGAAAATAACTGTTTGAAATAATTTGTGGTTGTGCATTGTACATCATGGTTGTGCATCATCAAAAAAGGGGGAGATTGGTTATAAGCGGAGCAATATAAGTGCTAAACCCATTCTCTGATGAATTTGGATTTTGATGATGACAACTCATTGATGATATCAACACATATATGTTTCCATGACAACACAAAATTGTTTTTTTATGATTCTTTATGAATTGATACATGTGTTGTTGTTTAAATGTTTCTTTATTATTAATACATATGATGATACGTTGATTGGTCTTCATACTTCTGTGATAAAACCACAAGCACAAAGCACAAAGCTACTCTGTATGAAATAATCATGTTTCTAAGTGATAAAACCACAAGCACAAAGCTACACTGTATGAAATAATCAATTACGGTGATGTTGTAATCAATTAAGTTCATCAGATAGCTTATGCTTAAAACTGTGGCAAAACAACAAGTTTTAACCTATTACATTAGGTGCATAATCGATTAAAACTCGTGTCTTTGCAAACATATTTTTGAAATGTGCTGCGATGAGTTTTAAAGTGAAAAATTTTCAAAATTTGTTGAAGTGTATACCTCAATCTATTACACTTTTTATGTAATGAATTAAGTATGTTATTCTTTGAAAACTGTTTTCAAGCTAAGTCATAACAGTGTTAAGGGCCATATTTTGAAATATTTTGACTAGCATTTATTAGCAATCAATTACATTAAATGCGTAATCAATTAGAACTATTTTAATTGTAATTCTGTTACAACTATCAATAGTGTAACCGATTACATTACTTACGTAATCGATTAAAATGTGTATGATATGGGAAAAGCTATATAATGACACATTATGCTCTCTATTAATAACTTTTAACACTTTGATCATTTGAGAACTTTCATATATGATATCAAAGAGTTTTAGAGAGATTATGTAGGTGCACAGAATTGCTCCAAGAATCAAGATTCAAAGAAAGTGATACTCTTTGAGGATTCATTAAGAACAAGTTGAAGCGCTCACTATCTTGATCAAATTCTTCACTACTAAGATGTTTTATGTTTTGATCAGATTTCAGTTTTACAATCAAGAGGATTGTTGTTTCCCTGTGCGGTAGCCAGGAAGAAGAACGTGAGGTTCTTGGTACTTTGAGAAGAGTCTCAAAGGGTTACTGCAGTTAAGAGGGTTGTTCTTCTGCAGGATGTATTTGCTATATTAGATTGGTTTAGCTAGAGAGGTATTTTACATTTGAGAAGTGTTCTTTATAAATCCTTGTTTTAAAAGCTAAAATCTTTATAGTGGAAAGTCTTTCAATCTTAGGTTGATTGAAAGAGACTGAATGTATGAATTGAGATCGAACCAAGATAAAAAGAATGTGTTTGTTTTCTTTCTCTATCTCTATTGCTTTATTATTCGTAATTGTGTTGTCATTTAAAGATCATCTTAATTTTCCATAAAGTTTTGAAAAGAAAGAGTTTTTATTAGTTACCAATTCACCCCCCTCTTGGTAAGAGAAACTAGCCATATCTTTTCTTAGACTTTCAATTTATTTTTCTGATCTTTCTCAATTCAAAACCTGCTTCTTTCTTTTTCAACCAAACCAGATTTTTTTTAACCATTATTTTCTTTTTCTTTTTCACCTTTGGCTTCACTCTTTTTTTTATGCACTCACCAAGTTCTAGACTTCTCCTTACCTCTCCAAATCTCTAAGGGTTGATTAATGGTTGGGGAAATGGCTTGAAATGGATGGAACAAGAAAATAGGCTAAGGCTCAAATGAGGGTGCTATGGTAAGAAATGAAATGGGTAAGCTAAATTGGAAAAATGAAGGATTCCTAACTCATATTTAAAGTTACCAAGAGTAAGCACATCACAAAGAATCAATGCAAAATCATAATGAAAGCTAAACAAGCATGTTTTCACACAAGAAAGAAAAAAAATGGCCCAAAATCTCTGAAGGGTTTAAAAATTGTTAAAACTGACTTGCTACTCATCATATGCAAAAATTGCTTAATTGAAATGAACTGAAGTTGCGAAAACCAATGCTAGAGCTACCTCTGCCTAAATCCAAAGTTAAGTCTACTTTTGACAACTATAATCTAAGGAAATAAAGCTAAGAAATAAATGAAATCAACAAAGAATGAAGAGAAACATGAAACAGAACTTAAAAGCGCCTAAGAATACCTAAACAGGATTACCTACTATATACATCCTAAACCAAACTAAGACAAAACAATATGTAACCTAAATTAGCTCCTAAGCTAAAGCTCTACAAAGTAAAACAACAAAAAGGAAAAGAAACGAGCCTAAGTGATGGAACCCTCTCCTAGCATTAAGCACGCAAGAAGAAGCTCCGAAACAGATGCACAACGGAATGGAATTTGGTGTAGTGAAATGGATGCATCTGTGCTGGAGCCCCCCCTATCTGAGGGCGCTTGAGCGACCCTGGTGCTGATTCCTTGAAGAATGCTTTTCCCAAATCTGATTGGTTGGCCATGGTTCTTGACTTTATTGTATCCTAAAACAAAACAACCATATAGTATTAAAAGAGGAATCCTTCTAAGACATAGAGAAAGAAAATCAAGAAAGAGCCTTTAAAAGTTCTTCTTCAACTTCCCTTTCCTAGCCTTAGCATGAGTTAGTACTCCTTTGGATGGCTTGCCTAATTAGGTTTCCATCACTAAGAAAAGAATCAATAAGGAACCTAAACAAATCCTAACAGAAACCATGAATGATGAAAAGGAAAAGCAATCCCTAATGGACAGCTTAAAACAGAACCTAATAAGGAAAGAACCTAGAGGAATTCCTATTTAGAGAAGCAATGAACAAAGAATAGAAAACTAATACATTGAAACTGAAAGACAAGAATAGAAAAAGGAAATGAAAACTAGTACAAGCTCTATTTACAGAAACAATGGAAAGAAAATAACCTAGACAATCCTAGAAACAACCTAATAAATCCTAAAAGTAGAAAAAACTACGTATTTACATACCAGAATTACGTATTTTACAAATTAAAACAATGATGGGAACTATTTACACCTATGAGCTAGGTATTTACAAACTCAAACAGTCCTAAGCTAGAATGAACACAACTAAAAATTAAAAAAAATTTACCCCTATTCTATTCAGAAATAAATATCAACACAAATTTATCAAAGTAAAAGAAAACATTTTAACTACACCTTCTCACCCCCACACATAAGAGGCACATTGATGAGTCGTTATTTCTTGAATTATATTTAGTTTATTGCACTTAAATAAACCAAGGAATTGTGTTTAATTGTCTGTTATTTCCCCGTTTTCCGAATTCTGCTTAATTTGGTCGGAAATTCGTAATTGTGCTAATTTGGGTTTTCTAAGCTGATTAAGTGCATTTCTTGTTGCAGGGAAGTTGTGGAAACATCATCTGGAGCATTGGGATATGGCGTGACACACTCAAAGGCTCAACATTTAGTCATTTAGATTCTAATTAAAGTTGTAATTTCGTTTTCTAGAAGCCCTTAATTAGAATTAGGTGTTTTGGACCCTTTTAGGGACAATTTTGTAAAAATACCCATTTGTAGGATATGTGCCTTTTTGGTTAGGGCTTTTAATTGATTGTGGACCCCATTTGGAAGGAAACTCTCGGCATTTTAGAGAGCCTTAGCCAACCACACAAAGGGGACTCTTACACACTTCATTTTTTTCATGTTTTGAGTTTTTCTCTCTTAGGGTTTCTTGTATGAACACTCTTATGGAGAGCTTGACTTGGGTGTCTCGTTTTTGGCCATTTCAATGAGCAAGAAGCAGATTTTCTTCTTCTCTTAATTTACTCTTGGTTGTCTTAGCTTATTGGTGGTGAAAAACTATTCATTTCCACTTCTATTTGCTTGTTCTTGATGCTTGGAGTTTGAGTTTTAGAGCTTGTCTTTGCATTTCCATTGTGGATGTTGGGTTTGAGTAACTTTATATTTCGTTTTCCTCTCCCTTTGCTGCTGTTCCTCTCGGTTTTTATCTCATTCTATATGGTTGGATAATAAAAATGAAGTTCTATGTAGTTTTAGGTTGAAGAGAGCTTAAGATGATGTGTGGGTGTTGTGGGTTTAACTCTTTTCTTGCATTTTTCGGTTTTGATGCTTGAGACTAGGTTGGGATCAGATCTTGGTGATGTTATGGAGGCTGGACAGAACTGGAATTGATGGTCTAAGTATTATTTTCGTTTTTGCAAAGAAACTTGAAGAAATGGTAGTGTTGAAGATGGGTTGATGAGTAGAAGTTTGGGTTTATTGTTCTTGTGTTCATTTGCAACTTTAACTTTGGTTTCTTGAAGTTGTTCTCTGTATTGAAGAGTGGAAGAAAGCTTTTGGATGCATAACTCTTGAAGAAAAACCGTTTGGAGTTTGTAGGAGAGAGGAAATTGCTTCATTTAATTTTTACCACTTTTGGACCAACACAAAAGATGCTTGTTTTGACCCAAGGAATGTTTCCACTTTGAGATTTGGCCTTTTCTTGTTCCAGCCGTGAATTGCAATGAGACATAGAGGTTTTTGGAGTTTGTTTTCATTTGATTTAGCTTACTTGGCACATTGGTAGGAGCACCCATGGTATCTTCCATTTGCACATTGGTCTTTGA
The DNA here is from genome assembly GCF_016808095.1 of Vigna angularis. Taxonomy (NCBI): domain Eukaryota; kingdom Viridiplantae; phylum Streptophyta; class Magnoliopsida; order Fabales; family Fabaceae; genus Vigna; species Vigna angularis. The sequence continues at coordinate 13,440,485 of NC_068980.1, forward strand.
AGCATTCTTTGGCATTTCCACTTAGTGGTTCACGTAAATTGTGTGCTTTGGTGTATAAAATCATTTCTTTGTTGCATGGAAGGAGAGAGGGGACGGTCTTGAAGAGTGTGGAAGGCACATGCTTAATTTCTTGAAAAATGGTGCACATGGGAGAAGAAGTCAACACATTTTGTGGCTTATTTAAGGTGAAATTGAAGTTTGACTTGGGTGCATGGTGACTCACGGCCATGTGCTCTTTCTTTGGCCAATTGGACTTTTAAATTCATTTGTTAATTGCCATTATGACAAGTAATTTTCTAGGATTAAATTAGGCTTGTTGGTTTCTTTGGTTTTTAATTAATTTAATTAATAGGTTGAGTTTATGTGTTTGAGTTAGTGTTGCATTTAATTATTTTTAACTGTGTTTATTAATCAGTTTGTAACAGTGTTTGATGTTTGAATGTTTTCTAAGGCTTTTAATAGTGCTAGTTTAATTACCATGCTAGCTTAAATTAGTTTGTTTGCATCTGTGTCTTTATTGAGTTCTTTAATTTTTGCAAAACCTTTTCAAACCCCCCCCCCCTTTTTTTGTGTTAGGCTCGATTTTTGAACCGCAAAATTGGTCCTTGAGAGACGACCTAGGAGTCAATTCCTAGCTATACTGCATTCCTTATATGCAATCAAATTTGTATGGGTCGCGACAGCCCACATCACACATTGCCCTCAATGTGAGTGAGGAAGGTCAGAAACAACACAGAGACATGTGTACAACTCAAACAGTTGCAAATTTATACAAAACAAGATTGAGAAAGAACTAAAATTGAACAAGCAATATGTACTGAAAAAAAACTAAAAGACACAAAAGAATAAGAATTGAACAAGAAAAGAAATAAGATTTAAAGTTAAAACTACAGAACTAAAGAGGAAAAGAACTTGTTCAAAATGGCCACAAATCAAAGTTATTTCTTTTTATTTTTATGAAAAATAACACATGTTCTACTATACTATTTACTATGCTATCTATGAGTACTCTATTTACTAGAAAATATATGAAATTATTAAAAAGAGAAGAAAGGAAAGAGCTTATCAGTTTTCTCTTTATGCCCTCAAACACTCCTTGCACTAACTCCCTGACTGCATCAATCTACTTTTGCCCAGGACTTAGTTGGAGCAACACTACTCTCTCATCTAGAGAAATATGATGCTTCTCTCTTTTCCAAACAAATTGTTGCAACAGTAGCAACTCTCCTTTCATTGACAACTCTTAGATGTGTGGCATTGGAATGGAAACCTCTAGCTCGCTCAAAGCAGTAGCAATACACTCTCCTTCATCAACCATGAATTCCTTAATGACAACACATGCATTCTCATTTAATTCTGCAACATGGTCATCAAACTCACATTTAGCAGCTTCTGTTATAAGCTTGAAATCTGGATGTATCACAAAATTAATTTCAACACAAATAAAGCAAGACCTATCTTCACAACTACATGTAAAGTTTTCAGAGAACTGTGAAAGATCAAAGTTTAATCCTAAATATAAGACATCTTCAGTTTTCATAGTTTAAATATCAAAATCAGCACTAACATGTGAATCTGCAACAGAATCAAGACTCAATTCAAAGATACTAGTGATGAGTCAATATTTTCTTGATTTCACTTAGCTTATTATGCTAGATTTAATCAGGGAATTGTGCTAGAATGTCCAGTATTTTCCCACTTTTACTAATTGTGCTTAATTTGACCAGAAATTCTTATTTTAATTAATTTGAATTATTTGAGACTAATTTTTTGCATTATTAATTGTAGGGAAATTGTTGGATAATATTTTGGGACTTAAAGAGAAATGCCACATCAAATATACTTTAAACTAAGATGAGAGAGGAGGTGTGGATTTCATTTCCGGGGGGTGCACACAGCAGCATGTGGTGGCAAAGGTAGAAACAACAGCACACGTAAGCTGGGGGTGTCCAAAGAAGAAGCGATCCAGCACACGGATTATGCTTGGAGAGGTCTCTCGGTCCAGCACACATTCACGCGGAGAATGGGGAAAAGAGGATTTTGGGCTTGAAAGAGTGGTGTGCACGGTGAAGAGAGAATGTTGGCTTGCTATTGGAGGGGTGCAAGCGTCCAAGAAGTGGCAAAAAGAAGAAGCTAGTCCAGCAGCCACTTCACAGTCCAGCAGAGAAAAGAGGAAAAACATGGAGCTTGGCAAAGAGAAAAAACACACTCCACGCCCTTGGTCCAGCACGATCCAACAATGCACGGAGTTGAGGGAGTTCTCGGTCCAACTTGAAGCACATCATGTGGAAGAGAAGTGTTGAGGTGGCAAAACAAGAGGAGTCCAGGAAGAGGTCCGGGCCTGGTCCAGCGTCAGCACACATCCAAGGGCATCATCCTTCAATTTTAAGACCAACTGCCACCCTTGAGAGGGGCATCATCTTTCATATTTAGAAAAATACGGACACCACATGAAGGGCTACGGATGAGGTGCACATGCGGAGAATGATTTTGGAGGGCCGTGGGAGACGGCCCGGAGAGAGCACACGGTGCTGTAATGGCATGGAGAAAGCACACGTCCAGCTGTAACGGTGACTCATGAATAAATTTCTTTTTGGTTTTCAATCCAGTAGCATAAGGATTTAATTTTCTTTCTTTCCTTAGAATAGTAGCACGGTGATTGATTTGGGAAAGATACAAACACATGGTCTTGTGAACGTTTCATTTGTTTCAATATAGCAAAGTTTGGTTCAACTCTTGTTTTTAGTACCAATTCCGTGATGGATGTGCATTTCCTTATTTCACCTTTTAGCTTACTCCGTGCATTTAAATTCATCAAGCAATTTGGCATTTTATGTGTTTCTGTTGCAATGTGCATTTACTTTAACTTTTAAGCTTAAGCGTTGCGATTGAATAGTAGCATACTCATTCCCAAGATGCATTTTCTTAATTGTTTTTCAAGTGGTTCACGCAACGTGCATTCCATTTTTATCCAAGTGTTTTTATTTTATCTGCTGTCCTTTATTGTTCATCTTATTTTCAAGTGTTGTTTTTACTGTTTGTTTTTACTGATGCTTTTACTTTTGCATTTAATGTTTAAGTTCATTCGGTAAATTTCAATTAGGTTGTTGTTACGTTTTCTGTGTGTTAATTGTTCCAACATTTTATTTTCAAATACTGATGAATTTTACATTATCTGATTTCGATGTCTTTTACCGTTCGGTTTTTATTGTTTTGAAATTTACTTCAACGCTTTTAATTCGGTTTTATTTAATTTCCAGTCCAATTTAATTTTCCGCAACCAAAACCAAAATCACAAAACCGCCCCTTTCGTGTTTAATCTGAGACTGAACCACATTTGGTCCTTGAGAGACGACCTAAGAGTCACTTCCTAGTACTATACTGCATTCTTTAATGCACAACAAATTTGATGGGCCGCGACAGCCGAATCAAATTTTTGGCGCCGTTGCCGGGGACCAACGGTTCGGTCTTAGGTTTTTGTTGTGTTAGTCTATGTTGTGTTTTGTTTTGTGTTGTGAGAGTGATGTTCTGTTTTGTGTGTGCGTTATTGTGTGTGCGTGTCGCATGTTCAATCGTGTTGTGTTTTGTTTGTTTCGTAACTTTTAGCATTTCTTTTCTACATTCCCCCTTCTTTTTCCATGTCTACCTATTTTGATTTTGTTAATACTGCTTATTCTGCTAGTGCCTCTGATTATGATTCTCCTTTTGCATGTTACTCTGATAGTAATTCATATTCTGCTGATTTTTATGCTGAGAACAATATGGCTCATCCTCCAACTTTTGAGAGTTGTCTTCGTGAGCCAGTTACACTTAATGAGGATGATGTTCATTGCGTTCTCACCTCTGGACTGATACATTTGCTGCCTAAGTTTCATGGTTTTACAGGTGAATGCCCACATAGACATTTGGAGGAATTCCAAATCATTTGCTCTTCAATGAAGCCTCCACATGTAGCGGTTGATCACATGTTCTTAAGGGCATTTCCACATTCATTACAAGAAGCAGCAAGGGATTGGCTGTATTGTCGTCCCCCAGGATCCATCACTTCTTGGGAAGATCTTAAGCATATGTTCTTGGATGAATTATTCCCTGCTTAGTATGGTTACAGCAACGATTCTGGATGGAATGACCCTAGTTTGAGATGGTATGATGCTCCACAGAAATATCAGGAAGCACCATCTTAGAGTACTTGTATGCCTCCACCAGTCTAGCAATACCAGAGTCAGCAATATGATGCTTCTGCCCAAATTGCTCCTCAGCCTTCCACTTCTGAGCCTACATTGAAGGAGTTATTGAAGCAGATGACCATGCAAAATCTTCAGTTCAAGCAAGCGAACATGGAGTTTCAGCAGGAAACACAAGCTGACATTCAGAGTTTGACTGATCAGATAGGGCAGATGGCCACTCAACTCACTGAGGAACAGTCTCAAGATTCAGAGTTACCATTTCAGACTGTTCAGATTCCAGATGATGTTAGTGTCATTGACTTAGGAGATGGGAACCAGAGTCTTGCGCTCATTGTGCCACCTACTCTCCCACCTCCAGATGACGATTTGGAGGACTAGGCAAGTATAAGCAGCAATTGTGAGCCAGGTAGACCACTTTCATATTCCACCACTTTACCAATCTTCAGGGAAGTGGAGGTAAACATACCTCAATTTGATTATGTTGATGATTATGCTGTTGAGGGGTATGTTCATGATTATATTGTTGATGAAAATGCTTTTTATTTCCACTCTTTGCATGATGAGAAACAACTTTTTCCATCCTATTTGAATATTTCTTATCCATGCACTGAACATGAATCTGAGCCTGTTGTTGATATTGTTTCTAAATTTGAAAGTGATTCATGTTCTGAGAGTATATTTGAGGTTCAGCCTATTACATTAGGATTGGGTGTTATACCTCTACATGTCATTTCTTTGGAGCCACATTGCACTAACCATGTTACAGGAGGTACACATGAATTTAACCAACAAACGCCCACGGTGGAAGACAAAGGTGCCAGTGTACACAACAGTTTGAAGATCAATAGGCACCGGCTGAACCCGCTCATCAACAATCCTTGCTTCTTAGATCCAGCTATGGAAGACATTTCCCTGCTAGATCAAATCTGGAGGATGAATCAATTCTTCCTCAAAACTTCCTTGCTGGATCCAATGGTGGAAGACATCTCCCTATAAGTCCAAAATTGGCAACTGCCACCATGACCAGGGGAGTTTTCTTTTTCCCTTCTCCCCCTTTCCCTACTTTTATTGCACTTATCCATGATCTGTTCACCGTTCTGATTTATGATCTTATACTTATGACACATTGAGGACACTGTGTAGTTTAAGTGTGGTCTATTGGGGGAGATTTTTATTTTTCTTTGTTAGTTTTTGTTTTTCGTGTTAAATTTTTTCTTTTCTAGGTAGTTTTTGTTTCTCGTGTCTTGTGTACAGAAAAAGACATGTTTCTCCTAATTTCTAGACTTTGTTTAGGTTGTAGATGTGTCTTTCACTTCATTGATACTCTGATTGGTTGGAAATCCTTGCTTTTCTCTACTTGGAAGATGATTATGATGTTTGAGAGGTTGAATTGATTGTGACACAAATGCCCTGTGTGAGATTGAGCCACTTTATGTTCTTTCTTGTGTGTGATATGTCTCTTGATTGCTTGCGCATATGCCTTGGCTTGAATCTTGTTGATAATTCTTGATTGATATGCATGTTTGGAAGTGATAAAGGCAGTTTTGTTTTTTGAGCCTCTCTAGCCAAATAAGCTTACCTTGTTCTGATCCTTTGATAACCCCTTTTGAGCCTATACTTTCCCCATTTCTTTGTTTTGAAGCTCATATACTAACCCTAAGTAAAAAAACCATGATTACCTTAACCTTAGGGAATTTTGGAGCTTTGGAAGTGTTTTGGGAACAAGTGTGGTCTCCTTGGGGATTCGATGAATTGGCTAGGTGGTTCCTCTTCTTGTGTCATTTTTGAAAATATGTTTTATATTTTGTCTCTTAAAGATGTGTGCTAAAGAGAGAAAAGAAAAGAGACAGGATAAGAAAAAAAAAATAAATAAATAAAAAAAATTGTGAATAATGGAGTCAAGAAGAGGATTGAATTAGAGGTTTGGGTGTGTTTAACTGTGTTTACACTTGTTCCCCATTGCTCCTCTATTTCTTTTGGTTTGTAAATTTTCATCCATATTTATCCTCCCTTGTCCTTGGTCTCATTACATCCATAAAAGACCTTTTGATTTGAACATGCATATGTTTTGAGTGTTGATATTAGAGGTTTGCCAAGTCTGTTGTTGCTTGCTTTCTTGAGTGCATTGAGTTGACATTTCTTACCTTAGACACTTGAGAGAAACACTAATAGTGCATCTGTGAGGTTTTGTTACTTTTGATTCACCTCTTGAACTGATTAATCATTTTGCCATGTTTTGAACTGCTTGGATGATTTCATGACTATCTGCTTTCTTTGATTCTGTGTTGGATATTGTCTACTTCCTTTCTTGGTCCAGATTCCTTGAGAACTGTGTAATTCTGTTTCTGTCCTTGTTAGTCTTTGTTTTCTGTGTGCTGAATTATGTCACTTCCCTGATGTCCTTTGAACTATTCCTTGATATGCGTCTTGATTTTGCCCAGGAGTGCAAAAGACTAAGTGTAGTCTATTTTTATGAGTCAATATTTTCTGGATTTCACATAGCTTATTGTGCTAGATTTAATCAGGGAATTGTGCTAGAATGTCCAGTATTTTCCCACTTTTACTAATTGTGCTTAATTTGACCAGAAATTCTTATTTTAATTAATTTGAATTATCTGAGACTAATTATTTGCATTATTAATTGTAGGGAAATTGTTGGATAATATTTTGGGACTTAAAGAGAAATGCCACATCAAATATACTTTAAACTAAGATGAGAGAGGAGGTGTGGATTTCATTTCCGGGGGTGCACACAGCAGCATGTGGTGGCAAAGGTAGAAACAGCAGCACCCGTAAGCAGGGGGTGTCCAAAGAAGAAGCGGTCCAGCACACGCATTATGCTTGGAGAGGTCTCTCGATCCAGCACACGTTCACGTGGAGAATGGGAAAAAGAGGATTTTGGGCTTGAAAGAGTGGTGTGCACGATGAAGAGAGAATGTTGGCTTGCTATTGGAGGGGTGCACGCGTCCAAGAAGTGGCAAAAAGAAGAAGCTAGTCCAGCAGCCACTTCACGGTCCAGTAGAGAAAAGAGGAAAAACATGGAGCTTGGCAAAGAGGAAAAACACACTCCACGCCCTTGGTCCAGCACGATCCAACAATGCACGGAGTTGAGGGAGTTCTCGGTCCAACTTGAAGCACAACACGTGGAAGAGAAGTGTTGAGGTGGCAAAAGAAGAGGAGTCCAGGAAGAGGTCCGGGCCTGGTCCAGCGTCAGCACACATTCGAGGGCATCATCCTTCAATTTTAAGACCAACTGCCACCCTTGAGAGGGGCATCATCTTTCATATTTAGAAAAATACGGACACCACATGGAGGGCTACGGATGAGGTGCACATGCGGAGAATGATTTTGGAGGGCCGTGGGAGACGGCCCGGAGAGAGCACACGGTGCTGTAATGGCATGGAGAAAGCACACGTCCAGCTGTAACGGTGACTCATGAATAAATTTCTTTTTGGTTTTCATTCCAGTAGCATAACGATTTAGTTTTCTTTCTTTCCTTAGAATAGTAGCACGATGATTGATTTGGGAAAGATACAAACACATGGTCTTGTGAACGTTTCATTTGTTTCAATTTAGCAAAGTTTGGTTCAACTCTTGTTTTTAGTACCAATTCCGTGATGGATGTGCATTTCCTTATTTCACCTTTTAGCTTACTCCGTGCATTTAAATTCATCAAGCAATTTGGCATTTTATGTGTTTCTGTTGCAATGTGCATTTACTTTAACTTTTAAGCTTAAGCGTTGCGATTGAATAGTAGCGTACTCATTCCCAAGATGCATTTTCTTAATTGTTTTTCAAGTGGTTCACGCAACGTGCATTTCACTTTTATCCAAGTGTTTTTATTTTATCTGCTGTCCTTTATTGTTCATCTTATTTTCAAGTGTTGTTTTTACTGTTTGTTTTTACTGATGCTTTTACTTTTGCATTTAATGTTTAAGTTCATTCGGTAAATTTCAATTAGGTTGTTGTTACGTTTTCTGCGCGTTAATTGTTCCAGCATTTTATTTTCAAATACTGATGAATTTTACATTATCTGATTTCGATGTCTTTTACCGTTTGATTTTTACTGTTTTGAAATTTACTTCAACGCTTTTAATTCGGCTTTATTTAATTTCCAGTTCAATTTAATTTTCCACAACCAAAACCAAAATCACAAAACCCCCCCTTTCGTGTTTAATCTGAGACTAAACCACATTTGGTCCTTGAGAGACGACCTAGGAGTCACTTCCTAGCACTATACTGCATTCTTTAATGCACAACAAATTTGATGGGCCGCGACAGCCGCATCAACTAGCATGGAAAAATTCATTCACATCAAAGTAGTCATCTATATTCATGGTTGAGTAAAAAATAGCAACATTCATATCTACAAGTTTAATAGCTAAAACTAAATCAAGAAATTTAGGATGATCATACAAAATTGCATAATGTTTCTGTGTTATACATATGTGGAATATGTACATGCTTACTTGTTATATGCACATACTATGATAAATGTCTATGTTGGACATATTGTGTTGGTTATGCATATTATTGTGATTATGATGTGATTAAATCTGTGTATGCACATTGTATGTTTCTGTAGAATGAAAACCACAAGCATAAAAGCATATCTGCATGACATAATCGATTACAATGTTGTTGTAATCAATTAAGGTCATCAGACAACTTATGTTTTGAATTGTGGCAAAACAACTAGTTTGAATCGATTACATTAGTTGTTAAATCGATTAAAACTCGTATGTTTGCATATATATATATATATATATATATATATATATATATATATATATATATATATATATATATATATATATATATATATATATATATTTCAAATGTGGTGTGATGAGTTTTTGAGAAGAAAAGTTTTCAAAATCTGTTTAAGTGTTAAGCTTAATCGATTAGATATGTTGTGTATTCAATTAAGTCTGTTGAATTTTTGAAAATTGATTTCATGCTAGTCATAATTGCTTTAACGGTCATATTTTTAAATATGTTTGACTAACATTAAATCCAAATCGATTACATTAATTAAGCATTCAATTAAGAGTTGAGTTAGTTGTAATATTGTTACATCTATTTTATGTAATTGATTACATAACTAACGTAATTGATTACTTTGCGTCTGATATGACAGTAACTATAAATTGACGCATTGTTTGTAAATCTATGATTATTGGACTTTGATCATTTTAACATTTTCATATCTTACAGTTTTGATCTTAGAAAGATTTACAGGTTGTACACACTCTCCAAGAATCTAGAACGCAAAAGAATTTGAAGAATCTTGAGGCATTCTTGAGAGGCATTTTCGTGGACTACATTGGTTGATCACATTAGCACGACTAAAGGTGTATCTGAGTTGATCAGAAGAAGACTTTGCAATCTTTGATATGTTGTTTCCCTAGACGTACGCGTCAGGAAGAAGAGTGAGGAGCTCTTGACTTTGAGAGGGGATTCTCAAAGGGTTTCTGCAATAGGGACAAGCGGTTATGTGTGTGCAGATGTGTTCTGTTTCTATATTTGATTGAGAGTTTGGAAGATGTTTTCATTTGAGAGAGCTCTGTAAAACCTTTACTGTAATACTCTGATCATTATAGTGAAATACTCTCCAATCTAAGGTTTATTGGAAAACTGACTGGATGTAGGCATTGAGGCTGAACCAGGATAAAAATCTTGAGTTTGATTCTCTTTCCTTATCGTTTTACTTTATTTGCATGTGCATGTACTTACAACACAAGAAAGTTTAAAGATCATTCTAATTTCTCAAAAAGATTTGAAAAGTTTAAGTTTTTAGAAAACACCAATTCACCTCCCCTCTTGTGATTGATGTTAGAAAAGATGAGCTTTGTTTCTGAACACCAAGAGAGGGGAGGGTGAATTGGTGTTTTATAAAAATAATCGCTCTTCAAATCTTTTTCACAAATAGTATGAATCTTTAAACCTTTCTTAAACAACAAGCAATATGTATGCAATATAAAAATATGCGTATTCGAATAATGACAGTATGTAATCGATTAATGCAGAGAGATAAGGAGAAGAGAAATCAAACTCTGAGTTTTATACTGGTTCGGCCTCAATGCCTTCATCTAGTGTCCTTTCAATCAACTTGAGATTGAAAGCCAAATTGCACTATAGAGATTTGAGTTTTTGCAACAAAGGCTTTACAACGACCACACTATCAAAATGTAAATCACCTCTCTAACTCATTAATCTAATATAACCAATACAAACAACCCTGGAACAAGAACAATCCTCTTCTGTAGTCACCCCTTTGAGAACCCTCTCAAAGTACAAGAACTCCTCATTCTTCTTCCTGGCAACACGCATAGGGAACAACAAAATGTTGGCTAATCTTCTCCTGATCACACAGCAAGCACCTTAGTCGTGCAGAAAGATCATACTCTTCAAATCAGTCAAGCTTGTCTCCCAAGAAATCTTCAAGAATAGTACATGATGGACGAGCGCCCGAGAAGATGACGATAGAAGCTATGCGAGCACGATTTGGACTCCTCGAGGCTTCCTCCGACGAGTAAATACGCAGCGGAATGTAGATGAAGCTCTATATTGAGAGCTGACTCGAAGGAAAACTACTAAACTATGAACAGACTCAAGAAAACCCTAGAAAAGGGGGAAAGCTCAAAATGAACCGATTAATCGGTTCAAACTCAAGATTGAACGGTGGGAAAGCTAGTTTGCTCAGTGGAAAGTGGATTAAACGGTAGAAAAGGGAAAACAATCGGTGGAAAGTCTGGATCGAAGGTGAAACAAGGTTCTGTGATGAAGAAGAAGGTGAAACAGTGAGAAAGATAACCTGATTTTAATTGTCGAGACGCGAGAAGAGGCTGGCGACGAGGAGACTCTCGAGTGGAAGAATGAGATGTTCTGTGATGTGCGAGGTATGCGCGAGAGTGAACTGCGAGATGAAGTGGCTTTTCTGATACGCGAGAGGAAAAGCCAAAGACATGGAATGGAGGAGTTGACGCTTGCTGAAGAAGGAAATGGAGAGCGCTGACGCATGCGCTAACGAGGTGGCAGAGAAGGAGAGGTAGCATGGAGATGAGTGAGAAATATGTGGAGCACCATGGAAATCAAGGAAAATGAAAATGGAGGTAGTGTGTAAGGAAGGTGGCTAAAGGGAGTCTCTGGACTCTCTAGCATGTGACTTTCAAGAGAGAATTATTTCTGAATGACAGAAAATCAAATTCTCATTAAGCTCAAAAGTCCCAATACAAGAGAGGAGCTGGGTATTTATAGTAACCCATGCTCCTTACAAGCTAAAATACGTGCACAATAAAAATGTAAAAACTACAAAAAGAGGACACTGATAAAACACATCAGGCAGGATTCCATCAGTACACCACTTCAATTTCTTGTTTCTTGGAGCGTTTTATCACCTCTATAAAACTTTTCAACACAATCTGAATCAGATATGAAAATGTTAATCTCAATTTTTCTTTTTTAAGAAATCCAATCAATGTGTCTATATGTAGTTTTAGTCATTTCAGACGTAATTTAATTGATTACCCTGTTAATCTAATCAGTTACATTAAACACTTATAACAGATTAACGATAGTCAAAGCAATTAATTGAATGTTCAATTAATGTAATCGATTTTCATTAAATGCTTGGTCAACACATTTAAAAATATGACCGTTGAAACAGTTATGAGAAGCATGAAACAATTTTCAAATCTTTAACAGACTTAATGGAATACATAATCCATGTAATCGATTAAGCTTCAACACTCAGCATATTTTTGAAAACTTTTCTTTCCAAAATTCATCAAAGAACATTTGAAAAAGATATCTGCAAGCATACGAGTTTTAATCGATTTAGCAACTAATGTAATCGATTCAAAATAAGTTTTTTTTTTGCCTCAGTTTAAAAACACAAGCTGTCTGATGACCTGAATTGATTATCACACAACTGTAATTGATTTAGTCATTTAGATATGCTTTTGTGCATGTGATTTCCATAATATGAAAACATACATTGTGCATACACAGATATAATCACTTTATTAATCATAGTATGCAACATCCAACACATTATATGTTCAAGAAATGTGACAACCACAATATGTTCATATTTCACAATAAGCATAAACACATACAACATGTAACATATAACACAGTACATATTCATGTGTTTTTATTATCAATGTGTTGTCATCATCGAAAACCAAAGTCACGGGGATTAGGTTCAGCTATCACAGTGCTCCCCCTATCAACAATTTCCCCTTTTTTTGATGATGCACAACCATGATTAATAAAACCATGTTGTACAGTCCAAAATCAAACACAATTCAATTATCTTAGTAACACAATTCAATTACTTCTCCCCCTTTGGACATTAGCAAAAAAGGAAATGTTGTACACTATAATTGAAACAGAGACAACGAAACATATAAAGATGCATCAATCAATGTAACAAAATTATTTTGGTGCTCGCCTTGTGAATAATATTCACATGAATTTATCATTTTCCCCCTTTTTAACATGTGAAGTAACATATAACAACATGCAATACTCCCCCTATCGTTATGCATAACAAATTTCAGTACCATAGATTGCATAACAGAGATATGACAGAGTATGTATCGTCTAGATATTGCAAGCCATGTACCATAAAAATATTTCATATACGGTATCAAAGCAAATTAGATACAGCTCGAAACAATTAAAACAGTATAATCACTCATATCCTCATATAAGATTCACAACAGATTAAACACGATGAGATATATGATGAATAAACATATAATAAACCATTTGTCAAGGTTTATGTTGCAGAGTAATGTCAATTTTACTTCTCAACTCAGTCAGCAATCAATATTCCTGCATAACCTTTCAAAACTATCTAGATCAAGCATTTTAGTATTTATGCAGTACAGTAATCATTATCACAGTTTAAGTATGATTATGCAATGAAATGATGTAAAAATGAAATATCTAAATTGCATACATACATACATACAAGTGATTGAATCGATTATTAATGCTATTTAATATTAGTGTAATCCAGAATTCCTAGTTCATTCCTTATTGTATAAAATCTCTTTATGTTCAGAGGTTTTATAAAAATGTCAGCCCATTGATGTAAGGTATCCACATATTCAATTTTGATCTCACCTTTAAGTATGTGATCTCTTATGAAGTGGTGCCTTATTTCAATATGCTTTGTCTTGAAATGAAGTACATGATTCTTAGTTAGATTTATAGCACTGATATTATCGCATTTTAGAGGAATATGATCTAAGGATATACCTTAGTCTTCTAGTAGGCTCTTGATCCAAAGAAACTGAGCACAATAGCTTCGAGCTACAATGTACTCGGCTTCTGTGGTAGACAATGCCACACAAGCTTGTTTCTTTGAATGCCAATATATTGGAGAACATCCTATCAAATGACATGTGTCACTAGTGCTTTTTTTGTCTAATTTACACCCACCAAAATTTGAATCACTGTATCCTTCTAGAAAAATGTTTGATCCACTAGGATACCACAGTCCAAGACTTTTGGTTCCTTTTAGATACTTTAAAATCCTTTTCACAGCAGTTAAATGTGATTCTTTTGGTTGAGACTGAAATCTAGCACAAAGACAAACATTATGCATGATATCTTTCCTATTGGCAGTTAAGTATAGCAATGATCCGGTCATACCTCTATAAAGTTTCTGATCTATAAGCTTACCTATTTCATCAAGATCAAGATAAAAATTTGTTGCCATAGGTGTGGCATCCTCTTTGCAATCTAGCATCTTTTACTTTTTTGTTGAGATTGTTGATAGGGGGAGCACAGGATTAACTGAACCCACAATCTCAGTGATATCTGTGTTTTTGATGATGACAACACATAGTTAATAAAAACACATGTGTATGTACTATGTTACATGTTACATGCTTATATGCTTACCATGTTATATTTGTATAAGCAAAATTGTGAACGTATTGTGTTGATTATTGCATACTACTGTGTTGGAAATGTGTTTTTATCTGTGTATGCATAATACGAGTTTTTGGAAATGAAAAACCACAAGCACCAAGCTTGAGTTGTCTGAACTTTTTAACTACAACAAAACAACAAGTTTTAAGTCGATTACATTAGTGGTGAAATCAATTAAAACTCGTGTGTTTGCACAAATTATTTTCAAGTGTGCTCTAATGAATTTTGAGAAGAAACATTTTCAAAAATATGCTAAGTGTTACTACTTAATCGATCGCATGCATCTTGTATTTGACTAAGTTTGTTAAAGATTTGAAAATTGTTTCAATGCTTGACATAAATGTCAGAACGGTCATATTTTTAAATATGTTGACCAAGCATTTATTGCAAATCAATTACATTAATTGTGCTTTCAATTAATGCATTTGACTATTGTTAATCTGTTATAATTGTGAAATGCATTTGACTAGATTAATAGCGTAATCAATTAAAACATGTATGATTTGTCTTATACTATATATAGACTCATGATTTGATTTCTGTAAGAAGAATTGATCTCTACACTTTCATATCTTTTCAGTGTGCTTTTTGAAATCTTACAGAAGAGAGAAAAGCTCCAAGAATCAAGAATTACCATGGTGATAAAGGCTTAAGGATTTCTTGTGAAGCAAGATTGTGCGATTGGAAACTTCTAATCCTTCTGCACAAGAAGGTGTTTTCTACGTGATCAGGAAAAGCTTTGGCAAACGCTAAGAGTTGCTGGTATTCCCTGTGGTGTATACAGGAAGAAGAACGTGGTTCTTGACTTTGAGGGGATCTCAAAGGGGTTGACAGCAGAAGAGCGTTATTCTTGTTGCTTGTTTGTTTTGTGTATTACCTATACTTAGATTAGTGAGTTAGAGAGGTCATTTACATTTTGACGTGAGGTCACTATAAAGCCCTTGGTGTAAAAACTAATATTTATATAGTGCATTGGCTTCTATCTCAAGTTGAGTGGATGGACACTGGATGTACGCAGATTGGCCGAACTAGTATAAACAACAATGTTTGAATTTTCTTATGCCTTCTCTCTACATTAAGTCGATTATACTGTCATTGCATTCAAATATGCTTATTGTTTCATTGCATACAAATTTACTTGCGATTCAAGAAAAGTTTAAAGACTTCCTATTTTACGAAAAAGATTTTTAAAGCAATCATTTTTACACATCACCAATTCACCTCTCCCCCTCTTGGTGTGAGAAACGAAGCACTTATTTTTCACAAATGGCACCAAAGCTGGTTTTCAAAAGATATTTGAAAAATAAATCGATTAGTATTTTTGTCTAATCGATTCGATCATAAAAATGGCCTTTGTTTCTCAAACATTTGGTGAAGGTGCATTAAAAAATAGACCACCTCTATTTGCTGGTGAAAATTATGTCTTCTGGAAAATTAGGATGCAAATTTTTCTTGAATCAGTGGATAAAGGTGTATGGGATGCTACACTCAATGGTCCATTTGAACCCACTCATATTGTTAATGGAAAAACTGTTTTAAAAATTATTTTTGAGTGGACTCAAGATGAGAACCAGAGAGCACAATATGACATTAAAGCTCGTAATGTATTTGCCTCTGCTCTAACAATGGATGAGTTTTTTAGGATTTCCCAATGCAAGACAGCAATAGAAATGTGGGAAGTTCATGAAGTAACACGAAGCAACTGATGAGGTAAAACGTGCCAGAAAGAATTCTTTAGTGCAAAAGTACGAGATGTTCAGGATGAAGGCTGGAGAGACTATCTATGAAGTGCATAAAAGATTCACACACATCATAAACCATTTGATGGCTCTCGGCAAGGTGTTTGACAAGGAAGAAATCAACATCAAAATTTTGAAGAGCTTGAACAGAAGCTGACAATCAAAGGTAATTGCTATATCAGAATGTAAAGATTTGACTAACATGAGTATGGAAATCCTATTTGGCAAGCTCAGGGAGCATGAGCTAGAGCTTGGTAGATTGAGAGAGGAAGAAGAAATTGAGCAAAAGAAATTGATTACTCTCAAAGCTACAAGCAAAAGATCCTCCAAGAAAGCTGAATCTGAGGCTGAGTCAGATGTAGAAATGCCAGAAAAGGAAATCATGAACATGATGGTAAGAAAGTTTAATAAATTCATGAAGAATAGAAATATTGCAACTGATAATGCAGGTTATTCAAGAGGAGGAAAGAAGAGTTTAAAGAACAACATTGTCATATGCTATGAATGCGGCAAGGATAGTCATATAAAGTCGGATTGTCCAGAAGTGAAAAACAGGTAGAAGGCTAACACCAAGTATCCACAGGACAAGAAGAGCAAGTAGAGAAAAGCTTATATAGCTTGGGAGAACAGTGATAATGATTGCAGTGTTGAGGAGGAGTCTAATCTATGTTTCATGGTAGGCTTTGCACATTCTGATGACAATGACAATGAGTTTGAAAGTGAAACAATTGAAGTGAAGTATGACTTGCTACTGGACGCCTTTCAAGAGATACATGCAGAAGCTATGAAACTTCAGTACAAGGTAAATCGATTAAGCTCAGAAAGAAAAGATTATGAATATTGCATTAATAACCTTGTAAAAGATAATGAGAAGCTTAATCAAGAATTAGAAGCTGCTTTACAATCTCCAAAAACTGTTAAACCTAAAGTTAAGATTGTAGAGAAGAATTGTGAAAACTGCCCTGTTCATCTTAAAAATATGACTGTTGAAACAGTTATGACAAGCATGAAACAATTTTCAAATCTTTAACAAACTTAATTGAATACATAATCCATGTAATCGATTAAGCTTCAACACTTAACATATTTTTGAAAAGTTTTCTTTCCAAAATTCATCACAGCACATTGGAAAAATATATGTGCAAGCAATCGAGTTTTAATTGATTTAGCAACTAACGTAATCTATTCAAAACAAGTTTTTTTTGCCTCAGTTTAAAAACACAAGTTGTCTGATGACCTGAATTGATTATCACACCACTCTAATCGATTTAGTCATTCAGATATGCTTTTGTGCATGTGATTTTCATAATATGAAAACATACATTATGCATATAGAGATATAATCACTCTACTAATCACAGTATGCAACATTCAACACATTATATGTTCAACAAATGTGACAACCACAATATGTGCATATTTCACAATAAGAGTAAACACATACAACATGTAACATATAACACAGTACATATTCATGTATTTTTATTATCAATGTGTTGTCATCATCAAAACCCAAAGTCATAGGGATTGGGTTCAACTATCACAATGCTCCCCTTATCAACAATTGAGAAACAAGCCTCCTTATTTCTAACAAGTATATTAATAGCAGAATAAAATTAGGTTTTATGGGTTCAAGTTTTAGCAATTCAAAAGCATGAAAATTCTCTTGAACCTCAGAGAACTCAATTGGAAGGTTAAGTTCAGAGTACACCTGATTTCTTTGTTAACCAGATACCTCATCAAGATTACTACTAGCTAGCTTACACAACAACTTCCTTGCCTCTATTGGGGTCTTGTCCTTCAAAGAGCCTCCTACAACTGCATTTATTAAACACGTTTCATTGCATAGGAGCCCTTCATAGAAGTAAACCAAAAGCAAGGGTTTTGAAATTTGGCGGTTTGGACAGGCTATGTAGAACCTGTTGAATCTCTCCTAATACTCTGCCATGCTTTCTTCTTGAAACTACTCAATGGCTATGATATCCCTCCTAAGGTTAGTTGCTTTTGCTGCCAGAAAGTATTTGTTAAGGAACCTCTGTTGCATCTCCCGCCAGCCTCCAAATGGGTAATGCTAGTATATAAACCAGTCTCTGGCTGCACCATTCAGGGACATTGGAAATGCCTTCATGATCACCAATTCTTCTACAACTCTAGAGGATTTCATGGAAGAACACACAAGGATAAATTCTCTGATATGTTGGTGAGGGTCTTCAATCTCCGATCCATGAAAAGTGGGAAGCAACCTTATGAATCCAGGCTTAAGCTCAAC
Source organism: Vigna angularis (assembly GCF_016808095.1). NCBI lineage: Eukaryota > Viridiplantae > Streptophyta > Magnoliopsida > Fabales > Fabaceae > Vigna > Vigna angularis. The sequence goes on from NC_068980.1 coordinate 13,458,631, forward strand.
TCCAGACTCATTCTACTCATTGGGTAAATGGGTGCACACCAGCCGGTAACCCGCTTCTTGGTTGGTCAGCTCTCTCATAGACTTCTCCACAGGAAAAGCCATAATAAACAGCTCAATTAAATTTCCTAAAAAATTATAGCACTCCTAGGCCGCTAAGACTACCCCCAAACTAATCCCACTAATTTCCTAAAGATGGCAAAAACACTCAGCATAAACCTCCTCAAGAGAGGTGTTAATTGAGTACAAAGCAACAAGAAGAATAACCACCAAAACAACTTCCAGACCAAAAATCAAGCATACAAAATTAAGAACAATATTTACAAATGCTACTCTACAGAAACATATCCTAAGTGCACTAAAAATGCAAACATAAACAAATCTATTAAGACTAACTAAACACTCCAAAACTTAACTCGCCGAGTCTCCGACAATGGCGCTATTTGTTAAACTTCTTTATAGTCGCCTAAAGTAGAAAAAAGTTTGGTCCCCACTAATTTAGCTTAGGGCAACCAAGATATCAACCCTAGGACTCAACTAAAGTCAAGTTTACAGTGTAAATTTAAGGTCTTGTATTAATTCTTTTACTAATTATTTACTAATGCAGGTGGGGACATTAAATGAAAAAAAATGAAATTTATAAAGGAAAAGAAAAGCTAAACTATAATTTGTTTAATAGAAAAATAAGAAAATAAAATGAAATACAAAAAGTAAGAACTGAATCTAAACTAAAGTTGTGAAAAGATATTGAATCTAACTATACATACAATTAACTAAAATTAACCTATACATGATATGATTTAATGATGCAAGGAATCTAAAAGCAACTGTATATGGAAACTAATGAAAAAAATCAACAATGAATGAAAAAGAATGGTTTATGCACATATCAAAACAAAAATTAAAGAATCAGAACAAGGAGAGTTGGTTAGAATAAAAAACTAGAGTCAAATTCATATAGAATCAATGCACAAAGTAGTTGATCATATTTCAGGAAGACATCCTGTGCAAAATAAGCCCATTACTAGGTCTTAAAGTTCATTTTCAGAACTTAAAACAATGATATCTACTTAGTTCATCAAAACTACCGTGAATCCAAATCTAGTTTATGTTTTTAACCAATATAAGATATGGAAAACTATTCTAATTGCAATTAAAACATACAATCTACTCTAAAACATTTAAATTCCTAATTAAAACAAACCGAGAGAAACTACTCTATTATTTAGAATACTTTTTATTCATCGAACTCATCTCCAACTCGAGAAAACATCTCAATAATGCACGCCCACTTCAGGTCGTTTAATTCCCAAAGGAATCGCAGAAATGCAGAGTTTTAGAGTTCAAATAATTTTCAAAGCAAAATAAGAAACATACTTACATAATCAAACAAACATCCAGAAACATTGCAAAAAAATCAAACTCAGAATCATAAAGCTCTAAAAATAGAAACATGTTAATGAAAAAGAAATTTATTAATGAGAAACAAAAAATTACAAGAGAAAAGTATCGAACGAAATGCGAACAAGATCACCACGGTTGTCACTACCGTGAGTGTTCGATCCAACAAAACTAGATTCTACTACACTATTCGAAGCGCTTAAAAACCTAAACTACTGATGACAATATTTTTGAACACCGAAAACGGCCCAAAAACTTGTTAAACCTCGGCAAGTGTGACCGAATCGTATCAAGTAATAAACTTGGTAAGACCAAGTATCTTTCTCCCAAAGGACTCACGACCTAGTTAGTTATATGATTTTTTGATTATTTAAGACTTGTAAAAACAATTACTTTGGGGTTTTAATGCAAAATACAAAAAGTAAACATGTATGCATGAATTTGATCAATGGAAAAGAAGAACAAAACACTTGAAACGAATTATATGGATGAGTATGTTGTTGGGGTTTATCAATTTCATCTTATCCACTCTCATATATTTTGGAATTCATCATTCTTTTCATCAATGTTAATGTCACACTCTAAATTACCTTAAACCCGATGTCTCGGCGAAGAAAGCCTAATCATAATCACTAGTTTACAATGTCTTGTCTCCCTAGCAATTAATCATGCATTATAATGAACAGAAGCTTAAAGGCAACCAACCATCATACTCATATGTCTAGGTTTATACTACTGTTGGAAGAGTTTCCCCAGATCTAGATTTCCCCGTATGTGTCCATATCGACAAAACCAATAATCATGACATCGAATGAGTTAAACAATGCATGCTTTGAGCAAAGAGGAAAAACCCTAACTATTAATGAAAGAAAGCATGTATCTTAAATAAGATGTTTAAACACAAATTTCATATATGAGAGCTTCAAAAGATTACATTGATTCGTCAACAACAATACAAGTTTAGTTCACCATATTCATGGTGAAAGTAGATGAAAAATAATGAAAGAGTGAAGGATAGAACCCTAGAAAGTTGAGTAGGTAGCCTTAGCATCCAAAATCTTCCTCCAAGGGGTGGAGAGGTGTGAGTTTGCTTCGTTCTCTGCCAAAGATACTAACCCTAGGTCACCTAAAACCTTATATAGAGTTCTAAAAATTACAGAAAAGTAGGCCCAAGCCCAAAATAATGGCGCTCAGCGGTAAATACCGGTCAGCGGCACCAGCGCGTCATCAATTCTTCCCCTCAGCTGCATTTTTACCCCTCAGCGATGCCAACGGGTCTTCAGAAGTGTCGCTCAACGATAAATGGCGTTGAGCGGTACTCGCGGCTTCTCTTCTTTTGCACTCTTTGAGTTCTTTTCTAATTCCATCTCTGTCTTACTTCACTTCTTTCATCAAAATCATCCTAAAACCTGCATAAAACAAGGAAGTCAAGCATAAACCTGTCCAACTCTCTTATTTCCAAAACTATAAGCAAAAGCATGATTCCAAGCTAGTTTCTAAGTCTTAAAGGTTGCTTTTGGTATCAATTTTAAGCATGAAAATAACAATTTTTCAACTGTTATCACAACCCCAAACTTAGAACTTTGCTTGTCCTCAAGCAAACAAGATGTAACTCAATCTTCCACCAATCCATACAATGGTTCACCTTCTTCAAAAATCCTTTTTTCAAGATAAGTAAGTACTCAATTAAGCTCATTGCAAAGACTTCAATCAAGACATGCACATGCTTTAGTGTTTACACAATCACATAATATCCAACAAATGCTATTTTTCATGAATGATCAATCCACTAAGCATAGACGTTCTTATGTGTTCATGGAATCTTTCCTCACTAGATAAAGTGTTTCACTCAAACACACACGTGTATAAGAGGTATTCACTCATTCACTCTACTATCACAATATCACATGAATTGACTTTGCCTTTCATTTAACCTCAATCAAATGCATTCACAAGTAAGCATCATCACAAGGACTTTTCAATGGCTTATAATGTGGCTGGGCTAACAAGAAAAATTGGTTTTTCTAGATCACAAAACCCTTGAGTTAAGAGAATCATCTAAACACAACCATTCTTAATTATTCCCAACTTTCTTTTGCATTGAGCTTTTCTTTTCTTTTTCTTTTGCTTTTCACATGCTTAACTTTTAGCTCAATGCTCTTTGTTTTCCCTTTTTTAACTTCCCAACAACCCCAAACTTGAACATTTATCAATTTTACAAGATATTTTCAACTCAACTCAAGGTAAAGCTTTTCAATAAGGGTTTTCAAATCATGTTCAAGGCTAAGGGTTCAAAGGATAGAACACTTAGTGTTCTCTTTTAGTGGGCTAAATTCCTGCATTTGGCTAACAAATGGGTTACCAACAAATGGTCTTGATCATATGATGCAAACAAGCAAGTGATTCAATCATAGAAAACCTGGGCAAAGTCATTCATGCTTTCAAAGTAATAGTATTCAATCGCAAAAACTCTAGAGCTCAAAATCTCACATATAAGCTCATTCACATTCCACATACACATCCTGCTTAGCATCATAATCACAATCACAACATCATGCATTTGTTCACAAAGCTTGTGAACCACCTGTTTAAGCATATATTGTGCACAATCTCAACATCAATCAATATCAAAGCATCATCACGCACTACTTACCACACAACAATCATAAGCAAACCATCCTAATAGACAGAGTTTCCAATTGAGTTCATCAAGCCCTATTCTACTAAACAGAAGTAAATAAGTTTAAAACAAAACAGAAGATAAAACAAATCCTGCTCTTGTGCTGATAGCATCCATCAGTGAATGCTATCTCAGCTCCTCATCAGCCTGTGTTGTCATCTGTATCCTCCTCATCTTCATCATCTTCAGCATCCTCAAATGTGTCATCATCATCATCTTCATCCTCCTCCATAGCTGAAGCTTTAGCTGCTCCAGCTCTGCTGCCTTGGGCCTGCTCCTCTGGCCAAGCTACTATCTGATGGAATTCATCCATGGTCCACCTTTGTGTTGGGGGTGTATCATACAACCCAACAATCATCTCAACAGTAGCCACCTTCCCTTTGTGGATGGACTGCAACTGTGCACCTATAAGAGACATGTACATGTCCCTCATCTGGAAAGGTTCTGCCTCATTAGTCTCTACAGATGCCTGACTCTGTGCTGGTCCTCTTTCTCTGCGAGGACGGCGTGGTGGAACTGGCTGAGTTGCCTCTTCACCTCCACAATACTGCCTGTAATAAGCCTCGTCAATTGCTTTCCTCGGCCTCTCAAATGGTGGAGCAGAAGTATCCACCCCAGCTATCTTGCACAGGTGTGTGATCAAAGAAGGATGCCCTAAAGGTGCCTTGCTATTCATTGTGTTGGCACACATCTGTATTTCATTAGCTACCACCTGTCCAATGTTGATGTTCATATTTCTGATCACACAGTAGAGGAGAAGTGCCCTGCTAAGAGTGATGTCTGAAACATGAGAACATGGTTGGATGTTAGCATGGGAAAATGTCATCCAATACTTTGCAAGAGGGTTCAAGTTAGTCCTCCTAATATTCACCACTGCACCACTTTTGTTCCTCTGGAAATGTCCTCCAAGTACACATAGAACACTCTCCACATCATCAAAATCAGTGCCTTCCTCCATATATAGAGCAAACTGGCACTGCTCACCACCTCATTCAGTATCCAAGAAGCTGTTGATAGAATCAGGATCATACCTAATATCTTGGCCTCTAACATAGCTTAGGTAGTCCTCAGCCGGATAGTCACCCAACCTCCTTGCGTTGGTGTAAAATTCCTTCACCACAACTATATTGGCTGGTGTAGGGTATGTGGCTAGCTTCCTCCAGTTCCTTCCCATCAATTGCTCTCAAAACTAAGGAGCAAAGTTAGGTATCATTCCAGCTTTCCTCTCCATCAGGAGCCTCCTATCTTGCACAACCTTAAAATGCTTCTCATGTTTGCGAGATAGGAACCTACTAGAATGGGTTTGTTCTGATTCCTTTTCTTTCCTTTTAGATGTTGTGGTCTTGAATCTTTTTCCTGAAGATGATGTCATTCCTACATCAAACACAAATTACATAACCACAAGACATGTTATCAATCATTAGTAAACCACAAACAATGCCCTAAATCCATGCTAAACCACCGCTGAGGGTCAAAAGCACCCCGCAGCGCAACCGGTGCACCAATCCAGCAAGAAAAACAGGCAAAATATCAAGTCTGTCAGAGTCGCGCTCAGCGAAAATTACCCCTGAGCGGCGATTCTGTAGATTTTTTAAAATGCTCTTTTGACACTTCCTAACTCCACCCACATGCAATTTTTATATTTCCAGACCAAAATCAAGCAGTTCAATCGGTTCAAACATCAATTAATTCATCAATTCATGCATAGAAATCAAAATCCCTAAAGAATCATGCTTCAACAATCATATTTATGCTTTTCAAGAACCCTAAAATGAAAAATGCTTAACTTAATTGGGTAGAGATGCTTGATGAGTAGAAAATGCTCTAGTGATTTGAAAAACTCGGCCCCACTAATGATGCTCTCTCCCAACCCCAAACTTAGATGGAAAACTAGTGAGAAAGTGAGTGGAAGAGAGATTTTGTAAAGAGAAATGAAGGGAAAGGTGTAGAGAACTCTTGGAAAAGTGTTTAGGAGTGTGTGAGAAGAGGTAAATCTGAAAATAGAACCAAACCCGTACCCTGGAATATAAAAATACCCTAATGGGCTCAGGTCCCGCTAAGGGTAAACCTAAAAACCCAAGTCTGCAGTGATACCGCTCAGCGGTGTTTTCCGCTGAGCGGCACTTCCGTGACTTGCTCTCCTTCTTCCTTGGTTGCCCTAGGTGCCTTATACTCATGCCTCTCACTCACTCCATGCATTTAAGTTCTCAGATCACTCATACATTCAATCCCTATAATGAAACTAAAGCATAATCAAAACAAACAACAAAGATAAAGTCAATCAACTAGGTTGCCTCCCAGGTAGCGCTTGTTTAATGTCACGAGCCTGACCCAAAATTCACCAACACCCATCAGTAGGTGTGACAAACCTAGTATCCTTCAGTAGATACTTAACCACCTAGCATCCATCAGTAGATGTTATTCCCAAAAATTAATAAAAAATGTTCACAGTTTATAAAATTACTTAACCAAAATAAAATTAAAGAAAATAATGTCCTCAAATCACTGGGATGCCTCCCAGCAAGTGCTCTTTTAACGTCACTAGCTTGACCCAGTAAAGCTCATGTTCCATCTTCATGGTTGATGTTCATATCACACCAACTCATCAACTGCTTCCGGTCCACTTTTCTGACTCTTCTTGAATGTGGAGACTCTATCTCTATCACCTCATTCTCTTTATAGTCTTTCACAACCCACAACTTGTTTTTGAATCTCACAGGTTTACCAAGTTGGAGTTGTGCTTGCATCCAGTGATCATGGACCTTCCTTCCTTTCCCATCTTTCTCTTCTTCCCTAACCTGAAACAAGAAACAATGTTTACCTTTGAAGCTCGGCTTTTCATCTTTAGGGCTAGTCATGAGTACATCTTGATATGTAGCTTTATGGCTAGCTTCTTCCTCTTTCCTTTGCCTCTCTTCTTTGAAGACATCTACAACAACCCTTTCTTCTCGGTCTTGGAGCACCATTATTCCTTCATCCACGTCAATGATGGCTTTGGCCGTTTTCATAGACGGTCTTCCGAGAATAATAGGAACCCTCTCATCCTCCACTCCATCACCACAAAGTCCACCAAGAACTGTAGTTTGCCTACACAAACTATAACATTCTCTGCTATACCATAGGGATTCTTTGAGGATCCATCTGCCATTAACAAACTCATCTTTGTAGGCTTAACATCAAGATCACCAATCTGCTCAAGTAAGGAATAAGGCATCAAGTTAACACTTGACCCTAAATCAAGTAGAGCTTTCTTTATCTTTTTCTTCCCTATAGAAAATGGAATGGAAAAACCTCCTGGATCTTTCGCTTTTGAAGGGAGCGACTTCTTTTTAACAGCTTTATACTCATATGTCTCCTCATCTCTATGTCTTTTCTTTGTGGAGACTTGTTCTTCAGGCTTTGTATAAACTGTAATTTGTTGTAATGTCTCCTTCAAAGGTAAGTCACTTTCCAACATTTTGAATATTTCTGTAAAATGCCCAAATTGTCTCTCTTTTTCTAATCTCTCATAATCTGTTGGAAAAGGAAGAATGTCTTCAATTTTTATCACTCCAATCTCTTCACTCTCTTTTCTCTCTTCTTTTTCTTTTTCTCTCTCTTTTCTCTCTTCTTTTTCTTCCCCTCTCTCTAACTCAACTTTTTCAACATTTACACTCACTAACACTTTACACTCTTCCCTAGGGTTAACCTCAGTATTAGCCCCAAAATTCTTGTCAGGCCTATCTTCTAACCTCTTAGTAAGTTGACCCACTTGAATCTCCAACTTCTTAATAGCAACTTCAATGCTCTTTTGAGTAGATGTAATTGCCTGTATGAATTGCTGAAGAGTTTCTTCCATCCTTATTGATCTTTCATTTAAGTGTAGACACTTGTTGCCATAAGGTTGGTTGTTGTTGTTTCCTGTTAAATTGCCCTGATTGTCCAGCTTGCCCATTTTGTCCTTGACCAATGCTTGGGTGTGGTTTCCATCCTTGATTGAAGTTCCCGTGACGGTATGGAAATTGATTGGCCATGAAATTTACATCCTCTAAAGCTTCAACTGGAAAGGCGCATTGACCATTGATATGGTCACCACCACATAGTTCACACATCTGTTGTTGAACCGGAGCAACTGTCTTTAACTCCTTTGGCAATTGAGCAAGTGCCTTTGTTAGATTCTCCAACTGTTGAGTTATAATCTTATTTTGAGCAAGCAAGGCATCATTTGACTGCAATTGTAGAACCCCTTTCTGTTGAACAGAGGCTCCTCTTTCACTATGCATTTCATTATCATTGGCAGTCATGTTCTCTATCAATTATGTTGCTTCTCTGAAGTCTTACATTTAATATTACCTCCAACTGAGGCATCTAACATCAACTTGGTTTGTGAACCAAGACCTCCAAGGAAAGTTAGAACTACTGCTGCTTGATCAAAACCATGTGTGAGAGTCTTTCTCAACAAGCTTTTATAACGATCCCATGCTTGGCCTAATGTCTCCTCCATGCCTTGTCTAAAAGAAGAGATCTCTTGCTTCCCTTTGTTGACTTTTGATTGTGGGAAGTATTTGTTTAAGAATTTTGCCACCAAAGCTTCCCACTCAGTAAAGCTTCCTTTTGGAAAAGAGTTCAACCAAAGCTTAGCATTGCCTCCCAATGAGAAAGGAAACAAACTAAGTTTGATTGCTTCATCTGGCACCCCGTTTATCTTCACTGTATTGGAGATTTAAATAAAAGTTGTGAGATGCTCATATGGACTTTCATGTGATAGCCCATTAAACTAATTACTCTTAACCAGTTGTATCAACGCCGATTTCACCTCCATGTTAGTTGCATTGACCCTCGGCCTTGCTATGCTGTTAAAATATTGAGGGCCAACCACATTGGTATAATCTGCAAGAGTCCGTCTACCATTATTATCCTCCACAATCTCCTCAGTGTTATGGTAAGAACCTTGTGGTGAAGGTTGTACAAGATCTTCTGGAGGAGGGAAAAGTTCTCTAGATGTACGGATTCTTCTCCTCCGTCTACTCTCGTCTAAGCCTTCAAGAAGAGGTTCTGAGGTTTGCTTGCTTCTAGTACGAATTGCTTTCTGCATACACAAGAAAACAAGCTCCTAGAAAAAAATTTAAGCACAAAAAGATAGAGAAGATATAAAAAATAAAAGATAAGAAGATGAAAGATAGAAGATAAAATAAAAACAAAAAAATAAAAAACAAAAAACAAAAAAATAAAAACAAAAAATAGAAAAATAAAAACAGAAAACCACGAGCAGCACTCGCGGCTTCTCTTCTTTTGCACTCTTTGAGTTCTTTTCTGATTCCATCTTTGTCCTACTTCACTTCTTTCATCAAAATCATCCTAAAACCTGCATAAAACAAGGAAATCAAGCATAAATCTGTCCAACTCTCTTATTTCCAAAAATATAAGTAAAAGCATGATTCCAAACTAGTTTCTAAGTCTTAAAGGTTGCTTTTCGTATCAATTTTAAGCATGAAAATAACAGTTTTTCAACTGTTATCAACTACGCTATCGCTCTAAGAATTCTCCAGAAACTAAGAACTAAAACTGTAGAAGTATTGTTTTTTAGTATCTCTATTACATGGAAGAAGAACCCCTTTTTATAGGGCTTGAAACTGGAACAAAGAAAGAAAAATATGGAAAAGAGGAACCTTCTTGCTTGGACGCTTCGCACTTTCTGATCTGACAGACACTTTCTTTCCTCGCGAGCTCTATCTCCAGCCATCTGATCATCTCTTCATCTCCAGCGGTCAGGGTTACGTGCACGAGCTTCAGGTAAGTGACACGCTAGTGAAGCTCTCCTTTTCATCTTCTCTCATTCTCTCTTTTCTAGAAACCCTCTATCGCCTCATCCAAGCCCTAGCTTCGAAGGGTGTTTTCTTTCCTCCCCCAAATGCTAGAGCTATTTTCAAAATGAAAATGAGGGGAAGAGACCCCTAAGGCAGTAGCTACGCCAATCCAAAATGACACGGTTCTACTAAAGCGTAGGCTCAAACAAGAATCAACAAACCAATAGCTTAAACCCAATTTTAATCCAATCAGAAAATGGTCCAATTCAATTGTAGCAACACCCAATAATATCCTACAACTAACTCTCAATTTCTACAGCCTAATCCAGTGACATCAACGTTAGATCAGCAGCCTAATTCAGCCCTTAAATCAGTTTTTATTTTTATTTTTCCAGTGCAGTACCCCAACTAGCCAAGCGTGGCAGCAATCAGCAATAACCCAAAGCTATTTGATGGGTGTCGTGGCCCATGGAAATTTGATGTGCAATAAGAATGCAGTATAGACTAGGAAGTGACTCCTAGGTCGTTTCACAAAGACCAAATGTGGTTCGAGACTTAGGTCAAACATGTAGTGGGGGGTTTGAAAGTGTTTTTGTGATTAGAAGTGAACTAAATTAAAACTGGAAATTAAATACAACCAAACATAATTGTAAACATTGAAATAAATGAACAAAGCATGAAGACCGAATGGTCCTACAAATGACCGAACGGTTCTACATTGAGATCGAACGATCTCTAAAGCAAGTAAGGAAATTGGAAATGCAGGAAGATAAAGAAGTTGAACAGAATAGACAACATAGTGAACGAAAACAATAAACTAAACGGATAGGAAACGAAGACAATCCAAAAGGCACAATCAGAGACTGAACGGTCTAAACGCAACAAAACCAGAAAATGCAGAATTCATCAGGATTTGAAAACAAAACACGGGAACAGTAAACGCGCAGAAAACGTAACAACAGCTTAATTGAATGCACCAAATGAACTTAAACATTAAACGCAACAATAGCTTAATTGAATGCACTAAATGAACTTAAACATTAAATGTAACACTAGAAGCATCAGTAAAAGCAAACCAAGATTAAAACAACACTCGAAAACAAAATGAACAGCAAAACTCAATGACAGAATGCATCAATGAAGAAGATGATAAACAGTAAAATGCAACAGATAATAAAAATAAAAAAACAGTTGACTAAACATGAAATTCACAATGCGTGAATCACTTGGAAAACAGTTGATAATTAAGAAAATGCATCTTGCGGCTGAAATAAAAGAAGCTACACGTGGACTAAATTAAATGCACCTATATCTAATGAATCTACCACTCCATCACCGAAACATCACTAAGCAAAATGCTTGAACAGTAACAGGATGCATATAAATTGTGAAAAGTGACAATGAACATTGGAAACCGTGGATTATGAATCAATCAAATAACTTAAAAGTGAGTAGTAATTCAAAGCTTAAGGTAATTCAACCTGAGAATAGTAAAGAAATGCGCCTCGGCCAAGAGCGAAACTAATAAAGAAATAAAGAAACTATAATGAGCAGCGTGTAAGCCTCCACCTCTACACCACTTCAGTCGTAGCCCTCCATCCTACTCACTATCTCCGTGTGCTTTTCTAAAGAGAAAGTAAAAGATAAATGACAGCCCTCTTTTCCAATCCAAAATGAACCGTGAGTGCCTCTTTTTTTCTTTGCTGGCAGCTGGATGTGTGCTGCTCTTGATCCAGCACCTTTTTTCCAACGCTTGAATGGATGCTCCCCAAAAAAAATACTTTGTTGGGTCGTGACAGTCCAGCCCCAAAAATGTGGCAGCCCACTTCTTCTAATTGCAGCACCTTTTTTTTATTATGGGTCGTGATGTTCTCATCTCTTTTCAGTCCAAGTGCATTTCACTCAGCTTTTCCAAAAAATCCATCATCGCTTCATCTTGTGCTAGCAAATTGAAGTAGCGTGACATCGTGTTCTTCAAACAGCAAGACGAATCAGTACTTTCTTTTTATTGTTGACATTTTTGCTTCCTCCAAATGTCCCAAATTGTATTTCCAAAATTTTCCCTGCAATCAATAATGAAAATAATAAGCTCAGATAATTTAAATTAATTAAAATAAGAATTTCTAGTCAAATTAAGCACAATTAGCAAAAATGGAAAAATACTAGGCATTCCACACGATTCCCTAATTAAATCCAATACAATAAACTAGGTGAAGTCAAGAAAATATCGACTCATCTTTATTTTAAGCATTAACGGCCCAATGAATAATCAGCCAAGCAACATTGCAGTGGCCCAATTCAATTATGCACAGAAAGAAAATCAGACCTCAATTAAAGCCCAAATAAGAAATCTGCAAAAGTAAAAATATTACCTATTCTAAAAAATGTATTTTTTTTCTGACTTTATTTCAATAAAGAAAAAATAAAAATCTATTTCTTTCAAAGCTAATTTTATTTAGCTAAAAAGAAGAAATTAACCAAATTTTTATTAAAATCCTATTTTTACCTTTTTACATTAAACCAATCTATTTCTAAAGAATTAAAAACTAAAGAAACCTAAGAAAAGATTTTTAACCTAGAAAAATATGCATATCTAGAGTGTTATCACACCCCCACTTAGACAACTGCCCTCCTAGGCAGGGACAAACTAAAGAGAAAAAGAAAAAGAAAAGACTAAAGAAAAACTAGGGAACTTCTAAATTCTATTTTAGCTAACTCAAACCTGCCAAAACAAACAATTCCTAGCAATTTCCTCTAATTAGAATCTGGACAAAAGAATTCCCAACTCAAACTCAAGCTTCAGCAATTCTAGCAAGTGGAAAACAACTTAATTCAATCAAGGTCAGCAAAGAAAACATTTGGTAGAGTAACAGTCAGTCTCAACCTCACAGGATGCAGTGTATGCACTCAAATCACTCAACTGTTTAGGGTTGTCTTGTCTCACTCAATCATGTCATGTCAACTACCATTCACAACTTTGGAAAGATTCTAAATGACAGTGCTTGACTCAAGGCTTCTCTAAATCACTAGGTCTTATTTGGCTTGTAGTGTTCATGGAATGAAATGGAAAATATGGTAGAATGGAATTTGAAATGAAACAAAGAAGTATGAAGAAAAGAGGGAGAAACCTAGAACTCAGTGCAACTATTTCTCAAACTTTGACCATTTTCTTTCTTTCTCTATGGTTCCCTTTCTCTTGCATTTATTTCAGGTCTCTCTTTCAATTTCTTTTTTTGATTTTTCTCAATTTCAGATATGCTTCTTTCTTTTTTTAACCAAACCAGATTTTTCATAACATTTTTCTTCTCTTTTCACCTCTGGCCTCACTCTTTTTCATGAACTCACCAAGTTCTAGACTTCTCCCTACATCTCACAAGTCTCTCAAGATTAATTAATGGTTGGGAGAAATGGCTTGAAATGGATAAGAGCCAAAGAAAATAGGCTAAGGCCCAAAATAAGGTGCAATGATAAGAAACTGAAATCGTTAAACTAAATTTGAAAAATGAAGGATGCCTAAATAATATTTAAAGTTACCAAGAACAAGCACATTACAGAGAATCATAGCAAAATCAGAATGAGAGCTAAACATGCATGTTATCACACAAGAAAGAAAAAAATTGGCCAAAAGTCTCTCCAAGGTTAAAAATTTGTTAAAACTGACTTTGTACTCATCCTATGAAAATATTGCTTAATTGAAATGAACTAAAGAATGCAAAAACCAATGATAGATCTACCTCTACCTAAATCTAAAGCTAAGTCCACTTTTGACAACTCTAATCTAAGGAAATAAAGCTAAGAAATCATATGAATTAGCAAGGAATGAAGAAAAGCCTAAAACAGAACCTAAAAGCTTCTAGAAATACCTAAACAGAATTACTAAAGTTATTTACAATATACACAGACTAAAACAAAACAATATGCAACCTAAATAGAACCTACCCAAACTTAAACAAAGTAAAACAACAAAAGGAAAAGAAGATAACCTAAACTAAAGAAGCGAAAGATACGTAAAAATATGAACTTAAACCAATCAGAATAGATATGTATAAGAAAGAAGAACCTAAAGGGAATTTTAAGCAAAGACTAAAATAGAACCTAAACAATGAAAAGAATCGTAAAGCAAGCAAATCCTAAAGAAATTTCTATTTACAAGCTGAAATGGAATCTAAGAAACAAAAGCTAAAACTTGGAAACTATAGTCAGTCCTAAACTACCTAATCAAAGAAAAGATTAACCAAAACAAAACATATTCAAACCAAAAGAAATAAAAGATAGACCTAATTATGAAAAGAATTCTAATTAAAAACTTAAAGCAAAGCATGAAACTAAAATAAGGACTAGTAACTAATTCAGAACTAAAACATAACAAGAAAGTAACATAAGGAAGCAACAAAATAGAAAATAGAAAAAGAAAGGAATCCTAAAAGAAGTTCTAAAACAGATTCAATAGAAGTAAAATAATGAATTATAAAGACCTAAGAACTATTAACAATCAAAGCTAAAAACTAAACTAATTCTTATTTACCAACTAAAACAGATTATGAAAGTAGCAAGAAGTAAATGTATTTACTAATTAGAAGCAAGAATATTAAACTACACTAGGTATTTATAAACAAAACCAGACCTAAACTAAAGGAAAAAAACACTTCAGAAAAAAAATTTACCCCTATTTTATTACTAAAACTAATGCTAAACAGAGTTATTTACATCAAGACAAAAAATTTAAACCTATACCTTCCTACCCCCAAACTTAAGAGGCACATTGCCCTCAATGTGTGAGTGGGTAATGTTCTCTAATCAGCACAGAGTATACAGATATGCACAAACAGAATTAAGAATAAATATATACAAGTCAGAACAAAAAGAGCAAATGAAAAACAAAACTAACCAAGTAATCATAGAACATAATAGAATTAAAAAGATTGAACACAACAGAATATGAATGTAACTATGAAAAATATCATAATTGAACTCAACATGTACATAAGCATTATTGGAAAGCAAATCAAAGAATGTACATCATTACAAGTGTTGATAGGCAGAGCAATATGAGTGCTAAACCCATTTTCTGATGCGTTTGTTTTTTATGATGACAACACATTGATTATAACAACACATATATGTTTTCATGACACAATAGAAATGTGTATTTGTGATTGATACATATGTTGGTGTATTTGTGATTAATACATATGTTGGTACACAAATGTTTTGTTATGATGATGACAATTTGATTGATCTGCATACTATTGTGATAATAATTATGTTTATATCTTCTGTATGCATATTAAATGTTTTTGTATGATAAAACCACAAGCACAAAGCAACTCTATATGAAATAATCGATTACAGTAATGTTGTAATCAATTAAGTTCATCAGATAGCTTATGTTTTAAACTGTGGCAAAACAACAAGTTTTAATCGATTACATTGATAGTATAATCGATTAAAACTCATGTGTTTGCAGATATCTTTTTGAAATGTGTTGTGATGAGTTTTGAACATAAAATATTTTCAAAATGCCTAAGTGTTGAGCTTAATCGATTACATTATTTATGTGATCAATTAAGTTTGTTATTATTTGAAAACTGTTTTCAAGCTAAGTCATAACATAAATAACAGTCAAATTTTCAAATGTTTTTACTAGCATTTATTAGCAATCAATTACATTAAATGTGTATTCAATTAGAACTATTTTGAATTGTAATTTGTTGCATCTGTTATTAATGTAACTGATTACATTACTTACGTAATTGATTAGTTTGCGTCTGATATGAGTGTTAAACTGATTTTTATCGCCTAAAATCAGAACAAACTAAGTTTCCCCACTAATGAAGTATAGGGATAACCTAGGTATCAATCCTCAGACTTAGTACAGTTATGTTTAGAAATGTTTAGTTAAAATCTTGTTATTCTACTACTACTATTTATTAAAACAAAACAAGGTAGGGAAAAGAAATTAAACAAACAAATTAAAAAGAAAAGAGTAAGGAAACAAAATCTGTTTTAAAAAAGAAAACAAGAAAATAAAATATAAGAAAATAAAACCTGAAACCTAAGCTAAAGTATAGAATGAATGTATAATAGAACAAAACCTAAACTAAAATGTGAAGCGAAAGGAGTTAAAACTAACCTATGAATGCTAACAGTTAACAATGCAAGAGAATTAAAACTAAAAATGAATAAGAAACTAAGGATGCCTAAAAGAAGTATATACATGTATCAGAACAAAAAGAATGGACAGTTTCACATCTAAGCTACTGAACCTAATCTTTATTCACAGGAAGACAAAACTCAAAGAATCAGAGTATGAAGTATTATCAACAAAAACTGAAATCAAAGACTAAATGAAATATGCATATTTAAAACTATACCAATCAAACTATCGTATTTGCAAATCAACTACCAGAGATTAAAATCAAAAGAAATATTAAAAATCAAAGAATCAACAAGGAAAATTGGTTAGAATCAAGAACTAGAATCAAATTTATATAGAATCAATGCATAGAGTGGTTGATCATATATCAGGCAGACATCCTGTTAAAATAAGCCCATCATAGGGTTTTAAAGTTCATTTCCAGAACTTAAAAGTCAATGATTATCACTCAGTTCATCAAAAACCATAATGAATCTAAATCCAATTCACGCTCCTAATCAACATCAGATATGGAATATATTCTAAATGCAAATAAAACCTACAATATACTATAAAACATATAAAATCCTAATTAAAACCAGATAACAGAAGCAAAGATATGATTCACAATTTTTTTCTCATTAGACTCATCTCCATCTCAAGAAGACATCTCGATAAGTCATGCTCACTGTGGAGTCATGTAATTCCAAAAGGAATTTCAACTATGTGGAGTCACAAAGTCCAAATCAGATTTTTCAAAGTAAAATAATTGAGCAAATCAATTTTTTTATTTGTTAAACTCATCTCTAACTCGAGAAGACATCCCGATCATGCATGCCCACCTTAGGGTCGTTTAATTCCAAAAAGGAATTATAGATGTGCAGAGTTCTAGATTTCAACTCATTTTCAAGGAAGAATAAAAAACACAATCACAGAATCTGAATAAGAATGAAATTTAAAAACAGAAAATAGAAATTGAAACAATGAATCGAAAGCAACACTTTATTAAAATCAAAAACTAACACTATATGCATACCAGAAACCATAGAGGAAGCTCACTTCTATCACTCTCGTGAATTCCTCCGCGAAATCGAGTAACAAAATCCCTACTCTACAAAAGCGAGTAAAAACCCTAAACTAATGAATGGAGAACTATAGCGTCTGTAAGTGAGTATTGTGTCTAAAAAATAAAGTGTTGGGATGGGGAAAAAGGGATGGGGAACCTTCGACACTTTGTGCTTCCCATCGGACGGCTCGTGTTTGCTCTTCTCACTTTGCTTTTCCACCATGTGATCATCTTCAACCTCTCTCGCCGATTCGATCTCCTTCGTACGTGCACTGGGTTGGCTTCCTTCTCTTTGGGTAAGTGGCACACGAGCACAAGCCAAGCTTCTTCCTCCCTCGTTCTCTTCTTTCTTTCTCCCTTTTCTCCAAGCCCTAACTCAAGGGCTATCTTTTCTCTCCTTTCCAAAATGAAGCATGTTTTCTCTCTTTTGAAAAATGAAGTGTGCACACAAGACCCCCAAGCAGTAGCAACTTCAATCTCTTCACCAAAATGGTGTCGTTCTACAGCAACAATTACTCCAGGTGCAGCAGCCCCAATCTTCTACTCATCCCAAGGCTACTTCAAAGCACCTTCAGCAACCCAACAACCCCCAACCTGCATAAAAGAAAAAAAAATACCAAATTAAAGAAAAGAAAAAGAAATCTAACAATTAAAAAAGAATGATTTTTAATAAAGATTTTCTTAAAAAATATAAAATCTCTAATTATTAACAACTAAAAAATACTCCTAAAAACCTATTTTTAACTAAAATTATATAAAACTAAAGAATTTAAGAAAAAACCTAAAACTATCCTAATTCTAGACAATTAAGAACAACAAGAAGCTAAGAAAGACTCCTAAACACATAAAAAGATGCAAAATTGGAGAGTTATCACACCCCCACACTTAGACAACCGTCCTCCTGGGCAGGGACAAACTAGAAAGAAAAAGAAAAACTTAATCTACAAAAGAAAAAAATAAAGACAAAACAAGGAACTTCTAAATTCTATTCCAGCTTATTCAAACCCGCAAAATCAAAATAATTCCTAGCTATTTCATCAAATCAGAACTGCACCAAAAGAAATCTCAACCTTAAACTCAAGCTTCAGCAATTTCAGCAAGTATTATAACAACTCAATTCAATCAAACTCAGCAAAACAAACATATGGACAAGTAGTAGTCAATTTCAACCTCACAGGAACAAGTGTTTACACTCAAATTTACTCCAGTGTTTGGGGGCAATCCTGTTTCACTCAATCATGAGATGCTAACCTCAACTCTTAATTTTGAAAAGAATCTAAGTGAAAGTTCTCAGCTCATGGTTTCATCTAGATCAAAAGGTCTTTATGGCTTGAAATGTAAATGGCATGAAGGGTTAAAGAAAACACAAGGCTAAATGGGAGTAGAGAAACTGTGAAGAGAAGTAAGGAATCTAGAACTCAGTGCACTGTTTTTGATATTTTGGTCAATCTAATTTCTTTTCTCTTTCTCTCTGGTTTTTACACTCTTTCGACGTTGTTTGTTAAACTTATTTTTGGTCAATCCAAGGACTCAGTACAATTAAGTTTAAAGTGTTTGGTTAATTCTTGCTTTTATTCTATTTACTAACTACTAACAGAAAAGGTGGAGAAAAGAAATTAAACAAAGAAATTAAAAAGAAAAGAATAAAAAAAAAGAATCTGTTTAAAAGGAAAATAAAGAAATGAAATGTAAGAAATAAAACATACACTAAAGTAACAAACAGATTAAACCTAACTATGCAAACAAGTCAACAGTACCTAATCTAACCTAAGAATACTATGAAACAATGATACAAGAAAAATTGGAAGCAACTGAATATGAAATTTAATGAAAACAAAGAACATTTAAAGAAAAAGAAGAGTTTATGCATATAACAGAACCAGAATTAAAGAATCAGCGTAAGGAAATTGGTTAGAATAAAAAACTAGAATCAAATTCATATAGATTCAATGCACAGAGTGGTTGATCATATATCAGGAAGACATCCTGTTAAGATAAGCCCATCACAGGGTCTAAAAGTTCATTTCCAGAACTTAAAAGTCAATAATCATCACTCAGTTCATCTAATTCACAATGAACCTAAATCTAATTCATGCTTCTAATCAATATCAGAGATAGAAACTTACTAACACATACAATCTACTCTAAAACATATAAAATCTTAATTAAAATGAAATAACAAAAACAAAACATGAATTACAATATTTTTTTCTTCATTAGACTCATCTCCATCTCGAGAAGACATCTTGCTATGTCATGCTCACTGTGGAGTCTTGTAATTCCCTAAGGAATTTTAACTATGTGGAATCACAGAGTCCAAATCAGATTATATACAAAACAAAACAATTGACAGAAGTAAAAAAAGCCAATATCTTTTTCCTCGTTGAACTCAACTCTGACTCGAGAAGACATCTCGGTCATGCACGCCCACCTCGGGGTCGTTTAATTCCAAAAAAGAATTACAGATGTGCAGAGTTACAAGTTCAACTCGTTTTCAAATCAAAACACACATAATCAAACTAAAACTCAGAAACATTGCACGAAAAATCAAGCACAGAATAATAGAATCATAAAGCACACAAAACAAAGAACACATCAAAGAAAAGAACATTTTATTAAGGAGAAACGAAAATTACAAAAATGTATCGAACGAAACGCGCAATCAGAGCCACCACGGGCAGTCGCCACTGTGAATGTTTGCTCCAAAAGCAAGGAAAATGAAAACCCTAACTATCTAAAACTGTATCTGAAAAGTGTCTGGTTGGTCCCTCCTTTACATGGGAAAAGAACCCCTTCATATAGGGTTTGAAGAAAGACAAAAAAATTGAAAAAGGGAACAGAGAAAGAAGGAATATTGCATGCGATGTTTTGAGCTTCTCAATCGGACGGTCATCAGCTGCTCCTCGTGCTCCATAGATCAGAACCTTCCGATCATCTCCTTCAAGCTATACATGTTCAGCACGGGCAGCTCCTCTTCTTCTTCGGGCAGGACAAGATGCTCCTTTGGGTAAGTGGCACGAGGTAAGCTTCTCTTCCTCCTTCATTCTCTCGCTTTCGAACCAAGCCCTAACTTCGAAGGAGCTCTCTTTCTCATTTTCTCAATTTTCGCACGAGGGAATTTCTTCTGCCAAATGAAATCTCCAACTATGACCCCCCAAAACAGCAGCTTCCTTCCTCACCAAAACTTTGTCGTTCCACTTAGGCCCAAATAGTGCAACATCAATTCATTTTTCAGCCCGTAGCCAAGTGCTTGTAAACGGCGCAATTCCAACATAGCAGCAGCCAACGTCCAATGCACTTTTCAAATCAGCCCAATGCAGGGGTGTTGCTCCCTCCACCACCCCCAATGCTTCCTACACCTCCCCACTATTTTTTTATTCCAAAAATATTCTACACCTCCCCACTATTTTTTTTATTCTAAAAATCCCTACACCTTCCCACTATCTTATTGCAATGACTTTTCTTCACCAATACATAGGCCTAACCTAACATGATATCTTTGTCTTCCTTTATATCTCTTTCTAATTCCTCAACAATCTCTCTCTTTCTCTCTTTGCATTGATGTAGTATTCACATGGCAACTCCATAAAACCACACACTGAAGAACATCAGACAACATGTTTGCAATGAGAACTTTATCTGGGAACTTAACCAGATCACATATTAGTTGAAACAGCTCTGTACTCGAGCAAATTTCCTGAGAATGATCATCCAAAATAGAAAGTGCTTCAATTGCACGAAGAATTAAATCAAGAATAGAGTACCTGAAACGTTAAGATTAGGTTTTATCATACCCATTCCACTAGTTAGCTGAATGGAATAGTTATTTGCAAGTGACAGTGAAACAAATTGTTTCTCTCTCCTCGCACTCAAACTCGTTCTCTCTTCTCACAATTCCAGATTCATTTTCTCTCTCTCTAGAAACCCCTCGCTCGCTTCTCCTTTTTTCCATTTTTAGCTTATTCCATATTTGGCCTTCGACACTACACTCACATCCATTTATAGAAAAAAAAAATAGACAGAGAGAGTGAGAGCGAGTGAGAGACAAAGAAGAAGTATTCGGTCACCGTTTATTGATTTTTTCGATTGATTGGTTTTTTGATTCGTTGATTTACGATGCAGCAATCGAACGATTCTGATTCCTCGTTGCAGTCGCAGTCCATAGAGCATAATGTTACGCGGCAGCTGGCAGGGTCTCCAACAGTGGTGCAGCCGCAACAGTGGCTCCCGATGTAGTATCCAGTGGCCATGGTAATGTCGCACCACATGTTGCCACCACAGCACTACGCGTCGCCGCCGTACATGTCTTTCCATCACCACCAGTACGCGACGCCGCACGTCCCGCACCAGCAGCATCAGAACGGATCCAGTGGCGAGAACAAAACTGTCTGGATCGGCGATTTGCATCATTGGATGGACAAAAACTATCTCCATCATTGTTTCGCATCCACTGGCGAGATTTCCTCTATCAAGGTTATTCCCAATAAGCAAACTGTGAGAGTTACGGATTTGTGGAGTTCTATTCACACTAATAAAGTTTTGCAAAACTATGCCATATCTGTGAACGGACGATGATATCCGTTTAACAACGTTTAAAAGAAATGGGGAGGTGTAAGGATATTCGTTTAAAGTTAAACTGAAGGGTAAAAAAAGAAATGGGGAGGTGTGGGGAGGTGTAGGGAGTTGTGTGGGGTGGTGGAGGGAGTAACTCCCCCAATGCAGCGTTTGGCCTATGCACTCAAATCTGCCAACCCAATCTCTCAAGGGTGTTGCTCCCTCCACCACCACCCCTTCTCCCTCCACCTCCTCAATTTATTTGATTTTGAAAACTATCCTTCTGTTAAAATTTATTTACTTTTCCATTTAGGATTTTTTTAATATATTTTAAAATCCTAATTTTACCTCACTTATTTACTCACCCAGACTGCACCCCGCACCACCACATCTCTCACGGATTCGCTCTTCTCTTTCCATTTCCGTTGAGTTTTTGTTCTTCCTTCTCTCCCTTTTTTTGTTCATTCTTCTCTTCTCGTTCTTTTCCGTTCATTTTTTCCATTTCCGTTCATTCTCTTTTCATTTTAAATTTTCTCTTCTCAACACCCAATCAAAACTCTAACATCCTTCTAATGAATGCTTCTCTATTCTCCTCTCCCTTCCTTTCCTCTCCACAAACAATCCAGCCAACGCCCTTCTCATTTTGTGCTCCCAGAACACTCTCGGGTTACTCCCTCACACCTCCACTTAAACACTAAAATTCCTCCTCTCCTTTTCAACTCTAGAAACATAAACTTCCTTTGTTTTCTTTTTCCTAAATCTCGAAATCCTATAAACCTCCCCTCCTCTCACGGTCCACCTTCTCACATCTTTTCTTTTCACAATCGTAACCAATAATCCTATTTTGTCTCTCCCTCTTTCTATTCCTACTACATATTTATTTCTTTAATACTACACTCTTCCACACTAATACATTTCTCTTTACTCCTTCCTAAAAAGTAAGAAAGAAGAACCAATCAGTAAATATGAAAAGGGTAATTCAGCAATTAAAAACTATTTAACCAAAATAAATTCAAAGATTTTTAGTAAAATAATTTTGAACAATAATTAATTTTCTAATTATTTACTAACACTAAAAATTACTCCTAAAAACCTAATTTTAACAACAATTCTATAAAACTAAGGAATTTAAAGAAAAACCTAAATCTATCTTAATTCTAAACAATTAAACACTAAAATATGGTATCCTAGACTTCTAAACACAATTAAAAGTGCAAAACTAGAGAGTTATCACACCCCCACACTTAGACAACTGCCCTCCTGGGCAGGGACAAACTAAAAAGAGAAAAGAAAAATAAAGACTCAATCTACAAAGGCAAAAGAATAAAGACAAACTAGGAAACTTCTAAATTCTATTTCAGCTAACTCAGACATGCTAAAACACACCAATTCCTAGCTATTTACTTAAACCAGAACTGCACAAAAGAATTCCTAACTTCAAACTCAAGCTTCAGCAATTCCAGCAAGTATTCAATAGCTCAATCCAATCAAAATCAGCAAAGCAAACATATGGAAAAGTGGTAGTCAGTTTCAACCTCACAGGAACAAGTGTTTACACTCATATTCACTCCACTGTTTAGGGCTGTCATGTTTCACTCAAGCATGACATGCTAACCTCAACTCTTAATTTTGAAAAGATTCTAAGTGACCCTGCTCAGCTCTTGGTTTCATCTAGATCAAAAGGTCTTTAATGGCTTGTAATGTACATAGTATGAAAGGTCAGAAAATACAAGGCTAAATGGAAATGGAGAAACTGTGAAGAAGAATAAAGAACCTAGAACTCAGTGCACTGTTTTTGATATTTTGGCCAGTCAAATTTCTTTTTCTTTCTCTATGGTTTTTACACACTGTTCAGGTCTCATCGTTTTTTCATTTCTTTTGCATTTTTTCTCTTTTTCCAGACTTGCTCTTCTTTTTCAACACAACCAGATTCTTCAATTTCTTTTTTCTTTTCTTTTTCACTTCTGACCTTTCTTTTCTATTGCACTCACCAAGTTCTAGCTCCTCATCCTTCTCATAAATCTCTAAAGATTGGTATTTGGTGGGGAAAAGGGCTTGTAATGAATGTAAACAAAGAAAAATAGGCTAATGCTAAAAAAGGTACAATGGATAAAAATGGAATGAGTAAGATAATTTGGCTATGGATGAAGAAAAAGAATGCCTAAATCATGTCTAAAGTCTACCAAGAGCAAGCTTATAACAAAGAATCAATGCAAAATCAGAATTAAAAGCCAAACATGCATGAAATAACACAAGAAAGAATAAAATTGGCCCAAAATCTCTCAAGGATTAAAATCTGTTAAAACTGACTTGCTACTCCTATGCAAAAATTACTGAATTGAAATGAACTAGAGACTGCAAAAATCAATGCTAGAACTACCTCTGCCTAAATCTAAAGCTAAGTCTATTCTTGACAATTCTAATCTAAGCAAATGAAGCTAAAAATTGAATGAAATC
Source organism: Vigna angularis (assembly GCF_016808095.1). NCBI lineage: Eukaryota > Viridiplantae > Streptophyta > Magnoliopsida > Fabales > Fabaceae > Vigna > Vigna angularis. Next base: position 13,482,708 of record NC_068980.1, read on the forward strand.
AGGAAGAATGAAGAAAAGCATGAAACAGAACCTAAAAAACAATCCAAAGAATGCCTAACAGAATGATTACCTAAGCTATATATAATCTAGAAAAAACTAAGACAAAACAATATGTACTAAAAAGAACCTAAATCAAACTAGAATAGACTCAAATTTAAGGTATATAAAGGAAAATAGCAAAAGAGAATCTAAGAAAATCCTAAAACAGAATCTACACAATTTCTAAAAGAGACTAAAGCAGAACCTAATATGAAAATAATCCTGAAACAAGAAATCACAACTAAACAGATCATAAAGCAACTTCTATCTATAAGCTGAAACAGAACCTAAGAAATGAAAAAAAAAAACAACCTTAAAACAGATCCTAACCCAACAAAGAAATTAGAAAGAAAGAACCTACGAAATTAAGAATGTTAGAACTAATTCTATTTACAAAAGCTAAAACACAATGTGAAATAAGCGACAAGTATAGAAGAAGAAAAGGAAAAACTAGCTATGAACAAACTAGAATTAGGTATTTTACAAACTAAAACAAGAATGGTAAACTACACTAAAAAAAAAAATTATCCCTATTTTACTACAAAAACAGATGTCAACAGAGTTATATTTACATCAGAACAAAACTTTAAACCTATACCTTCCCACCCCCACACTTAAGAGGCACATTGTCCTCAATGTGTGAGTTATGCTGCTTTTCTAACAACACAGACATATGTACAAAGCAAGCAGCTACAAATTTATACAAAACAGAATTGAAAAGTATTAAAATTTAACAAGACCATGTATATAACAAGAGCAAGAAAACTGAACTCAAAAGAACACAAATTGTATATGAACAGAAGAGAAAATGCAATAGAACACATGTACAGAAACAGAAATGGAAAAAGAAAACTAAAATTACAAAGCTACAATAAAAAGAAAATTTATTCAAATAGGCCACAAGTCAAAATTGATATTTTTAATTTTTATATAGAACAACATATTTTCTATCCTATTATGTATGATACTACCTATTACTATACTAGCTATTAACAAGAACCTATCACTACAAAAGAAGAGAAAGGTAAAGAAGGATCTTATTGGTTTTTCTCCATTTTGCTCATCCACTATGTGCATGGACTCCAAGGTTGCATTGAGTTGCTCTTTCTCAGCTCTACTATGTAGCAAACTCAACTCTCCTTTTAATGCTAGCTGGCTCTGCACGTTCCAAGCACCTAATTGCAACAGCCATAACTCCTCTTACATTTACTGCTGATTTCATGTGTTCCAGACCTTTACAACATCTCCTGCATCAACCATGACTTCCTTTGTCTCTACAGTTCTCTTGTGTGTCAACTGCAAAATTCAAAGCAAAGTCCAAATGCACAAGTGAGTCATCAAACAATGCAGCTTTACCAAGATTTACATCAGAATCACTCATAAACTCCTCAAACAGGTCATCAGAAAATACTGCATTTAATTCAGAACACCATCGTTTAGGTGTTATTGCTTTAGGGGGTCTTGGTTTTGGATGATCATTTGGCAGAAGCAACCCTCGAGCTAGGGCTCTTATGAAGAAGAGAGTGAGAGAGATGGAGACAGGCTAGAGCTCGTGTCACTGACCATTTACTCAGAGGATGACTGGAGGCACGTGTGGAGTTAGAACTGGCAAAGATATTGAAGATGATCAGAGGGCCTGGAATAAAAGATTGAAGCAAAATGAATATAAAAGAGGGTTTTAAATAGATTTTTGAGTTGGGAAGCGGAGAGTGACAGACTCCGCAAGCGAGTGAGTGTGGATGGTGGAGGGTGACAGACTTCATCCGTGAGATGCGATTGTGAGAGACGATTCGAGAGCGCAAGTGTTGAGCAACGGTGGGTGACAGACACCATGAACAGGTTATAAGATTTGATTTCATGCTCTTAGTTTAGGTTTATTGAACTAATCTTTTGTGTTCTAGCTTTGCTTAGTTTGTTCTTCTCATTTTATTTGGTGATTTCACTTTGTTTGAGTCTTTTATTTTTTTAATCATATTTGGTCATGTTCTAGTCATGTTATTTGTTTAAAATGTCATTAAATATGTGTTTGACTAATTTTTCTTTTCAATTTTGTGATTCAAATTTGAGTTTCTGCAGTAGCTTAGTTCTGTAAACCAAAGAGAGCTATGAAATTCAAATTGAATGAGCTTGGTGACAGAACTCACCTGCAAATCTGATTGTGTTCTGCTTGTATAAGTCTAAGCACACCATATAAGCAATGAATTGCCGAGCAAAGCTTGGATGCTTATGACAAACAACAACAAAATCTTGTTGAATTAGTTTCACCGATATAAGCAATGAATTGCCGAGCAAAGCTTGGATGCTTATGACAAACAACAACAAAATCTTGTTGAATTAGTTTCACCGATACAAAATTTGATTTGAAGAGTCCTTGTGAGTCAATCATGCTTGGTTCTAGTTGCTTTGCCAAGTTCTGTTCAAATTCCAATCCTTCATTGTGTGCTTTGTTCCATTGAGACTGAATTCTCTGTTGTGATGCTTTGTTCACAGTGAGTGCAATTCTGAGTAATGACTTTGTGTGGCCAAATTCAATTTGTGCATTCACTGTTTCCAACATTTTAGTGCATGTCATGCATCTCAATTTTCAATTTTATTAGAAGATGAAGCTTGATTTTAGCAGAATGCTCAGTTTGTCAAACTGCCAAGATCAGTTTGCATGAAACTGCTATAGTGGTTAAGTGTCTTGGTGCTTTGGTGTCTAGCCTTTGCTTGGTTTGTTTTCTGAGTTGAACCATTTTTCTTTCCACATGAATAGTCTGCTGATCAGTTGAAGTATAGTAGCTCATTATGTTGTTGTGAATTGTAGCAAAAGCGTTCAACTTCAAAACAGTCTTGAATAATCATATGATACTCTTAATAGCTAGTTTCTAAAACAACAAAGGAAAGAAAGAAGCAATTTGAAAAGTGCAGTTCACAATATGAGCATTACTATTTGGTTTAACAATTTTCTTTGAGACAAATTCTCAATCAATTTGCTTGTCATCAGTGCATACTTTAAATCGGTTATGTTTGGTTCAACTTATGTTTTTTTTTCTTTTTTTTAATCTGTTCCAGAGCTATTGGTAGGTTCAATTTGTGTGCTAGCTATTCTTGATAGCTATGTTTCTTACTTGTCTTGATTGCTAAATTTGGTTTTGTATATCATATGTGCAATCTTTCTGTTGTTCCTAATTTGACTCTTTTCATTGCTTTCATAATCCGATTTATAGTCTGTCTAGAATAGTAGATCTGTTGTGTTGTCAGTTTCCATTATCTAGTGCTTCCATTTGTTTGTGGTTATCCTTTTCTGTCCTCACATTGCTTTAGCCTAGCCCTTTTCTGAATTGAGAAGCAATTTCACACTGGGTTTCTAGAAGGTTAAACTCCTTCGGAAGTCCTTATTTATGTGAGTTTTTCCCAGTTAGATTCATGTCTTATTGGTTTCGCCAATTTAGTCCTTTATAATGAAAAATTGACTCAATTGGGCCCCTACCATTAAATTAGCTTAACGGTGTTAAGTTTTTGATGACATGTAATGTTGACGTGGTAAGTTTTTTATACGTGGCATTGACAGAGCTCTATACGTGGAATTTGATAAGATTTAACATTTTAAAATTAGGAATTCCTGAATGTAAAATGTAATTAGGGTTTGTTGGTGGATTTTAAATGAACCCTAATTCCTAATCAAATGGGACAAATTTATGTCGTCAGTTATGTCGCGATGTCGCCACCATAGTCTTGCCGCTAACCATCCTCGCCGCCACGACCAACCACCATGCTCATCTCGCCAGACCACCTAAAGCCACCACCTAACCCTAATCTGTGCCACATTATCACACCGGCACCATCGTTGTTCATCTTCACGCCGCCATAGCCGCCGTAGAGACCACCCAACAGCCTCCAAAATTGTCGCGACAGACCTACATCGCAAACACCATTTTCCTTCAGCCTTCTTCAAGAACCTTCAAGGAGAGCCATAAATAGAAATGAAGTCCCCGCGATTTTCTTATGCCTTTCTTTCTGCTCAAGTTCAATTGATTGAGTTTCGGCTTGTGATGTTCTGTTTTAGTACTTTGTTCGTATTTCAATCTTGTTAACTTCTCTTGGCCCTGAGTGAAATTTGGTTGTAGTAAGCTGAGTTGCAATAAGCCTAAATCCTAATTTTTTGCATTTCATTCAGCAAAGTTTAGATTTTCTTCGAGTTTAACTGGCAATGATGACTAAAATTGGATTTACGGCTACCATTTACTTCCTTGGTAGTAGACTGATGAATTTTGGTTTAGGGTTCTGAGCCAGTTGTTTTCACTTTTCTTTCATTTTCAAAACAATGTTAAAATTGGAGAATGAGAAAAAGATATAGAAGTAGGACAGAAATCCCTAATTAAATTTCAATGAACCCTAATTCCTGATTACATTTTACACTCCAGAAATTCCTATTTTTAAAATGTTAAATGTTGTCAAATGCCACGTATAAAGATCTGTGAATGCCATGTTTAAAAAACTGTCCACCTCAACGTCCCAAGTCATCAAAAACTTAACACCGTTAAGCCAATTTAACGGCAAGGGCCCAATTGAGTCAATTTTTCATTATAAAGGACTAAATTGGTGAAACTGATAAGACGGGGATCTAACTGCGAAAAACCCACATAAATAAGGACTTCCGAAGGGGTTTAACCGTTTCTGGAATTTGAAAGAAAGGTTGTGTGCTTGGTAGCATATTAGGTGGTGGTGGTCCGAAAGACTCTCTAGCCTTGAACTGGCAAGGGGAATTTCCCTTCCAAACCTTTCATTTGTGTGCTTTAAGTTTTGATAGAGAAACTTGAGTGTTGTGAGATTAGTGAGGCTGAATTAGCCTAATTTCCTTGGCAAATTTGAGAGATAATTCAGTTTTCAATTAACCATTGTTGATTATTCATTATGCAGGATAACATATTGAGTTGAGCATGTTGCAGCAAAGTGGGTTTGTTTAAGCTGGGACCACAATTCTGATTATTGCATTCTTGTCTTTTAAAATTTTTCATCAATTCATTTTTATAATTGTGATTTTTATGTAGTGTGGAACTAAGACCAGAGCAGTAACATAGTCTCATTTCTTTTGTAATTGTTTGTTTCAAATTGGTTTCTAATAAGCTTGTGTTAGCCTTATGCCTTTCTGTTTCGTTTTCTGTTGATTTGTAAATGGCCTTTTATAAAGTCCAAGTGGATTAGAAGAGTCCACGGTGCTCTTTCCAACTCTTGGCAACTGTACTTGTTTTCTTTTTCTAGCATAGAAAGTCTGGTGAGTGTGTCTTGTTAGCCAAAGCTACAAGCCTCACCATAGGAGTAGAATTTGATATTTGATTTATTACCTTTGATTATTGTTGTGTTCACGTTTTAGGGGTGATTTAGGCTAAAGGGGATTAAACTCTAAGCCTTATCACATTAGAGTCGGAATATTAAGAGTCTAGTTTTGATTATTTGTGTTTGTTTGAGTGGTGTCCTTTGATTTTAAAGGTAATTTTAGCTTAAGAGGTAATTTCTTATTAACCTAAGACATTTCTGGCAAGGTAAGACTTGGTACTTAAGTTGTCTTCTTGACTTACCTCTCTTACCTGAGACTTGTCTAACTGTGAATCTTGTATACCTTTTACACTAGAAAAACTTTTAGAAACAAAGATGTCTTGTTATAGTTCATATAGGTCGTTTAGTTCATATAGGTCATCTAGGATTGATAATGGGTACTATAGTTCATATATTAAGGATGATTTGTATACTCAAGCTAGTAAATTTCCATTTTTTGGTAAAGATATAGATGCATTAACATACCTAGTTTTGGAAACGAAATTGATAAAATGCATTCATTCCTTGTTAGACAAAGTGAAATTGAATCCTATAGTCCCATTGTTCTTTCTAGGGAGTATGAATCTCGTGTTCTTAGTATATATCTCTCTAGGTTAGAAAAGCATGCACGTGAGTGGTGGAATTAAAGGCAATATTGGGTTAATAAAGGTAGGAAATCCACCATTGATAATTGGTATGAATTAAAATCGTGCATGAGAAGAAAGTTTGTGCCTCCTTCGATTAAAAGAAACTTGGAACTCATGAGAGATAGTATTCAAGAGGGAAAAACATTTCTTAAAAGTTTAAAAGACCATGGAGCTAGAATTTAGAAACAGACTTAAGGAACTGTAGGTTAAGAAAATAAAAAGAGAGATCGAGAGAAAAGAAAGAAGAGAGGTAGAAAGAAAAGAAGAAGAAAGGAAAAGAGAAGAAGAGAGGAGAGAACAAGAAGAGAGAAAGAAGAAAAGAGAGAAGAGAGGAAGTAAGAAAAGAAGAAGAAAGGAAAAGAGAAGAAGAGAGGAGATAACAAGAAAAGAGAGAGAGAAGAAAAAGAGAGAAGAGAGAAGAAGAGAAGAAGAGAGAAAGGAAGAAGAAAGACGAGAAAGAGAAAGAAGAGAAGAGGAAAAGAGAAGAGAAGAAGAAAAGAAGAAAGAAGTGAAAAATAGAGAAAGAGAGAAATTGCTTCTAATAGCAAATTCAACTCCACCAAAAATCATGGAACCTAAAAGGGAAGGTTTCCAATTCTTTACTTCTTTTCCAATCATTGTTGAGTCTTCAAATATTAACTTCTCTTTCAAACCAATTGTCATTTCATATTCTATACAAAAAATTCCAAAATTTGGCAATCTTTGAGTTATTGTTACCTTTATGGAGACAAATAACTCAAGACAAAAGAAAAATAACTTTTGACTTTGGACTTCTAAACATTCTTAAAACTTCAAACCAAACTATAAGAAGTCCTTATTCTAAAGTTATTATTTTAGAAAATTCCTTTTTTGGATCGATATTAATTGAAGATATATTTGGTATGTATTGCAGATTTGTGTTTGATCCAGGAGGAAGAAAAGTGAAGCTACATGAATAAAGGAATAAGGTCACTCCAAGATGGCCCTGCTCCCAAGATAGTGTGAAGCGTCTACATAAGGCGATTGCCAAATTTGAGGACAAATCTTTTTTTTAAGAGGGAGGGAATGATGGAATACGCCTGAGAACCCTTTGTCTTTTTGTATTTTACATTTTTCAATACATTTAGCTTGTAAGGAGCATGAGTCTTATAAATACCCATCTCCACTATTGTATTCAACACTTTTGAACATAATGAGAATTTGAATTTTGTTGAGAAACTCTCTTGAAAGTCAGGCTAGAGAGTCCAAGAGATCCGCCTCTAGCCACTTTCCAAGCACACTATTCCTATTTCATTTCCATTTCTCCATTGTGCTTACATACAATTCTCTTTCCTCCACGTCGCATTCCTCCACTTCCACGTCACATTCCTCCTTTGCCACGTCCTCGGTGCATCAACGTGTCAGCCACGTTTTCCTTCAATGCGCACACATCAGCGCCTCATTTCGCACTCTCCTCATTCGCTAAAACACATCTCACTCGTTCTCGAGAAGTCGCATCATCCGTAAGTCTCCTTTTCTTCACAGATCCACACTTCAGTCGCGTCTCGAAGATAATTTCTCATCGTTCATCACCCAAACACATCTTCTTCTACGGTTTCGATCCTCTTTTCACCATTTCCCTACACTGTCACCGATTGTTCTTCCATATCTATCGATTAAACCTCTTCTCACCTGTAATCTTCACTTCCTACCGATTAAACTCACGTTTCCGCCGTTTAATTGGTTCATTTAGAGTTTCCCCTTCTTCTAGGGTTTCTGTGAGTTCACTCTCACTTTTGATCCGTTCCTCCTCGGTTTCGCAATCCTCTCTCGTTCGTTTAGGGTTTTCAACTGTTCTCTTCGGATTAGCTCTCGATTTAGAGCTTCATCTTCATTTTCGCTGCATCTTCTCTTGTCGAGGAAGCCTCGAAGATCTGGATCGTGCTCGCGTGGCTTCAGTCGGTCTCATCTCCTCAAGCGCTTCCATCATGAGGTGACGGTTGAACAGACCATAGGTGGTGATGGCCCAGAGGCTTAGTAGTTCTAGTAGTTTACTTTCTTTAGTAGTTGTCTTTCTTTGATGGTTTTAATACACTATTCCTATACATAATTTTGATACTTGTACTTTGTATATAAATTAATATTTATATAATTGTTTTAAATGACTATAAACCTAACTTTATGTTTTCGTGTCTTCTAATTGGTTTATTTTATTAATTATGTGATAGTGCTTTTTTTATGGTTTAATACTATATTTTGGAATATTACACTTTTGAATTACTATTAAAGAAACACATTAGGATTTAATTTTAAAAAGAATTATAAATAAAATCAGATAAATAAAAGAATGATATGTAAAAAAGAAAATATTAAAAAGAAGAAATGAAAACTGTAAGAGAAAGAAGAAAACCAAAATGGCAAGGAAACCTTAGACGCATTTTGTATGGACGTTATAAGTATGGTAATAACCATTGCATTATTTTTCCTTCTAATTTAGGAGCAGTTTTTTAAAATTTAAAATTAGCATTTTTGAAATATTATTTTAAATAATTATTTATTTAAAATGTATATAGATTTACTAATTAAAAAACTACTATGTTGAAATAAACATTTAAAATAAAATAAAAATTATTTATTTTATTAGAATAAAACAACATAATAAATTAAACACAAAACAAACTAACACTTGAACTACACTATAATAAATAAATTTAACTAAACATAGAACTACAACAAAAAAATATAATTTACTAGAAAATAATTTCATAAAATGATTTTGTTTCAAAATATGGATTGAAATCAATTTTTAAAAATATAAATTATTGAAATGTATACCTATTGAGTATTATTTATTATAAGAAAAATTACATTTGTATTTAATAATAACTTCATATTTTTTGTAATATTCAATTTAAAAATTAATTATTCAATTTTTATGTATTTAATTTTTTGCATATTATAAATAGAGGTTTCATTTTATTAAGAAAATGATTTAGATATATGAAAAATATTAAAAACTCATTTGCATGAAAATATTATTAAAAAAGTTATCAGTCTCATTCATTACCTATTTAGTCCAAAATAATCTATAAATTAATAATATAAAAGATTTTATACTAACCATGCATGAAATATTAAGTTTTTTAGAACAACTTTATATGTAAGATAAGACATTTTTATATTAAGTGTAACAGTCATATTAAAAAAATTTATACTATTAATCAATTAAAGTTTCATTTAATATAAATTTTAAGTTTAAATATATTTTTAATCCTAAAGTATTTTTTTATTTTGTTTCTTAATTTTGTTTCTTTCTTTATTAATTTCTTTAAAAATAAGGATTATTATTATTTTTCCTAATATTATGTGACACTAACAAACTATCTGCATTATAATTTTTCCTGATATTTTTGACTTTTAATCATCTTTTAGTTAGGCTTATGAATTTCTTTTAGTTAAACAAATTTTTCTCAATTTTCAATTTTAAAAAACATTAAATTATATTTTATTTTACTATTGCTACAATTTACAACTATGCAAAATACAGTCTGCTTTTTTACCTGTTAGAAAGAAAGAACAGAGTTGCAGGCACCAGACCTCAGTCACTCACCTAACCCTTCTCCCTGCTTTCTTCTGCCACCATTCAAAACCTAAAACCCAACAAACACAATTCTTCAACCTTTTCTCATTTAATTGATAAAAAGATGAAAACTTTAGAGAACAAGAAAAGCACAGTTCAAAAGGGTCATGTGATTTTGATTGTCTTGGAACTGTGTTGTGTGTGATCACTTTCTAATGGTACAAAAAATGCATGAAATTCTCATTGTCATGTCCTTCACATTTACCTAGTCAAAGATGAAAGTTGAAAAAACCCTATTGTACCAAAAGGCTCAAACACAGCCCACTTCTTCTCCAACTTGTCTTTGACTTGACCTACCTACCCACTTCAAATTAATGCAAAACCACCCTTCTTCTTCTCTTATGCATTCCATCACCATGGAAGAACAACAACAACAACCAAAGCTCATCAAAGATCATGGCTCCAAGGACAAGAACCACACCATGCACACTCCCAATCCCAACCCTTCTCAAACCATCATGAGACTGGCTTCACTTGCCATCGGCTTCAACGTGAGGTTGAAATCATCTGACATGCCTGCCCACATGCAGGAACATGCTCTTCGTCACACTAGATCACTCCTTTCTCTTTCAACTCCTTCTCCAAAGCTCTCTAACACTCTCATAGCTAGAGCTCTCAAAAAGGTACACTGCAGCCTTTGGAAAACTCTTACTGTGTACCCTTTTTTGGTGATGTTCAACATACTCAAATATTAGTAATATCTTTGATTCTTTGTATTGAAACTTATGGAATCTTGTTTTGAACCTTATTTTTCTCTTATATGTAACCTTCTTTGCTATAATTTTCTATAGGGTGTAAGAATAAACATCCATAATTGAATCATTCTCTTACTAAATTAAGTTGTTTGCTATTAATATTTTGAATCAATTTCAGGAGTTTGACACGAAGTATGGACTGGCCTGGCATTGCGTTGTAGGGAAGAGTTTCGGGTCCTTTGTGAGTCACACTGGTGGAGGGTTCATCTACTTCTCAATTGATTCACTTTCTGTTCTTCTCTTCAAAACTGAGGTTCATTTGGTCAGGCAACCTCCTTCTCTTTAATTTTATGTACTTTTGGTTAATTCTTTTAACTAATGTTTCTTAAAAGTATTTCCTGTAGCAATGAAACCTCAGGTTGAGTCTTTAATAGGTTAATGAATGGCTCTGACTAACGGGTGCATAACATGTTACCATGTTCTTCTAAAGGTTGACAAGTTCTTGTGAAACACCACACACAGTGAAACCTCTGTGCATGCATGTGAAGAAGTTGTGTTAATGGATTGCTTAAGGAAGCTGAGATTTTAGTTGATTGGTCATATTTGGCGTGGTTTCCTTAATTGTTTATTCCTGTTTCTTTTTTGAAAAACTGAAGCCTATAAATGAACAGTGATTTTGGCATGCTGTCTATTGGTAGTAGTAACAGAACACCGACCACAAGAATTTGCAATTTATCCTTATTAACTAAAAGTTGGTGAACTTTTTCCACTATTGATTTCATTTATTTGGCTTGTCCCCATTTCTACTTTCCTACTATTTTCACCTCTTATGAATTCAGAAGACTGTTTTGGTTCTGGGGTTCATGATTTCTGACTTATGTTTACCTTATATTCTGCTTGTTTCCTGATAAAAGAATTCTTGTAATATACTACTTGAATTCTAACTTTTTTCAAAAGAAAGTTAACTGTATCTGTTCATGATAATAAGAGAAATAGTAAGAAGATTGTGCTGTTAATTAACATTTTTTTAAAATAATCCACATGATTCGGACTTGCAATAAAAACGATTTTCTTATTAAAACCAAATCCTCTGTATTTCCTATTAGCACAACTTTTTTGACTTGACTTGTAGTTTGCCCGTTGCAGAATGCAGTCACATTTTACTTTTGCATCTTGACAAAGCTATAAAAACCTTATTTCCTTAATAAACTCGCATTAAATATGACTAGACAGATAATTGCTCAATACTTTCTAACTTTATTATTAAAAATATTCAACTAAAAATTTAAATCATAAAAATTTGCTGGCCACACTTCATATTTTTAAGAAGCCACATTTTAAATTGATTGAAAAAGAATAAATTATGCAGTTTTATAATATAAAGGTCACATTGTTTTAATTGTTTAAAATTATGTGCAAGTAATTTTAAACTTTTAAAAGCATTTGGCATTTAACCACATATCATAGAGTAAAATATTCCACGATGAGATGATGACATTGATTTTGATCGTACTGCAAAAGATGCTCCAACAAGACAAGGTAACTTAGGTAGATCATTATGAAATAGATAGAATACGGCAGGAAACTATCAAAACCAGCTAAATGATTGCATTCATTTTGAACAAAACCATATGGCATACTCTCCTCCTCTACTCTTTCTTTCATCTTCAGATTGGTTTACATAGCTTCTTTAACAAAAACTGGACAGGCAACAACATAGTTTATCCCTTACAAAATTTTAATCCCCAGTTCCTTAAACAGTAAGTTTCACACCTACATTTAAATAAATAAATAAAACTAAATTTAATCTCTAAGACTAACGCTCCTCTCTCGATTTAGGGATAAGAATTCTGCTATTTCAAAAATACAGACATTGAATAGAGCTCGCATCATGGGTCTGTGACAACATTGGACTCAAATTTGCTTTAACTCTGATGATACCTTTATTCCTTCATTTTCAAGCCACTGATCATGTTACAATCCTCAGTCATTTTGTAAGAAACCTCACAGCAACTCGGCGTCTGGTCTAAGAACCGCTGTATTCTAGTTGAGCTTTTCTCTTTCGTCTCTTTTTCTTATCCTTCTCTTTTCTAGAGTCATTATCCTCATTCCCTTTCATCTGAATATTATCATTTTCCTTTTCCTTTAGCTTCTTACTAGAATTCTTTGAACCAGATTTTCTCTTCTTTGCTGAATAACGTGAGCTAGGCTCTGCACTGGCGTCGCCTCCCCGTGGTAATGGTTCTTCTTCATAATCTAACTGCCAATTGCATAACATCTCCTGTTCTCCATACTGTTGTTGTAATGGCTCGCCAGCACCAGGAAGCAACTTATCAAAAGTCACATCCCCGTTCAAGCCACCTTTACGCTCCAGCAGAACAGGATCTGGTCTGATTATAGTCCCCAGAATGCTCCTGTTCGGTCCTAAGCTCATAATGATCTTGGGATTCGTCAAATTTTTAAATGCCATTGAAAAAGCTGACCTAATCTGAGGAAAAAGAATAAAAATTTAATTTTAGTCACTTAAAACCAAAAGTAACGAATACATAATACATATGATATTATTATTATTAGATTTAATTGTAACCTATCAGCTAAAGAACATGTATACACTCAAAAAATGTCTTGAAAGTCAAATAAAGAAACAGGAAATATAATTTACAATGCAAGAGTAAACAGACCTGGAAATAATTAAAAGAGTTCTTCCCAATGTCATTTTCTGGTGCCTGATTCAGCCAAAAAAACACTATCAATCAACTAAAGGAATAATAATAGTGTCTAATATACACAAAAAAAAAGTAGTGTCAATATAATATATAAATGCATGTAAAAAATAATTTGAAAGCAATTTACAACAGAAAACCAAAAAGACAGACTTCAATTTTCTAAGACAATATTTAACTCCTGCTTAGATATTTTATAGTTCACTGTCCAATTATGATTAGGTCCTTTAACATTTTGGTTGGCGAATATCTTCTCCAATTTCCACTTTTCCTCCATAAAATATTCAGCAATTGCTCCAAAAAGGCAAGCAAGTAATGACTCTGGAAATGGAAATAGTAAAAGGGAGTTCTTCAAATGAAACCTGAGGATCCTCGATGGAAATAAGACTTGGCCGTGATTTGTTTAAAAACCTGAGATGGCATAGGGAAAAGTTCAATAACCTATATGATAAATTATGCAGCATAATTAAAAATAACATTACTTCAATAATATACCCAAATTCTTTATTACCCTTTACTACTTTTCACAAAAAAAGTGCCTGTCCCATTACAGGACACACCAACATCTGATGTGTTCAATCTGCGTCCATAGAAATCAAAAAAATGCACCTGTTTTCAAAATGAAAAAAAAAATAGCACTATCAGAATGGTAAATTGATATATTTCTTACTGTCATCCTATAAAGGAAACATTTATCGAAACAAAGGTACACAGCACACAATTATTGTGCATGTTTCTCTTCCTTAAACTGCTAAATTGCACAGAACAGTCGCCAATAATGAATGACAACTCATATAACACCCCTGGAACCAAAAGGACAGATGCAAAACGATACTTCAGAATCAGAAGATACGCACCAAAAGGACTCCCAGGTTGTGCTCAGAAGCTTGGCTCAGGCGAAGATTCTGAAGCAAACAAGTGTCACAAACTTAGATCATGATATTGGCAAAAAGTTCCGGGTTTGAAAATATTAGAAAGAAAGGAGTGAATTTATTTATTCATTATTTCTCATGATGCGGAGGTGGACTATATGCTGAATAGGGAAAACCTCATCATGCTTCAAGCAAGTGAACAACACTAAATTTTTAAAGCATATTCAAGAACCACTAACCCGCAACATTGCCATCAGCATGGCAAGAAGGGCATACGAGCCAATCCCACCAGAATATACCTGCATACTTAACAAGAATCACAATTAGGCATACTGGAATCAGAACATTACAAGAAATATTCATATTATAGAGAACTCTTACCTCATTTAGCTCTCTTTGCTGCAGAAATACTTTCAAAATCAAACACAAGGGCCTTAGAGGTGGCCACTTAAGTACTGCTTCCTACAAAATGAACATTACAATCATGAACAATAATACAGATAATGTTCCATCCAATACAGTATAATTAGTTGTATATGTTATGTTTTGCATTCTTCTTTCTTGCATTAAAAAAGGTGTAACTAAGAAAAAATAAAGAAAAAACTTCATAGTGCAGGTGGCATTCTGTGATGTTTCTTTAAGTGACCTATTGCAAAGCTCCTCTCTAGAATTTTACTTACCAAGGTAATATGGATATTTTATCAATTCAATGATATATTGAGCACAAGAGATCCCATTCCACATTTTGAAACAAAAATAATACAATATTCTATCCAAAGACTTCCTAGCAGGAACGCTCTAGTCAAGCAAAGCAATTTTATATAGCAGAAGCATTGCAAATCAAGTAAGACAGACATTATTAATTTCATCCTACACCACCACTCGATATTATTAACCTTTAGGCATAGAATTCACCAATTATCAGAGACTATGATAGGACCCTTGGGCCCAATTTTGATAATGACCAAGGATTTGATCGGGTGCCAAACCTGGATGGGGGCCTATCATATGGAGGGTATATTCGTGAAGGAAGAAAATGATTCCTGTAGAGAGATTAGTGGTGCTAAGTCATGTGGTTATCACGTGCCCAGGGGGAAATTCTGTTAGAAGAGATATGTTGGAGTCATGCTTTTAATAGGTCAGTTGGGGGATTATGGGGGATTCATACTGATCATATGAAAGTGGTTGGGAGAGTATCTCTCTGTATAGGAGACAGGCTCTGGTTGTCATTTACATTCACTGTAAGAGCTCCTGTAGCTCCTCTTTTTCATTAAATAATACTATCATACCAGAATCCTTTCTGGGACTTCTATCAGACAGCTAATTAACAACTAGATTAATCACAAGGTCCACAATATAGCTTAAACCAATATCCATTTAAAAATCAAATAAAATCATTTCCTTTCTTGTTAAGTTGATTAACAAAAGCCTAATTATATAAACTATGTTCACATTTCCACTTATGTTCAATTTTGTTAGATGGCAATGCCATGGGTGTGGTAAATTTTCACCAATTGCTGTGGACAATTTGCAAAGAGAAGCCCATTATGGTGGCACACTTGGCTAGAATGGCATGTTTATATGACATGATTTTGGCATTCTACCATTAACAACACTGCTTATGTTCAACATTTGTAATGATTCCATTTGTGTATGGTTCAAATAATATATTACGCAATTGGCATCAGTTATAAATTTAAAAACAACACAGTATCACAAATAAATAAAAAAGTGCATAGTGAAATCAAGTGGTGGGAAATAATAAAATATACCTGAATATACTCAGCCGCTTTGGGTCCATTGTCAATGTCAAAACTGAAATAAAGCATAATTCCTTGGTGGATAAATGAAATTCAAAAAAACATGATACTGAAATAGTTTTAGTTCTTAGACACACAATATTAAACAACATGACAACTCTAGCTATGTGAGGACAATGGATCAATCTATAGTATAAACAAATTGACTATACTCAGTATAATGTGGTCATGACTAGTTACAATAGGTAGCAAGTGCTAATGATGTGGTTGGGTGCTAAACGTATAGATATTTAACTACTTATTAAGAAAAATGAATGCATGAAGGAAAAACTATAAGGGTTTTATCATGGAAATGCATGTAACACAGTGAATTAAGCACAATATTCAAATATGAGAGTGATAGATAAATCTACAGTAGTTTCGATTAGCTATTTGATTCAACTATAGAAAATCCATAATAATGATTTAAAAATATACAAAGATATTCAAGTCAAACAATTCATCCAATATCGTATAATAAAGTGGGACAAGTAAACTTAAGTACACTTCATACAGACACACGAATATCATAAAATCATATCTTGACAGAAAAATCAAGAAGAAAAATCATGAGAAACCAAGTAGCTTAAAGTCGAACCTTATATCAAATGCAAGACCACTCTTCCTCTCAACAAATTTAATAATTGGTACCCGCGCCTTTCCAATGACCTGGCAAAAGATATTCAAAAGCAAAATACTAACCACTCAAAATTTTTACAACATTGATTAATGTTTCCTGGCAAGAAAAATACAGATATTTAAGCATCACAGGCAGACCTGAATCTTTTTAGCCATGTTCCTTTGGGACAATGCTTTAGAAATTGCATTCAGTCCAATCTGTGGATTTGGCAAGCCTGATTTCAGAATCACAACCTGCATTCAAAGAATTTGACCATAATGCATCAACTTTCAGGTGCCCTGATTCAGGAGAAGAATTTACTATCAGTACATCAACCATACTTACGTCAATATCACTGGTGGGAAGATACAGCCCTGTCCTGAAAGACCCAAATACTTCCACCTAAGAGTAACAGAAAAAGAAGACAAAAGAAACCTCGTTGAAACATAAAACTCAACACAAAATGGTGCAATGCAATAACTAAAAATGTTTCTACCCGACAATGAGGCCATATGTGTTTTATAACTCCAAACACGGATTCTATTGCCATATCCCGTGCAGCTTTCTCTTCAACAGTTGGTGACAAAAACTCACAAAAATCCACTATCTCTGCACAACAAGCACCGCAAAATAAATAAAAAAATCCAAAACCGTATATAACAGTAAGAGTGTTGTCTGGTTTCATGCTGGAAATAACGATTTTGACAACAGTCTAACTCGATTTTATAAATATATAGTTATTGAAAAATTGATTTTACTAGAGGCGATCAAATGTAGCTTTCCCGCTTGGACTGCTTTACAGCAAACTTGCTCTCAAATTAAAGGAACCAGGCATAAACCACTTCACTTGAAAATGAATTATCGGCAAAAACAAATTCTACAAAATCAGTTTTGCAAACGCACATCCAAACACCTTAAAACTCCGCTCTATTTTTCCCTAACCGGCTCTACAAAGGACCAAATTAAATAAGTTCCCTATGTGTCGTTGGAGCTGTTCTCCAATTAAAATTAAAGCATTACGTCCAAGTGAAAACGCCATAACGAATGCGTTACCTTTATGCAGCTGAATCATTGGACTCTTAAATTTGCAATTCCCGCCGAACCAGACAGTCTCGAGCTTCGGCTCTGGCGCAGGAGTCGGCGTCTTTGGTTCTGGCGCTGCGGCGAGCGGCTCTGGGTGGGAGACGCCGCCGTGGGCCTCGGAAGCAACGTCGAGGGAGAAGAAATCGATGGTGGTGGAGGTGGGAGAGGCGAGTTGGGGGGTATCGACTGAAATCTCGTTGCGGAAAACGGAGTAGGATTCGCCGTTATCGGGAAATTGGAAATCGGCGGCGGATAGAGCGAGGGGACTGAGAGTGTCGTACACGAAGGTTTCGGGAATATTCAGTGACTGCTCCTCCATTTGAAAACCAATAAGGTGGAACAGTGAAGAACAAGAAGACGAAAAGGGATAATATGAATTGAAATTAGGGTTCTGTTTTTCAGGGTTTATGTCTACGCGACGCTTCTCAAAAGATTTAGAATACTGCTGGGTAACCCGGTTCTACCATGTCTACTTCAGTTACTTAGCTAGTCAAAATTTTGAAAATTTAATCATAAGTCTTTTCTAATTAAAAAAATTTCAAATTTTTTGAAATTTAAATTTAAATAAATTTCATCAATACAATTCAAAATAAAATAAAATATTATATAATCAAATGTAATTCGAAAGCAAGATAAAATATAAATATATTTTTCATAATCTTTATATCAGTTATCTATATATAAGATTAAAGTATTGAATATATTTTATTCTTTTGAAACATTCTTTTTGTGTTTATTTATAATATAAAAAAAATGTTAATAAATAAATAATATAAAATAATAAATATTTAAATTAAATTAAATGAATTGATGAGTCAATTCTGTTTATCACGGATTTAATCTGGATAAATTCAATTATAAATGAACTGGTTGAAAATTTATCCATATAAAATTAATTATATTATTTTAAAATTCAATTCAGTCTGAATTTATGATGGTTGGATTGGTCTACTAATTCTAACTCATTTTGACACTAATTTAAAGATAAAGATTTTATTTTTTAAGTAAAAAATATAATAAAAGACTAATTATTATATATTTAAAATTAATTTGTGTGATACCTTTATTTTTATTTTATTTTTATTTTATTTTTAAGAACAATTTTTTAAATAATTTATATTGTAACACTTCTTGAAAACAAAAATTAAAAAAGTGATTGTCTGATAGATTAAAAATTAGAAAAGAAAAACTTTTCTAAATATATTCTTGTTGTGAAAAAAAATATTAGGCTTTTATTAAATAATAGTCTTTTTCTCGAACAGATAGGCTAATTTTAAATATTTTATGAGGATAAGATATACCAATTAAAATAATCTAAATTAGGATAGATATGTTAATTTACAAAGATACTTATAGGTCTTTAATTCTTAATCTAGTGTCCCCTTTATATTTATTTATATTTAGTTACTTATTATTTTAAAATCTTTAAGCTACATAAATTACAATTCCCCAGGTCAATATTTTGTATATTTTATTCTTAAATCTATATATAAAACATTTAGGCTAGTAAAATTACAATTTTAACTTTTGTTAATAATTAATTTAGGTCCTTCTTACATGTATTTTAGCTTTTTTTATATTTTATTTAAATAAAACAAAAATAATAAAATATTTCAATCTTTTAAAATATCCGACAACTTAAAATCGTTATTTCAAAATTGTAATATATGAAGTATACCGATCGGAATTGATTGTTATTAAGCAGGTACTAATAGGTCAGATTGCCTTACGCTCTACAAATATACGACATTATTGATTAATTATTGGGTTTGATTACCTAAAATATATTGCACTAATGGTTAATATATGGATGTGGCTATCACAAGTCTTATAAGTAGATAAGTAGACAACTGATGTCCAAGTACGATGATCATTTTCTATCCTAATAAAATATAGACCTCTTTATGAAAGATATCTGACTTGAGCGTCGGAGCGTCTTCTGCAAGTCAACAACCCATCGAAGTGGATCGCGTTCTCGAAGAGGATTGAAGATCAAAAGAGAACAGAGCAAAGAAGGACAATCGACCATCGGACAAATTCAACCCAAACATTTTGGCGCCCACCATGGGACTGAGCGGCATCCCCATGAAGCCACGAAGAACCAGACGCGCGCTTGGTCTCGACATCGCTACTTCGGATCAACACCAAGTTTTGCAACATGAGTAAAAAATTCCGTAATAATTCCTAAAGACATGTCTTTTGTTTTAAGAACTTTCAGCAACGTTCAGTTCAGCCCTACATCCAACCTTGACAGGTTCCAATTTTCATTATAATTTACAAATTATAATATAGTTCTTTAACTCATATTTTTGTGAGTAAAAATATCCTGCACAGGAAGGTACAAAGTTGCGTTCAACCTTATCAAGTTCTACCAACTTTTAAATTATAAAATATTATGAACAGGATGGCTCAGAGCTGCCTTCAACCTTGTGACTCTCAATTTTAAATTATAAAATATTATGCACAGGATGGTTCAGAGCTGCGTTCAACCTTGTCAGGTTCTACCGAATCTTAATTTTAAATTATAAAATATTATACACAAGATGGTTCAGAGCTGCGTTCAACCTTGTCAGGTTCTACCAACTCTTAATTTTAAATTATAAAATATTATGCACAGGATGGTTCAGAGCTGCATTCAAACTTGTCATGTTCTAACGACTCTTAATTTTAAATTATAAAATATTATGCACACTTCGACCCAACCCATTATGTCTTAATTTTTGGTCTAGATCTATCTGACTATTCTCCATACATGTTGTCTCTTCTCGATCTTCGACTTGGTGTGATGCATCGCTGTTGTTAACTTGTCTAAATATTTTTTCTAACTAAGCTATCTCAATTTTTGTCCACGACATTCTATCTTAACCTTTAGTTTATCAGTCAACTTAATTTGTTCTCAAACTTAAAGTATTATAATTTAAACGATCAATCAAAGTCTTTTAGTATAATCATACCTTTCTTTAGCCTAAAACATTCATTTCAAATTAGTTTTAATAATATAAAAATATTTATTATGATTTTAATTATTGTGATCTATAACTAAAACACAATTCTCATAAAATATTATTATTATTATTATTATCCATATGAAATAAAATTAATATTTTAAAGAAACAAAATTTTATTCTCTTTAAATTTCACCGACAAATCGTTCTTATATTTTATAATATGTAAATATTACAAGATAAATTTAAACAAACTTATATAATATAAAAAAAATTTGTAAATCTTATCTTAAAATATAAAGGTAATATGGTGGGTTATGGGAGGTTTATAAATGAAAAAAGTACAGAAAAGGGCGGGAGACTGAAGAAGAAAACCTCGAATATTCGTAACGTTGCATTTCTAATGGGAGGTTATCTTAAAATGTAAATATTATATTGAAATATAATGGTACTGGGAGGTTATGAGAGGTTTTAAAAAGGAAAAAAGAGGCATGAGGATGAAGTAGAAAATGTCGTATATCCGCATAATACGACGTAACCTTTGTCTTTTGTCAAACTCTTTGTCTTCTGGCTGACAATTAGTACGTCAAAGCCTAGTAAAATTCGACGTAACCATTGTATATTCTAATCTTCGAAGTGAGAAGTTAAAAACTACTAGATTGTGAAAGAAGTTCCAAGAATTCTATCCAGACATGGCTTCTTCATCATCATCATCTAGAAGAAAAGAGAAGGTTGCCCGGGTTACAAGAAACACAAACCCATTTGGATGGATAAGTGATGACAAGATCCGAGGAAAGCTTTTATTCTGGAGAGTTATAAAATATGTAGTTTGTCACAAGTATCTGGACCTGCAATTGTTCAAGAAAGAAGGGTTCCTTTTTCAAGAATGGATTGCATATCAAGGGCTTACTGATTTTGTCCAGATGAAAGGAGATTACTATCCAGATTTGGTAGAGGTTTTCTACACAAACCTGAGGGTTGTAAATGGGGTCATTCACTCAAGGGTCAAAGGTGTTAACATTACTATTGACGATAATGTTTGGTCACATATTGCTGGATTGAAAGCTGAAGGTTTGGATTCTCATATCTGTGATTCTGAGTCAAACAGATGGCTAACAAAGAGAGCTATATATGTAAACTGCTTAAGATATCCACGAAGGTACACGGTGGATAAGCAATACCTACATGATGGCTTAAACAAGGAGGAGAAACTAATTGCTTATGTCCTGACTTGGTTACTGCTGCCTGAAAGATTTGTCGAGCACAAAATGTCAACAGAAGATGTATTTCTGTTTAATGCTATCAAGACTATAATCCCAACCAACTAGGTTGCGGTACTAAAAGACCGTATGATCGCTACAGGTCATAAATATGCACACAAATTGCCATATGGAGTATTTATCAGCAAGGTGCTGATACTCCAAGGAGTAGATGTATCTCAAGAAGTCAGACTTGTGTGCAACAAGTCACAAAAAATTGGTATACTAAGTCTGTTTTCTATTGGGTTGGAAAGGACTGTGAATGGATGGTTCTTCAGAGATGAGCTAACTGTTGGAAGTACACCTTCAGAGATGAGCTAACTGAAAGGGATGAGAGAGTTGAAGATACTCTTTTCAGATGGGAGAAGAAGAGAAACAAGAATGGCATTGGCTTTGAAACTGAAGATTCTGATGATGAGTCAACTGATGAAGATTGAATGGAATCTTCTTCGTAAGAATAGAGACTACTTTTCTATGTGGATTTTTTTATATATTTTGTAATCATGCATTAAGTCACCTCTGGTTTTATGTACTGCTTCGGTTTTATTTTGAAATGAAATGAAGATTTATTTTAGTAAACGATATGTGAATTGTGAATGTTAATTGCATTGTTATATGGACTAACCCTCAATCTAGTTGAAAAGAGAAGATTATGCTATTCTGATATTGATCAAAAATTGATCACTGATTTAAAATTGCAAATTTCAGTACACTGCTAACTTGAACCGATTAAGGAAGAAGTAAAAAGAAAAAATTTCATGTCTGATTTTAAAGAAAAAAGAATAAAACATCGAGGCCCCACTGAATTCGACATTCTATTAAGCACACAATTAATGCTCCCAAGTACTTCAATTCCCTTCACTGTTTGTTCGCGGTTCCATTTCTGCTTGAACTTTCTTCTTAGTGGACGACTGCGATAAAGAAAGAAGGTTATTTTTAAGTCATTTATGTCTTTGTAATGTCATTTTTTTCTCATTCCTAAGGTTGACCGATTGTTTTTCGTTTATCTTTAGGCTGTTTTTTGTACGAGGTCAGCGAACTTCGTCATCTTCTCCAATGACACTATTTGAAGTATGTTTTTTTTTTAAAATACTCTTACGTATGATGTATGTGCTCGTGTTTGTGTTGTGTTTGTCGATTCTGGACGTATGATATCTATATGTATAACGAGACTATGATAGTTTTTTTTTCCTTCAACATATGATATTTGTGTTCGTTCGTTGTCAGCGAACTTCGTCATCTTCTCCAGTGACACCATTTCAAGTTTGTTTTCTTTTCCTTCAATATCTCTTACGTATGATATATGTGTTCGTGGTTGTCGATTCTAGACGTATGATATATGTATAACGATAGATATTTGTGTTCGTGTATGTATACTATGATACTTTATTTTTTTCCTTCAACGAATGATAGGTATTTATTTTTGTTTCTCTACGTAAGTTAGTTTTTTTTTCCGTGGATTCTTTTCATTCAGTGTAGTAGTATGGATCGAAGCTGGATTCATCAGTATTGTATTAGTGAAGAGTATGAGTGAGGGGTTTATGAGTTCATATAATATGTTAAAGAACACGCAAAACCAGTGAACGAGGCATATTTTTGACCTTGTGTTCGTTGTCTCAATCAAGTATATGAAGACTTGGACAACATCCATGATCATCTGTTCATCTATGGAATAATGAGAAGTTATACAATTTGGACTTGGCATGGGGAAGTATTATATAAGCCAACAACTTTAAGAGGTTCGGATTACGTCGACGAATGGATGAGTGATCATTCAGACGAAATGGTACGTGACGTTGGCGAAGAAAATTTTGGAAGAGCTCATCTATACGATAGTCTTAAGAATAATTCGGAGCAAGAGTTCTATCCAGGATGCATCAATTTTACAAGGTTATCGGCTACTTTGAAATTGTTTTGTTTGAAAGCAAGAAGCGGATGGACTGATAAAAGTTTCACGGAATTGTTGGACTTGCTGAAGGAGATGCTACTAGAAAATAACATGTTACCTATCCGTAATTACGACGCGAAGAAAATTCTATGTCCGATGGGTTTGGAATACCAAAAGATACATGCATGTCCCAATGACTGTATTATATAGAGATCAATATGCTTCAATGAAGGTGTGTCCGACGTGTGGTTCGTCACGATTTAAGAAGAAACTTGATGGAAATAACGATGAACACAATGAAGGTCCACCGACTAAGGTCATGTGGTATTTACCTATAGTATCTAGGTTGAAACGATTGTTTTCTGTTAAAGAAGATGCGAAGAATCTTATGTGGCACGTTGAGGGAAAAAAATGTGATAATCTTCTTCGACACCCAGCTGATTCCCCACAATGGAAGAACATTGATGGCACATTTCCCGAATTTAGTGCAGAGCCGAGAAACTTAAGACTTGCACTTGCTACCGATGGTATGAATCCTTATGGCAACTTAAGTAGCAAACATAGTTCATGGCTAGTTATTTTGATGATTTACAATCTATCTCCTATGTTGTGCATGAAGAGAAAATACATGATGTTGTCTATGATGATATCGGGTCCTAGACAACCTGGAAAT
Organism: Vigna angularis; assembly: GCF_016808095.1. Classification (NCBI taxonomy): domain Eukaryota; kingdom Viridiplantae; phylum Streptophyta; class Magnoliopsida; order Fabales; family Fabaceae; genus Vigna; species Vigna angularis. The sequence continues at coordinate 13,506,846 of NC_068980.1, forward strand.
GACATTGATGTTTATCCAAAACCGTTAATTAACGATTTAAAAATGTTGTGGGAAGAGGGCATCGAGGTCTTCGATTCATATTTAGAAGAAAACTTTCGTTTGCGTGCAATGTTGTTTTGCACCATAAATGATTTCCCAACATATGGGAACTTGAGTGGTTACAGTGTTAAAGGTCATTTTGCATGTCCGATTTGTGAAGAAAATACTAGCTATCTTCAACTGAAGCATGGGCAGAAAACTGTATACACAAGACACCGAAGATTCCTTCCTCGAAATCACCCTTACCGTAGATTGAAAAAAGCCTTTAATGGAAGTCCAGAGGATGATGTAGTGTGCAGACCACGTAATAGGGAAGAACTATACGACCAGGTGAGGAACATTGATGTTGTCTTCGGAAAACATAAAAAGAAGACCGTTGAGAAAAACATTTGGAAAAAGCGATCAATATTCTTCAATTTTCCATATTGGTGTAAACTTGATGTGCGACATTGCATAGACGTGATGCATGTTGAAAAAAATGTATGTGATAGTGTTGTTGGGACTTTACTAAACATTAAAGGAAAGACAAAAGATGGAGTGAAAGCACGACAAGACTTGGTTGACATGGGAATCCGTTCTGAGTTACATCCGCAATCCATAGGAAGACACACATATCTTCCTTCAGCTTGTCACACTCTTTCAAAAAAAGAAAAACAATTTTTTTGTCAATGTTTACATAGTGTGAAGGTTCCACAAGGTTATTCGTCGAATATTAGTAGCCTTGTTTCTATGAAAGATTTGAAGTTGGTTGGTTTAAAGTCTCACGATTGTCATGTCTTAATGCAACAACTTTTACCAATAGCTATTTGAGCCATATTACCTGTCTCTGTTAGAGGTATTCTCAAACGTTTGAGTTTGTTTTTCAATGCCATTTGCAAGAAAGTTGTTGATCCTCGACAGTTAGATGATTTGCAAAATGAGGCCATCAGACTATTGTGCCAATTGGAAATGTATTTCCCACCCTCATTTTTTGATATCATGGTTCATTTGATTGTCCATCTAGTGAGAGAGATTCGAATATGTGGGCCGGTTTTCTTGAGGTGGATGTACCCGGTTGAAAGATACATGAAGATCTTAAAGGGATATGTTAAGAATCAATTGAGACCGGAAGCTTCGATTATAGAGCGCTACATTGCAGAGGAAGCCATTGAATTTTGCTCAAGTTATATGCCAAGTTGTGACCCAATAGGACTTCCAAAGAAAAGACATGAAAACATACGTGAAGGAAAGGGAATTTGAGGAGTAAGGATTGAAAGTGTTAGTGGAAAAGAAGTTAATCAAGAACATTTGTACATTTTAAACAACACAGAGGATGTTATTCCTTACATTTCACAACACATTGATGAAATTAAGTTAGCACATCCATGTATGAGTGAAAAGTGGACACTTAATGAACATAACAAATCTGTTTTACCTTGGTTTAAGAAAAAAGATTTATGCGACTCCGAATGTTTCTGAAAATCTATTGAGACTAGCTCGTGGACCTAACATTGATGTGATCACTTTCGGCGGCTATTACATAAACAATTACTTGTTCTATTCAAAGAAGAAAGACAATAAAAGTAGAGTTCAAAATAATGGAGTTACCCTACAAGTTGAGGCTGTACACTTTTCCAGTTCCAAGGATAAGAATCCAATTACAACATCAATTAGTTATTTTGGAATAATACAATAAATTTGGGAAATTGATTATGTCACTTTTAGAGTTCCAGTTTTCAAGTGTAAATGAGTTGACAGAAGACCTCAAATTCACTTTGGTGGATCTTAACAAAATGACTTACACAGATGAACCATTTATTATGGCTAGTCAAGCAAGACAAATATTCTATGTCACTGACCTAGTGAATCATAAATGGCCAGTGGTATTGGAAGGTAGAGCCATGCACACAACTGATGATGAAGACTCTCTAGATATACTTGAGACAAGCTCCTTCTCATCAAGAACCATTGAAAATAAGGTCGATGATGTACCCGATGAAATACATGCAACTCGATGTGATCACAACGAAGGCATATGGGATAAATAGGTGTCTTAGCATTGTTTTAATTACTTGTACAATTTATTTATTTTTTCTGTTCTAAATATAATGTACTAACACTTTGTAAACAGGTATGACGAGCTCTGGAGACGGGAGGAGGGGGTAGATCTGTGACTCGGATGCCTGATGTCACATCCCGTCGAGTTAATGAGAAACCTGTGACGGTGGAGTTTGATCCCCGAACATTTGTGCGTATTGGGGCACATGCAACATCGTTCAAAAGTTACTTGGGCATGATCGCAAAAGCACATGTCCCTATTGTTGCTACTTGTTGGGATGATGTCCCACAGGTTGACAAAAATCTACTATGGCAGGATATTTTGGTATGTTTAAGATGTTTTACTTCCATCATTGACTTATTTTTGTTGATCATGCTTTAGCATTAATTTTGTTTTTAACAGGAAAATTGGAATATCCCTAATGATGAAAGGATAAGGAAGAAGATTTTATCCCATATTGCAGTCTGGTGGACGAACTTCAAGACGAGAATGACACGTGAATACGTCTTTGGCTCTAAACAAAACGACACTCCTTGTATAAAATATAAAATAACTAAGGAGGAGTGGGTGCAGTTTAAAGAATCTAGACTTACTCCTAAGTGGCAGGTATGTTTTTTAATATTTTGCTCTAGTCACATTTCTCTCTTTCTGTAAGAATGCACTTTCTGCAAAAGATATCACAAACTGTTAGATTACAAAAATCAAATTCGCGTCAATTTATAGATAAACACAACTCTGACGCATTTCACCGACTAAGCTACTAATGCAATCGAATATAGCAATTATGTTATTGTAGTTAGCAGCAATCAATGCAGTTAATTGAATGTACAATTAATGCAGTCGAATTTCATTTAATGCTTGGTCAACATATTTAAAAATATAGCCGTTGTGACTGTTATATCAAGCATTAACAGTTATTCAAAACATAACCAACTCAGCCGAACGCAACACACATGTAATCGACTTTATAACAGAGTAAACCAATTTTGAAAACTTTTCTCTTTGAAAAAATCTCACAGCACACTTGAAAACGTTTGTGCAAATACACGCATTTTAATCGACTCACCCCATAATGAAATCGACTTAAAACTGGTGTTTTTCCACACAATTTAAGTTCAACAAAAGTGTTTGTGGTTTTTCTTTTCCAAAAACATGTGGCATGCATTCATGTATAAAATCACATATATAACACAGTGAAATGCAATGAACAACACAAACAACACAATCATGTTCTCAAAAATGCATATAACATGTAAGCATAGAACATGTAACACCAAATACATGTGTGTTATTAATTATGTGTTGTCATCATAAAAAACTCAGATATCACTGAGATTGTGTGGGTTCAGCTAAACTAGTGTTTCCCCTATCAACAATCTCAATAAAGGTGTCGAACAACATATAAAGAAGAGTCTATAAACTAATTCTACACTACGTGAAATAAACCAAACTGGATAGAATTTAAAACTCAAGATTGAAAAGCATCGTAACAACAAGAATGTACAGGTTGAAACAAAACTAAATCAGATCATTAATTCTAAACTACTCAAATCAAATAACCAAAAGCATCAAAACTCAAAATAAACCTCAATTATCACTATCAAAGCAATAACAACCTAAAATAAAAACTAAATCAATAGAAAATATTTAAATTGCATCAATTACAAAACAGAATCAGAGTTGAAACTGTTAGATATATTATTTTTATCTTTTATCTTTCTTACTTAGTTTGATATTATTTCTTATTTTTATTTTGGGCTTATCCCATATTTGTTCTATTATAAATAAATGGTCCTATGTGTATATTAAACACAAGGGAGTTTTCACTATATTCAACATGGTATCAGAGCTATGTTAGAGCATATTTTGGCGATTATTGTTGTTTATTGGACATGTTGTTCTACCCGCTATCGAGCCGCTATTGGAACATCCATTAATGTTTAGTCTCACGCTTGAGATGATGTCTATACCTCGACGTGAGGGGGGTGTGTTGAAAGTCTCACATCGATTAAAGATAAGGTCAATTTATAATATATAAGTGGGTGTAAAGCTCACCTTATGAGCCAGTTTTGTGGGATTGAGTTAGGCTTAAAGTCCACTTCTTAACTTGGTATCAAAGCGGATCAATCCCGCTTTGGTTTTTGTCTCACCGGTGTCATTATCTGCCGTCCGTCGGCCACCATCGTCGGTCGTCAAACGCTGGTCGCCGTCTCTCATCCGTCGGTCGTCCATCGCCGCTTGCCATCCACTATTGTTGTTGTTACAGTTTGTCTGTCTAAACCCTTAGGGTTTTCTTGTTCCTCGCTGATGTGATTCATCTTCTTTAGAGATGGCGTCTGGTAGTACTCTTTCCTTATCCGATAGTCCATCAATTACCTTCGAGAAGCTCAATGGTAAAAATTATATATCATGGTCTGCTTCCGTTGAAATTTGGTTCCTTGACCAAGGGCATTATGACCACCTTGAGCGAGATGGAAGCCATGTGCGTGTTGAAAAAGCTTATCAATGGAAGCAAGCAAATTTCCAATTGTGTGTCCTATTATGGCAATCAGTGGAACCCAAACTTCTTTTTTCTCTAAGAGCTTTCAAAACTTGTCACTCCTTTTTGGAAGAAAGCTCAAACCATCTATGTCAACGATATTCAACGTCTCTATGACACTACAAACAAGCTTATATATCTTAAAATGGTAAACCATGATATGGTGTCCTTCATGGCTGAAGCTCAATCTGATGTCGAAGAACTCATGATGTTTTTGGAAGTGGACCCATTAGAGGATATCAAAAAGAAATTAGACAAATTTTACATGGTGTTGATCCTTCGCGCCCTACATCTTGATCTTGATCACCTTAGATATCAACTTCTGACCAGTCATGAGATCCCCTCCATGGAAACATTGACCATTCTCCTTCTGCATGTCCCGGTAACTCAAACTCAGGAAGCACATGAACTAGTGAAGCCATCTGTCATGGTTGCCACACGAGGAAGAGGAGGATGTGGCATTAGAGGAGGAGGACAAAGAGGTCAGGGACGTCCTCAATGTACATACTACAAAAGGATGGGTCACACTCAAGAGAATTGCTACTCCTTACATGGTTTCCCTTCCAAAACCGCCAATGTTTCATATACTAAAACTTCCACTTCGAAGACTAAAACTTCCACTTCTAAGTTCATCGAGGATGAATATCAAGAGTATCTAAGGTTAAAGTCTAATAGCTTGGCACAATCATCTCAATCTTCAAGTACATCAACAGCCTGTGTTTCTAATCCATGGAAGGTAAAAATTCATGGGTAATTGACTCAAGTGCTTTTGATCACATTTCTGGTAATACCTCTTTGTTCTCATCCATTTCCTTTCGAGAAAACCCTTATTTCATAACCCTTGCAAATGGATCTAAAACTTCCTGAAATGGAGTCAGACATGTTTCCTTGTCTCCCCCCCTCAATGTCAACTGTTTTTTTTGTCCCTAATTGTTCTTTTAATTTAATTTCCCTAAGCAGTTGACTAAAATGTTAAATTGTTCAATAATCTTTGATCACAAATCTTTTGTTATACAAGAGCGTGGTTCGAGGAGACAGATTGGAGAAGGATATGAAGCTAACTTATTATACAATTTTGGATCTCGTCCAAGGGTGTCTTGTGTTGCTGCTCTTAATCCTAAAGTGTTACATGATCAACTTGGTCATCCTGATTTGTCCAAATTAAAAAATGTGTCCTGAACTTAGTGGTCTCAAGACCTTAGAATGTGAGTCATGTTAATTAGGAAAACATGTTGGATCTTCCTTTCCTAAACGGTCTCAATCAATATGCAGTTCTAGTTTTTCCATCATCCATTCTGATATATGGGGACCTAGTCGTATCTCCTCCTTTGGTTTTAGGTATTTTGTTACCTTCATTGATGAATATTCAAGATGTACTTCGGTTTATCTTCTGAAAAATCGTTCCGAATTTTTAGCCATCTTTACATCATGTTTGAATGAAATCAAGAATCAATTTTATCAAGTAATCAAAATATTAAGAAGTGATAATGCAAAAGAGTATTTCTCATCCTCCTTTTCTGCCATCTTGAGTTCCCATGGTATTTTACATCAATCTACACTTCCTCACACACCGCAACAAAATGGTATAGCAAAACGAAAAAATAGACACTTGATTGAAAGTGTTCATACCCTTTTGCTTGGTGCCCATATTCCTGTCCATCACTAAGGGGATGCGATCTTAACTGTATGTTATCTTATTAATAGGATGTCAGCCTCCTCTCTTGATCATAAATTCCCTTTGTGCATTCTCTTTCCTAATTGTCCTCTCTTTCATACATCTCCTCGAGTGTTTGGTTGTGTATGTTTTGTTCACGACATATCTCCAGGTTTAGACAAACTTTCCGCTCGCGCTCTCAAATGTGTCTTCTTAGGCTATTCTCGACTCCAAAAGGAATATCGGTGTTACTCTCCTGAAACTAAGAAGTATTACATGTCTATCAATGTCACATTCTTTGAACAGACTCCTTACTTCTCTTCATCTCTTCAGGATGTTTTTATCTTCCAGCAGGTCCTTCCTATTTTAGTGGCTAAGTTCAATAGCTCACTCGTCTCTATTATTCCAAGTCTTTATCCCAATCCTACTACACTTGTCTTTGTGATTCCAAGTCTTGATCCCAATCCTCCTACACCTGTCTTTGTCATTCAAGGTCTTGATCTCTATCCTCTTGCAGCTGTTTCTCCACATACTGAGATCATCCCACATAGGGCCCCAATGGATAGTCCACCTCCCCAAGACAATGGTGAATCTCCTACTTCAGATTCTTCTCCCTCGTTACCTTCTCCCACACCTCCTGGTGAAAATGGTTCAACATGGCCTATTACCTTCAAAAAAGGTACTCGTTCCACTCGAAACCCTCATCCTATTTATAATTTTCTTAGCTACATTGATTGTCGCCCTCCTATTTTTCTCTTTTATCCTTAGTGTCTTCTGTTGTTATACCCAAGAATGTGAAAGAAGCACTTGATCATCCTAGATGACAACAAGCTATGATTGTAGAAATCCAGGCTCTTGACCATAGTAATACTTGGGAGCTGGTGCCCCTTCCCCCAGGCAGAAAGGTGGTTGGTTACCGATGGGTGTATGTAGTTAAAGTCGATCCTGATGGTGAAATTGATCGGCTCAAAGTCTGACTTGTTGTAAAAGATTACACTCAGTTTTATGGTCTTGATTATTGTGACACTTTCTCTCCTGTAGCCAAGATGACTAGTATTCGCCTCTTCTTTGCCATGACAGTTATTCGTCATTGGCCACTTCATCAATTGGATATCAATAATGTCTTCCTAGATGATGATCTTGAGGAAGAAGTTTATATGGAGCAACCTGTTGGATTTTTTGCTTAGGGGGAGTCTGGTATGGTATGCAAATTGCATCGATCTCTATATGGCCTCAAGCAATCACCACGCGCTTGGTTTGGTAAGTTTAGCTCCACTATTAAAAAATTTGGGCTAAAACGTAGTGAAGCAGACCATTCGTTTTTTTACTGTCATTCTTCTCTTGGGAAATGTGTTTACTTAATAGTATAGGTTGATGATATTGTCATTATAAGAAATGATGTTGTTGGAATATCTCAACTGAAAGAGTACTTGTGTAGACATTTCCAAACCAAGGATCTTGGAAGTCTCAAATAATTCTTAGGCATTGAAGTAGCACAATCAAAATATGGAATTGTAATCTTCCCTTGATATATTACAAGAAACAAACATGATTGATTGCAGACCAGTAGACAACCCCATGGACCCAAACCAAAAATTAAGGACAGAAGAAGGTGAATTATTCTCCTATCTAGAGAGGTATAGGAGGTTGGTTGGAAAAATGATTTATCTCACTATTACAAGGCTAGATCTATCCTTTGCAGTTGGAGTGGTTAGTCAGTTCATGCAGGCTCCTTGTGTTGACCATCAGAATGCTCTCATTCGCATTTTAAGGTATATAAAAAAGGATCTCATGCAAGGATTGTTATATGAAGATAAAGGAAGCATTCAGGTCTCTAGGTATTGTGACGCAGATTGGGCAGGTTCGCCTATTGATAGACGGTCTATTAAAGGATATTGTGTTTTTCATGGAAAAGGAAGAAGCAAAATGTAGTAGCTCGATCAACAGTTGAAGCCAAGTATAGGGTGATGGCGTCACTCACATGTGAAGTTATATGGGTGAAACAATTCCTTCAAGAGCTTAATTTTTGTGACATCCATACTATGAAGATGTATTATGATAATCAAGTTGCTCTCCAAACTGCATCAAATCCAGTGTTTCACGAGAGGACTAAACATATAGAAATTGATTGTCATTTTGTTCGTGAAAAATTGTTGACTAAAGAAATATGTACTGAGTTTGTTGGGTCAAATGATCAACTCGCAGATGTGTTGACCAAGTCATTAAGGGGTCCTCGGATTGAGTTTATTTGTTCCAAGCTTGGTACATACAATTTGTATGCTCCAACTTGAGGGGGAGTGTTAGATATATTATCTTTATCTTTTATCTTTATTAGTTAGTTTGTTATTATTTCTTATTTGTATTTGGGCCTTAACCCATATTTCTTCTATTATAAATAGATGACCCTATATGTATATTAAACACAAGGGAGCTTTCACTATATTCAACTGAAACAAAGCAGAATCAATATAGTGGAGTTGAAATTCATTGAAATGAAAAATGGAATTACAAGTAAAAAGTCACCGAGAAAAGCATGAGCGAGACCACCACGGGCAGTCACGACCGTGAGCCTCGATCAACAACGAGAGAATCTAGAATCTACACTACGAAAAGCGCGTAAAACCCTAAAACTCGCGAACTCTAATCATTTCTCTCGTGGAGTCTGTCACCCTTCATGTTTCACACACTATTTAACCTATTTACAACCCTTGGGTAAAAACCAGAAGAAAAGAAAAAGGGAAAGAGGAACGAAAAACCTTCGATGCTTCTTCTTCTTGATCCAACAGTCTCCATTCATCATGCTCTCAAAGCCCTCTGATTGCCTTCGCTGATGCAAGCTTCTCCACATGTGTGATGATTCGTCTTTATTCTCCTTTAGGCAACGACACACAAGCATAAGGCAAACTTTTCTTCATCTCTTTCGCTTTCTCTCTTGTAGCGAAACCTTAGCACAAACGGGTGTTTTCTGCCAAATGAGGCATGTCTTGAGCAATACCCCTTTGCAAAGGTAGCAGCGCCTCTCCACTAAACGCATTGTTTCACTAAATTCAACTCACTCCAGAATCGACCCAATATAGAACAAGCCCAAATTGCTTCTGCTGACCAATTTAAGCACAGTTGACTAAAGTCAATCAGCCTCAATTGGATCAGGTCCTAATGATGCTCACAGATTCAGCCCAATGCTTCATGCTCTCAATTTTTCAGCCCAATTCCTCAAATGGCCTAATCTGCAAAAAAATAATAATCAACAATTAAAGAAAGGTATTTTAGCAATTAAAGAGAAAGATTTTTATTATAAGGTTTTCTAAAAAAATATTAATTTCCTAATTATTTACAAATACAAAAAAAAAATACTCCTAAAAACCTATTTTTAACTAAAATTTTACTAATCTAAAGAATTGAAGAAAAATCTAAAAATTATCTTAATTTTGCACAATTAAAAACTAAAAGAAGTGAAGAAAGATTTCTAAACACAAATAAAAGTGCAAAAATAGGGAATTATCAACGCATTTCGTGGTTTGAGCTACAATTGTGTTCTCTACTAGTTTAACATATTTCAAAATGGGATTTTCATTTTCTTGTTTCAAAATAATTAGCTTCCTTTCCAAGTTGCTAACTTTTTGTTGTAAAGATTTTACATCATCCTTAGACGATGTCAAATCATTTTTAAAAATCTCATTTTCTTTTGAAGAAATTTTAAATTCTTTTCTTAAATTTTGACAAGCTTCTAACAATTTTGAGGAATTTGACATTAGCTCATCATATGCTTCAATGATAGAGTGAAGATCATTAAAATCTACCTCATCGTTAGAGTCATCTGACATATCACAAGCTAAGTTAGCCATTAGACATAGTCTGACTTCTTCTTCTTCGTCTTCAGATGAGCTTAGCTGTTTTGAAGTACTTACTGCCTCATCTTCTTTGACTTTGTTGGTTTCATCGTATGTGGCTATCAATGTGTCCCACATATCTTTTGAACTTTTGAATTATTGTACCTTTTTGTACTCGTCTTCACACAGAGCACATGTTAATATATTTTTAGCCTTAGAGTTCAAAAGATAGCTTAGTTTATGATCATCTGAGAAAAAGCTTCCAGCCAATGGTTTTCTTTCTCTATTTAGAGGTATAAAGTTTCTATTTTCCACAATATCTCACATTTCGATGTGACATGATTCAAACAAAAGTAATCATTTTCTACTGCCAATGACTGAACTTTTCCCCTTTTATCCTTCATTTTCCATTATGATATCAATTATTTCCTCAACTCCTGTTAAGAACCAATCCCTAAAGTTATCACTGATACCAACTGAAATGTAGCAAAACACTAGAAAATGGGAGTTTGAATAATGTTTTAAGTTTTTTCCCAAATCAACGCTTAATGACTATTGCAGGGGTTAGATGATTTGCAATAGTTTTTAGACATGCTTATTTTCAATAAAGCGTTAGGAAAATGTTTTAAGCAAGAAAAACAATAACACAAGTATTTTTATACTGGTTCGCCTAACCTGAGTTACGTTCAGTCTCCCTTAAGACCTCTTAAGGGATTCCACTAAACTTTTACAAATATTAAAACAAGTACAAATCACTCTTGGTATATACTAAGTATTATCAACCACTCCTGGTTTCAACCTTAGTCAACCTGACTAAAACAAGTTTAGCCACTTATTGTATCCACACTAGACAAATTGTGTAGAACGTTTAACTCTAATGAGTTAAATAATACAAGTGTTTGAATTCACTTCTGAATATGACACAACAAGTGTTTTTAGTTTCTTACAAGACAGAAGACAACTCTCGTAAAGAGAATATATGAATAATACAATGACTTATGAAAACTTGTAAAGGAATTTTCCTTAAAATGAAGGCTTTAGGCGATAACAATTCAAATGATAACAATTCTTCTACTTTTTCTCTATGCGACTCCTCTTTATATAGTCTTCTTCGAGAGATGACCGTTACTTAGGGTTTTGACTTTCTTCTAGGTATGTATCCTTTATGATAGAGTTAGAAGATATGTTGCTTTCTTGTAGAGAAACTATGTTGTGTACGGATGAGACAGACAAAAGGTATGTATGAAACTTTCTTTATATATCCTCATGTATCTAAACGTTCTTTTGATTCTGAGCTAGCTTTTGAATAAAGTTGATAATCTAAACAATAAAAGGGAGCACAACACAACAGACAAAAAGTACTTAGACGTACATGCATTCAAACCATTAGATGTCCTAGCCATTTGATGTGTTAGACGACTTAAGTTCTTAGGCGTGATGCTTGATATAAATGTTTGATGCTATTTTGTTTTGAGTTACTTTGTAGAGATATTTAGTTTTAGCATGACTTGTGTTCAGACGCTTTGTATTTTTGTTTATACCCTATGGTGATTAGATGCTTTTTAAGTTTATGCATTAGATGCAGTTGTGATATCACATATTCATATATCTTTTCATACCGTTTAGTGTGTTTTACTAATAAGCTAGACGATTCATTTCATTTTAGATGCTTATTGGCTCAACAGTATTTGGATATTAAATTCTAAGCTGCGTGTTTACTTAAATGTTTCCCTTATATCAAAACGTTTTTGTGAATTATGTCTGTTAGACAATATTTACATGAAATTTCTATATTTATAAAAACATTGTAAATGATTATTTCGTTCAATACTTTGGATAGACAATTGTATTGATAAATACTTTATTCAATGTTATTCTTTAGCAAATACAATCTGTTAGACATTTCATTCTATAAGCAATATTTCGTTGAGTATTTTATGTTAAACTTAAAAACATGAGTTGTTAGACACTGTAGTCTCTTTAGATGATCTTGTTTAACAACATAGTCAATTACATAATGTAAATGGTTTAGGAGGGTATAGAGTAATAAAATGTATTGTACATTGACAGGTTTGAATACATATGTTAATTGTTAATTTGTTCTCTCTTCAACTTCACATTTTTTATTTTTTTTGTTTAAGTTTGATGTAATATGTCGTATGTAATACGCTGATTGCAAGCGTTCATCCTCCCATCCAACTTCTTATGATTGTAGTGTTGACAAGATACTTGACCCTCTATTTGTTATGAAGCATAAGTTAAGTTGAGGTGTTACATATAAGTGTTATATGTGAAAAAACCAAATCAACGCTTCATTCATCTCTCCTTCAACCATTGTGAATTTTTAAGGAAATATGTTCTTATTACTATCCTAAGAAATTGCAACCAATAAAATGGATTGCTATTTTTCAATCAATCTGTCAACTTGAATAATTGGCTTGCAATAATTAAAACCTTCAATGTAAGGTTTTAAAGCCTAGAACACACCTTCAAGATGAAATAAGAGTTATCTTCTACACCATCATAATATGGTCTCAATATAGGAGAATTATTTTTTGATGATTATGTTTAATATCTTAAATAGTGTACTTCTTCATTTATACAACAAAAGCATAAACCTTAAATAACGTTTGCATATATGCCTTGTTTAGAACTTATGTTGGTGAAGTGATAAGATTTCATTCAATGGGAGTTGTAGTTGTGGTAAATAAAGACATTAGAACTTATCAAAAATAAAACATAGTCAAAATTTCTGAAGTACCCACTTGAACACCACTAAAACTACCATTTTTAAAATTCAAACTATTGTTGTGTTATTTATATGAAGGTTTCCATATTTCTACTCCTCATTATGTTTTCATCAATACATCGTCTTCTAAATATCAAGGTTTCCATATTACTTGTATCATTGTCCTAATTTCTTTCCAGATTACTTGTAAGTGATACATAATTTGTTGTGCATAATTTACTTTCAATACAAATTGTGATTTATTATCTCTATAATATGACTTACTTATAGAAATATTTTTTCATATGAAAATAATATTACCATAATATGTTGTTCTAATATTGTTTATTAATTATAGAAATATTTGATTGTTATAGAATATTATTATTGATATACAATTCTTAAAAGATATTACTAATAGAATTTTTTTATTAGTATAAAAATTTGTTATTATTGTTATACAATTGTTAAAAGATTTAATTTAATGTTCGTTATAGAAATATTTTAATGAAAATAATTTTCCTCTTGATGAGTGCACTATCACTTTGGATGATGTTGCCTTGTTGGTTTGATTTCAAGGTGTCAATCACTACTTCATTTTTTACCACCATGTACAATGCTTAAAGAGAATGTCATTAATATATCATGGTAAATCAATGAATTCCGAGAATTGCTAAATAATGCAATTAACATTGTCATAGCCCAATATGCATGAGCTCATATTTTGGTTATAAACGGAAGTTTATTAATGTTAGATACATCAATCTTATGTATCTTCCATTATTGGATTACCTTAATAATGTCTCTAACTACAGTTGGGGATTAACAATTTTGAGATGTTTGTATCGTCCTTTTAATTGTGGATTAGACTTCAATAGGAGAACATTGGAGGTTGCATGGTGTTTTTACATGCATGGGCTTTGGATCCCATCACATGTATATCTCCAACTATACAACCTTTAACTGCTCGAGAAATTGCTAAAGGCTTTGGTTTTTCATTGGCGAAATTATTAATTTTGAATTCATATGTTTTATTCATTTAACAATATGGTTTTATCCTTATCACTTAATCTTTTGTTATGCATCCTAATTATTATGTGTTATGAGCAGTCTCATCCAACATAAAGGAAAAACATACTTCCTTATGCCTTTCAACTCTTACATAACACTTTTAAGCATATATAACCAAAAAAGGTTATTAAATAAACAATATTTACATTTTCTATACTCAAACTTTTTTATTACACTGGTCTTTTATAACTATTGAAGTCCCCTAGTGAGTCGTGTAATTGTTCCTATGATATGTTTTGTTAAAGTGGAGTTGCATCGCGTGGACCGAGTAAGACATCAATTTAGACTTTTTCAATTTATTCTCCTAAGCCATTATTAAACTTGGATAACCTTCACACATAAAATATGAGAGGAAGAACAAAAAGAAATTGACCTTAATATCATCAACAATGGATATGAATGTAGAATAATTGATACAACCGTCTAATTGAAGGAGATGAATTTCACGGGAATGGCCATTTGCGTGATACTACACAACATATGCAATGGTACATACAACATAATATTCACTGCATAACACTACAACAACCATCATTGTTAGTTGACAATGCAAGTTCATTTTCTAATACATTTTAAATGTTAATATCTGACTTTCAAATTAAATTAACCATTACATTTCCAATAGAATGATACATAACGAGAACCTCAACATCCACAACCTCCCCCACAATATGATCATATTGGATATTCTTCTAGTGTTGCTCAACAGTTTCAATCGTAGTATGATGCTCACTTTGGCATGTTTCAGCACTCAAATGTTCAAATACATGGGAACATGGTTGGTCCATCTTCATCTGTACATCATGTTCCTTCCACATACACGATCTTTCCATCTCAGCCTAACTTATTTCTGTAACACCCCTTATCAGGGTGCCACTAGAAAATAACGAAATCAAAACTTTTACGCCAATTTTTTTTTTTTTTTTAACATCGCGGAAATAAACCATCAAAAGTTTAAGCGTCTTACAACATAAAGTTAAAACCTTACAAATATCAAATTCAATATTCAAAAACATAAAATTACTTAAAACATGATAAGTCCCCCATAGTCATTCCCATAACTCTCGTCGTGCTACTTCATCTCTGTCTCATCTGCAACGCCATCTACTCCCGTACAAGTACGATCATCGTAGGTGGAAACCACAACCACAACATTTCAGGGTGAGTAACGAGGAACCTAACATAGCATATAATTTAAATATCAAAATATCATAACTTAGATTATCCTAGTCACAACCTTACAATACAACACAATATTCAACTCGTAACTCAGACCATCACCACTTAGACTATCAAGATCATAATATTACAATACATCACAATATTAAGCTCACAACTCAATCATTTACTCAAGCTTCTGTTGTTTCCTTGAATTTTGTCGTATCAAACCTGTTTCGCAAAACAGGGCGATTCGAGCCGTCCTCCATCGCAACTTCAGACCTATCTCCCCGACCTCTCAAGGAATTACGAGTAAAAACTTCGGTTAGGCGCACCCACCGAGCACTATACTCACACGAGCAGAAGTCATTGGGCGAGACATTCAACCCCCTCTAGTCCCCGCGCACGAGGAAAGGGTGACACTCGAATCTCAGTCTCCGCAGAGACTCAACACACTATCGTATCGCAATACGAACACCATCGATTCGACAAGAATTCTAAGGAAATGACAGAACGCTTGCTCTCACAGTTTCACCATCACACTCGAACCTCAATCTCTTTCAGTCCTCTCATTCTCATAATTCATTCTTTCCTCTTCCAACAATGGAAGAGAATTCTCAATACCCTCTTACCCACACTCTTGGCCAAAGAGTGTAGATAAGTATTCCCAACGAGTAAAAAAATTGAATGCTGTCCACACTGACCTTTGCTTGTTATTTTACTCATAATTCTCTGTACATAACTTCAAATGAGTTCATTTCTTTTTTATTGGAAACTAGACTCAAATATCTTTCTTTGGACATATAAATCTAAATTTTTGGACTACAGGGCTAGCTGCAGTAGAATTATTAAAAAGCAGAAACTTTCACCACGCTCTGGTCTTCTCAGTTTTAACCTTTGCTGACTGTTTTACTCATAAATCTCTCTACCAAACTCCAATTAAGTTGGTTCTTGCTTTGTTGGAAACTAGACTCAAATATCTTTCCTTGGACATATAAATCTAAATTTTTGGACTACAGGACTAGCTGCAGTAGAATTATTAAAAAGCGGAAACTTTCACCACGCTCTGGTCTTCTCAGTTTTAACCTTTGTTGATTCTTTTGCTCATTACTCTCTCTACCGAACTCCAATTGAGTTGATTATTAATTTTCTGGAAACTAGACTCAATTATCTTTCTTTGGAGATATAAATCTAAATTTTTGGACCACAGGGCTAGCTGCAGTAAAGTCATTAAAACTCGGAAACGTTAATCACGCTCAGGTATTTTCAGCTTTGACCTTTGATGACTCTTTTGCTCATTACTCTCTCTACCAAACTCCAATTAAGTTGATTCTTGCTTTTATGGAAAGTAGACTCAAATATCTTTCTTTGGACATCTAAATCTAAATTTTTGTACTACAGATCTAGCTGCAGTAAAATTATAAAAAAGTGGAAAAGTTCACCACTCTCTGGTCTTCTCAGTTTTGACCTTTGCTTATGGTTTTGCTCATTACTCTCTCTACCGAACTCCAATTGAATTAATTCTTGATTTTCTGTAAACTAGACTCAATTATCTTTAATTTGACTACTCACAAGACTGATTTGGATATCGGGAAGGGTCTCAAATAAATCTGGGAACAATCGCAACAGTTCAGTTTTTAGATTCTGCGTTTTATATCCAAAACTCATGTTATACTCAACTCATAAAACTCACAACCAAGAAGAAAAACACATGCTTCAACATGTTAAATTTAATCTCAACACACAAGGAAGAAAGCATGAAACAATTTGTATGGTTACCTTCTACCCATCATACACTATGTTATATCCCAAGTTAAACCCCCTTACCTTTTGCCTTGAACACTTTAACTTGATCTCTTCCACAACCTTGGTAGAACTCTAGTTTCTTGGAATCCCTCTCTTCTTTCACAGGCCAAGACAACCTCCACACTTAGCACACTTAGAAATTTCGAAATACTCTAGCTAAGGGCCTTTCTCTGCTGTCCAAAACACTCATTCAGCTTTGGAATTAAAGGAAATGATTCCTAGACACACTAGGACCCATGGAATTGTTATTTAGCAATGATAATTCAATAAAACAATGCCCCATACTCCTTTCCAGCCCCAAAACATGGAGGGAATGTCTGAAAGGATCCCCAAAATATTCTCACAAAAGGAACCGCAGCCAAGCCAGCTCACATTGCCTACAATCCAAAAAAATTTTACTGCTCACGCAAATCCCCAGCAGCAAAATTTACCGCAACTTTGACAGTCCGGTTGACCCCCTTACCGAAGTCGAAAATATGCGTATGAGTACTCAAATCGAAGCTCTTTCAGTGCACTATCCAATAAAAGAAGAATCAGCTAAATTGATAGTTTTTACAAAAAGTTATAATTAAAATAGTAAACCATGTCAAGTCTGACAGCACTTTATTTTTACATTATAACTTAAACTTTTTACAACTAGGTAAGTTCATGAGGTTCTAGGGTCTTACAATTTCCATGTCTATCTCACAACATGTTTGGAACCTCTACAACTACACCACGAATTGCTTACAATCCAACTCCACCTATGGATTTTTATTGATCTACAATGTCTCACAATGATATGATAACGAAAGTGGGGATGATGAAAATGACGATGGTCAAAATCATGATAATATTGAACAACAATTTACCATACCAGTTGCACTATCATCTGAACCATCTATCGAAGATAAAGGACATTGAAGACCTAGAAGACAACAAAAAAGGTCTTGTGGCAATTATTCTTAGGTTAAACCCCTTAAGAAGTCCCTATTTACGTGGGTTTTTCCAAGTTAGATCCCCGTTTTATTGGATTCCCCAATTTAATCCTAAAAAATGAAAATTTGAGTCAATTGAGCCCCTATCGTTAAATTGGCTTAACGGGGTTAAGTTTTTTATGAGTTGGAACGTTGACGTGGCCAGTTTTTGAAACGTGGCATTCTCATACATTTGTACGTGGAATTTGATAAAAGAAACCTTTTAAAAATAGGGGTTCTTACTTTTAAAACGTGGCATATGCAGATGATGTAAACACAAGGATTTAGGGAAAATCGGAGGTCATCGTGCCTGACTCCTCGGAGGTCATCGATGGCGACACCGGCCGCCGGTTTTCAACCTTCTTCTGCAAGAAAATCAGCGTCAGTCATAGATCGAGATTGGGCGCCGCCTAAAGCTTCGTTGGCTCCTCCAACCGCTTGCGTTTGCTGGTGGAGGAGACTCTGGTATGGTATCTGGTGTTCGTAAAGCCATAAGTCGGGTTTGGGTCTCAGATTCTTCAAATGTCAGAGCATGGAACTTCCAATGTCTCTTCGTCGGCGGCAATGGGAGAGGCGAGTCCCATGAGCTCTAGCATGGGCCTGAGCATACCCCAACAGAACACGATCTCGACGGATGCCTGATAGATGTGCCAGTTTCCAGTCCAGAGAAGGCCCACCGCACCATTGACGGGGTTGACCGTTCTCCAGCATGCTTTGAACAGCAAGGACTGAAACAAAGTTGCATAGGCAAGACGCATAGGAGTATAAGGTAGGGCTAGGAATACTATAGAGAGAGTAAAAAGAAATAAAAAGAAAAATCTACCAGGTCTTTGATTTTCTGGAACATTGGAAATGAAGGACATGAGGTCAACGCGGCCAAAGAATTTGGCAACGAAGACGGTAGCATGGCCTTGAGCTTCGAAGGTTTCGATCCAAGAAACTTTATTTTTAAAATGTTTCTTTTATCAAATTCCACGTACCAATGGCACGTCACGTTAACGTCCCAGCTCATCAAAAATTTAACTCGTTAAGCTAATTTAACGACAAAGACTCAATTGACTCAAATTTTATTTTTTAGGACTAAATTGAGGAGTCCAATAAAACGGGGTTCTAACTGAAAAAATCCACATAAATAAGAACTTCTTAAGGGATTTAACCTTATTCTTACTAATGTCACTACAATTTCTTTTACTTTAATCCTTGCCATGTATTCAATTAATTAAATTAATTTTAAATATTGTATTAGTTAAATAAATAAAAGAAAAAAAAACCATAAATTTCATTAAACATAATAGAATAAAAAATTAAAAAAAATCACTTTACTTTTAATAAAATAAAAAACCAATTCAACATAAAAAAATATTTTTAACTTAAGTCTTATTAGGTATGACTGTTGGGGAGGTTCGACACACACATACACTTGGTAAGATATTGTCTGCTTTAGGCCAAGCCCTCACGGATTTGCTTTTGGTACCACTCCAAAAGGCCTCTTACCAATGGAGATATCTATGTGTATGTAAACCTATATCTGTCTCTTCGTTCGTTTATCCGATGTGGGACTTTGTTTGTATCCCAACATCCTCCCTCAAACAAATGACTATGGTCTCCTTCCTCCCCTTGCTGTGGAAGTCTTTTCTAGTCTTTTTATCCCCGAGTACACCATGGTCAACATTGAGCATCTCTAGCTCTCCACCCCTCATGAGCCATCTGGTGAATCTGCCACTGGCCACCTGCCTGGCTCCACCTGATCATGGAGGGACGTACTCGTCTAGGCCCGGCCACCAGAACTAAACCAGTGGCTCTAATACCACTATTGGGGAGGTTCGACACACACATAGATCTCCACACTTGGTAAGATATTGTCCACTTTGGGCCAAGCCCTCACAAATTTGCTTTTGGTACCACTCCAAAAGGCCTCTTACCAATGGAGATATCTATGTGTATATAAACTCATATTTGTCTCTTCGTTTATCCGATGTGGGACTTTGTTTGTATCCCAACAATGACAAATTCAGTTTTAAAAAAAAACTAAACTCATCACATCTCACACGACCTTAAACTATAATAGAAAAAAAAAGTTTTAAACTGAAACCTTAATAGGTATGACGACTTAAGTTTTTTTTAAAAAAAAATAGAAGTCGCACCATGCCATACGACTTCATCCTAACTCACCTAAAGTCGTGCCAACTAAGACAACTTTACCTTTTGAAGACGTCAGACCCGATTCAACTTCGCCCTGTTTGGTAAAATTAAATAGAGTGTTTCATCCCACACCTCAAATATCTCATTCTTTATCTCTAAAAATTACAATTTTAACCTTCTAATATTTTATATACTGCATTTTTTACTTTTTCAAAAATTTCATTTTAGATGTTTTACCCTGTACTTGAAATACTTCATCCTACACTTTTAATTTTTTTATAAAATTTTCTTTTTAACCTTAATAAATAATTTTTTTACTTTTTCTCTTTTTTATTAAAGTAACCATACATCTCTTTTTAATAGTGCATCTCTCAAACAAATTTTTAAAACTTTGTTTTTTATTTATAATTTAATAACTATTTAATTTAATTTAAATTAAAATATAATTTAATATTTTTTTCATATTTTAATAATTATTAAAATATAATTATATTAAAAAAATAAAATCAAAATAATTAAAATAAAATTAATAAAAATAAAAAGAAAAAATAAAAAATAATAATATAAAGTCTGATTTAATATATATAAAAATATTAAATTATATTAAAATATTAAATTAAATTAAATTATTATTTAAATTTAAATAGAAAATAAAATTTAAAAAAAGTAATAATCGGATATTTGTATCCGATAACATATATCGGATTTTCCATTTCCGAAAAATTTAAAGTTTTTAAAAATTTGTTTTTTATTTATAATTATTAATTATTTAATTTAATTTGAAAATTTAATATCATTTAATACATTTTATATTTAAATAACTGTTAAAATATAATTTATATTATTATAATAATAATAATAATTAAAATTATTATAATTAGAGATGTAGGATGAAATATTAGAAGGTTAAAATTGTAATTTTAAAAGGTGTAAGATGAGATATTGGAGGTGTAGGATGAAACACCCGATTAAATAATTTCAATCATTTAGGTAAGTACAAAAGTAAATCAGCCATGCTTGATAAATAACTCTCCAAATAACATCATATGTTTTGTTGATAAACTTGAGAAAATTCTCCTTGCTAGTCTTTTCTTTTCACATGAAACACCATTTTATTACCTTTTCTTCCTAATATTATTAATCTCAAACTAATAACATCTTAATATCCTTATTTTGTTAATATTAGAAATAGGAATGGTAAAACAAGGTAAATAAATTGACCTTTTTTTAATGGTGTTGTTTTGAACAATTTTGGATAAAATACTAAAATGAACTACAGCTAGAAATAGATGCTTGGTATATAGAAACTGAAATAAAATCTAAAGAATGATTGCAAAGCTATCAACAGGTCCTAATACTCTAGTGTTAAGTGCAAGAGATTGTGCCTAAGAAGAATTCATACAAAACATGCATGAAGTTATATCAACTATCTATATAAGAAAACAATACCCAAGAGAAATACCAAAAATACCCAATCTATTTTATTAAAACTTGTCCCAAACAATGATTTTTTATCTTTTTTATTTGTACACAATTTACAATTTTACCATTCGTGTTATGTGATTTGACACAACAGCTCTTCACTTCATTTGAAAAATTTGAATGTGCAATACTTCACTTCGTCTTTCATTATTTTATTCTCATCTCATCTTCGTCAGCCTAGCAAGCACTACCACAACAACACTAATCTTCTCACTACACAATACGACATAATCAACACAACACTTCGTTTGAGGCGAGTATTATTTTCCTTTTTCCCTACACAATCCAACATAATTAAAAAAATTGAAACACACCCACAACACAACACTTCGTTTAAGGTGAGTATTATTTTCCTTCCTCGACTCCATCAGCCCAACATCAGAAGGCAGTCCAAAAAGGAAAAATAAAAATTCAAAATATTTACATTTTGGATGACAAAAAAATAAAATAAAAACTGACTAGACGGACAGGCCGGTCTGGCCAGACTTGCCGGCTATTGCATCGAGTTTAATTAAACATCGCTACACTAATTGAAACCTAGGATCACAACTCAGCAAAATTATCCTTTCAATTGTCAAATTTAAAACCCATAACTTAAATGCCTTGGATACACGCCATACCAAAATTTGTAAGAAAATTTAACCACACTGCAGATCTGCTACCGGTAGCAGTTCATCATGCAAAAAGGCTATATACAAACTACTATAATTTTGTTAAGATTGTGAGGGTAAAGACCAATTTCTGACCCAATCTGTCAGAGTTGCAACATTTCTACTAATGTCATCGATATTATCACTCTTCAATGCAATCACTTTCTCCTCCGAGTAACTATCTTTAGCCTCCTCCAGCAGAACTTGGAAGATTTCACATTCAATGTTGTTTGAAAGCTTTGAATCTTTGTACCCCCTGTTACATATACGGGAAAAATTATATAATGAAACCAACAATAGTGTAGCAAAATCAACATTCAATAACAGAAACAAGTGCTTTCATACCTCCTACTCAAACGGTCATACAAAATGGTATTATCAGTTTGAAGTACAACTACACAATCAAACCATCGCTCAGGAAAGAAATCACAGCCATGGTAATCCACAATGTTTCCGCCTTCTTCCATTACATCCTCAAGTTCATCACAGACCTACAGAAACCATGTAAAATTATAAAACCTATAAATCAAACAACATACACATGATGTCAAGAATCGCATAAATGATGAAAATAATATTAAAATTATTTCATCTGATCCAACATAACACAAACCAAATACAGGCTTCGTCAAACTAAAGTATCTCCACACAATTGTTCTTAATAATAGAAAATAAAGAAGCTTCCATTTTCTTTTGGTAATGAAGAGCCCCAAGAAATTACAACCAAATGTACATAATCAATAGTATAAATAAACAACTAAAGTCAAGGAAAATTCAGAAGAAAAAATAGATTCAGTGTGTACTACTGGAAGTTCAGCACATTTATGCACTGTAGTAATAATTTCAAGATTTGTTATCAAGAAGAGAAAGGTACAAGGACAGCTAAAGGGATTAGACACTAGGGGAGTAAGAATAAATGGCAAGGATATGTTGCTCCGCAGATGGCATCTACAAAGTGTAGAATTTGGAACACTCACACTTCAGGATGTTACTTTGACTAAAGAGTTGAGCAAAAAAGTTTCAACTTTACTCAGTACCTTGGACCCCAATCTTGTTATCAGTGATCTCCAAGAGATATTAAAAACTGATTTAGGAATATTGTACCATTAAGTAGCATGAACCTTTGCTAATTGCTACAATGGAATCATGACGTACAGAGAGATAGTCTCCAGTTCAATGTTCAATATATCTACCACCCCAATCTTGTTATTAGTGATCTCCAAGAGATATTAAAAACTGATTCAGGAATATTGTACCATTAAGTAGCATGAACCTTTGCTAATTGCTACAATGGAATCATGACGTACAGAGAGATAGTCTCCAGTTCAATGTTCAATATATCTGCCACCGCAAGTTTTGACAAGGATCACCATTTAATTATAGTGTAGAATCTAATGACCTACTAACAACACCTTCAAACAAAATACACTTATAAGAACATTTCAAAATATTTTAGGCTATTCAAAATTGAAATGAGTAAAATAAGATTGTATTTTCCAACTTAAATAAATGTCGAGTAAATTATTTTCTAGCTTTGCACTTTACAAGTTGCCTTCCTTTAGCAGAGCTAAATAGCAAACAAAAGCCTACATAAATGGTTGTAAACTTATAAATTGGCAGCTTACCAAGTCTTCATTAAGAACGTAACAATCAAGCTCATCATCCCAACCATCATGTAAGTTCTTTTCTTTGACTAATTCTCCAATATTGATGTGGCAGAGTTGGGTGGCTTCCGCTAGAGTAGTGCACATGGTTGTCTTTCCAGTCCCCGGTGTTCCAGTCACCAGAATGTTTGGATTCTTCCTCTTACCATTTTCTAGCACCATGACTGCAACCTACATCAACAAGTAGACACTCTCACTGTTTGACATATAAAAATATCCTGGGGCTTTTGGTAAATGTTACAACAAAATATAATTATCATCATCAAAATAAATTGTTAGGTTTTGGTGCTATTGTGAAAGAGAAACTACACTTATGTACAAGGCTATTTTCAAATTTGTTCTTCAATTAAATCTCTACTGCAAGGCCATTGTTTTTTTTTTCAATCCGTGGTATCTCCCCGCTTGCTAGGGCAAGGCAGCATACATCTCACCTCACCAGGTGAGAACCTTACGCGCTACGTCACACATTTGTTCTGCTTCAGTTTCTCTTATCATTTTAAGGCAATTTAAAGTCTACCCACTGAAAACATAAAGAGTACTACTTTTAAAAGAAAAGAAAAATTAAATGGTTGAATAAGACAGTTCTTCACCACGGCATAACCATAGTTCCAAGGAGGGAAATTACAAGACCCTTTATAACTTCTTTAGAATCAGGCTTTGGATATCCAAGCTCAGCCATAAAACATGCAGCAATTGTAAATACAAGAAATGCAATCAAGAATTCGAGTTTCCTAACCTGTCCAACCACAATACAAAAAGGGCTCGTGTTGCTTTTACAAAAATTTCTCCGCTGTAAGTTAGAACCAACACAAAAAAAATGATACATCAAAAGCACAGAAGTACATTTACGATTACAAAAGACCACCATGACACCATCAAGCAAAAAAACTGTCAACTATCAACAAAATCACTAGTCTTATCAACAGAAACAGTATGTTCCATTGAAACCACCTAACAACAACAATCATTACAAAATACCACAGTAAGTACGAGGCCTCAAAGAATCATAATTCAACGGACCCCAAGCACAACTTCAATGACTCGTCCATTATTCTTATAATGTTCAATCCTAAACCGGAAAGTGCTCAAAGAAATAAAAGAAACAGAAACTAAACCCAAGAACTTAGGGCGAATCAAAACGAATGAAGAAATTAGGGTCAATCCAAGAACTAGGGCGAATTGAATTGAGTTAGGAAATTAGGGTCAGTCCAAGAAGTAGGACTAATCGCATTGAAGAAATTAGGGCCAATAAAAGAGAAACGAACCTCTCTCGTAGGCGAGGTTCGCCGCCGTCGACTAAAACAGCAGTGGGTGTGGTAAACGTAGTCGGTGATGAGAAGGTTAACGTCGTGCGTGGTTTCCCTGAACGTTGAGTGCGTAGCAGCGTGGTTCGTGGGTTTAGCAAACTCGCTAAGAATAAGCAAAACGGGTTGCGGGTTGGTCCACCCAAACTCGCTTATTGGACCCGCCAGGTTGTGGGTTCTTTTGGGTCGGGCTGCAACGGTTTCACGGTTCAATCTCCTAATCCGGTCCACTTTTTTTAAGTCGGATTAGCAGGCCGGCCAACGAGCTAGATCCGATTTGCCATTCTTATTTAACAACATTCTATAAATTTAAAATAGAAACTTTAATTGTTCAGTTTTATTTTTTTATACGGATGTTAGTAATCACATATAAAAGGCATGTAAAAAAGCTTAGTATACATCTTTACCATATTATTATTCAATTGTCTGGATAAAAGTGTTATAGAAAACTAACTATGTATAACAAGTGAATATTATAATCAAACCATAATAAAAATATATAATTGCTGTCATGGTTTTGAAACTATCGGAATATCATAACAAGTGCGTATTTGAAGATTAAGGAAGTTATCATTTCCATAAATATCATATTATAACTAGCGGTGTCAAAATGGGTTAAAACCACATATTAATCCGGGTCATTATAGGTTTGGGTTGGGTTGAGTTTGAAAAAAAAAATGAAATTTTTTTATACGAGTCAATTTTTAACCCGGTTCATCGGGTTGAACCCGTGGTGAGCCGAGTTGGTTCACCAATTCACCTAGTTTAATTTAATTATTTATTATTTTGTATTTCAATATTATTAGTTAACATTTTTTTTATTGTATTGTAAATGGTAATAATGAAAAAAAAAATGTTTCAAGAGAATAAAATATTATAAATTTATTCATTCAATACTCTAATCTTATTACTAATCTTATCAATATTATAAACTTATTTATTCGCATTTTTGGATTATATTTAAGTTGTATGTTAATTTTTTATTTTGAATTATCTTTGGAGTTTAACATCATTTTAGAGTGAATTATCTTTTTGTAATTAAGTGAGTCAATCTATTTAACCCACCAACCTGTTGTGGGCCGAAACGGGTTTGAATTTTTTTGACTCGCTAATAAATGAGTTGGGTTGGATTGGATCACTAAGTGGTCTACCCATGGTGGACCTCAGGTTAGACTGGATGGTCCGGTTTGATAGCACTACTTCTAACTTTAATAATCCTGAGATAATATTATTATGATTAATTATTATATTTAAGATATTATTTGTTTTGAAATCTTTTGTTTTAGTTTTCAAATATATTTCAAAAACTTTGATAAAAATGTGTATTTAAATTGTTTTTAATCTTAATTTCTAAGTGATATAGATTTGTAGAAAATATAAATAATATGAGACTATTAAAAATATCATATCAATTATATAACCCGTTATAACTAAAACATTTTTTATTAGTTATGTATATTCAAATTATTAGTTGATTTTGGCATTTAAAAAATTATTTGTTAAAATACACTCTTTATATATTTTTATAACTATTAATCAGAGAAATTATTGCGTGCTATTTTTTTAAAAAAAAAAACTTTTTCTACCCTTATAAACATAATTAAAGGGCTTTATCTTTTGTAATTATACTACTATATTGTGAACATATTTTCCTTACTATTTATATCTTTATAAACATAATTTTTAATAAAAATAATTGTTGTTCTTTAGGGTAGACATATTTTTATTCTTTCTACCGTTATAAACTACTTTTTGTAACCATTATCTTGTGTAGATACTCTTATACCAATTTTATACTTATAAATATCTTTTGTTAGGTTTCTGTTAGTTATGCAAAATAAATAACTAATGCATGAATCGTCTTTTACATTTCTCCACATCAAATTTCAATGTCTAATACTAAATTCTAGTTTTAAAATCACATTATCAATACCTGTTTATCAAATTTGCCACTCATTTTTTCCTTCACAAACGGTCAATGTATGTACACATGCCAACCACAATACGTGTCTTACCAAGTTGTTAAAGTAACTATAAAACTACATGCATAATTAGAATGCACACACCATGCATTATCTATACATATAACAGTTGTTTGTCATACATATAAAACATTACACAAGTTCTCATTCTCATTGCCACGCACTTCATTCATCGTATTCACCAAAACCAAAAACGTGACTGGGTTCATAAAAATGTTTCCCTTGGACCAACAATTTGATGGTTTGATGCACATGAGTACGTATTCCATCACTTTTGATCTTCCAACTTTGACCATTGTTTTATTTGTACTCACATCGTTGTTCTTCATCCTACACCATATTCTCAATGGGATGTTTTTCTGGGTAATGGAAATGGGGCCAAATGAACGTGATGTTGTGCATAACAATTTGCATGCTTGGACATTGGCAACTGCATTTGAAGGAGTTTATGCCAGAATAGGACAAAATCTTAGAACTTCCAAGAAATTGCCACAGTTGGTGAACTATGGAATGCATGGTCAAGCAATAAGTTGTGGGGAATGTTCCATTTGCTTGGAAGAGTTTCAAGCCAATGAATTATGTCAAGTTTTTCCTGTGTGCAAACACATTTTCCATTCAGATTGCATCAATCACTGGTTCCAAAAGAAATTAAATTGTCCCATATGTCGTACTTGTATATATGTAGATAATTTGTAGTTGTTGTGAAAAGTTTGTATAATTGTATATACTTATCAATTATTTTTGGTATTTTTGTCATAGAAAAAATATAACTAGTTTGAGATATTTTTTATATTTGAGAAATAAAGAAAGTATAAAAAAATTAAGGTCATTGCTTCTATGTTCCTTATTTAAAGCACATCTTTATATTTATCTCTTCGTATATAATAATTAAAGATAATGTTAGAAAGTGGATTTCAACCTAATTTAACCTTACAAAATCAATTATAAGTGAGGTTTGCACCCACATATATACTCTAATAATTGACCTTATATTTAGTCGATATTGATACTTTTAACACACTCTCCCCATGCCAAAGTATATACATATCGAGTGTGAAATTAGACAATAATGAGTGATCAATAACAATCCAAGAGTAGTAGAATAATAAACTTAACAATGAATAGAGACTTGTAAGGTTAAATTTGCGTACACACGCATTCACGCACATACACATATATATATTTGACTCTATCTCTATTCAAGGTGGAATTTTCAACATATAAATAGATAAATAAGTGATCTCACATGTGGACAATGAATAGAGACACATTGAAAGGATTTTAAAACATAATTTAGAGAAGGGGTACACAAACAATTTAAAGACTAATTAGTAGAAAAATTCTATAGAAAATTCACTTTAATATCATGACTATGTAAAGGAACATAAGTATGACTATGTAAAGGAATATAAGTGTTTTATATTCAATGGTTTGGTATGACTTATAAAATCAATGTTTAGTCCTTTTGAAAATAGTTCAACATGGAAACAATTCTTGCGAATAACCAAATTTATTGTAAAATGAAAAAGAAAAAAAATGATAGATTATTTCATGTATTTCATAATGAAGAGTAAGAAAAAATATTTAAAAGAATTACTCCAAAATTTATGTCAAAGTCTAAGTAAAAAGAGAAACAACTTAAAATCTTTGATTAAAAATGATAAAAAACGATGTTGCTTTTTCTTATATAAATTTACTTATTGCATAAAAGAATGTTACTATTCAGTTTTTTTAGTTTCCATGTTAAGTTGTATTAAAACTGTAAATTTTGTTTATTTGTTCTTCAATTTGCAACTAAAATAATTTCTTTTACATCCTATTGAATACAAACAAAACGAAAACAAGAAAAATAGATGAATCTTTTGAAATTTTTAGAGTTAAAAAAAGAGTTAAGAAGATGACACGAGTTACAAGAAAAAAAAATCATATTTAAATTTAATAATTTAAAGGATGATTTAAGAAGAAGACAACACAAAAATTATATATAGTTTTATAAGTGTTAATTTGAAAATAAAATTGAAAGTTTTATAGTTATCATTTTCTATTAAATTGAAGTTTTATTTTAATATTATGCATTGACCTTTATCTCAACTAAAATATTAAGATAAAATTTTAATTTTAATTTGAGAAAAAAAAAACAGAAATGAAAAGTTGTTGTCAAGTTTTCAAGCCAATTGGAATAACAATATTACACATTATTTACTTAAATAACCATAACAAATATTATGTAATAATGTCACACTATTCTATGTGAAAAGTTGTCAATCTAATCATATACGTCATAAAAAACTCTATTAAAAACCAGTCATCTTTTCCAGATAATACTTTTCTAAAATAATGATTTCATGTAAATTCAAACATCTATGTTTGGTATTAACAACAAATTTAATATGTCATGTTCCAATTATTCATCTTTTTTTTTCAACAAAACTCAAGACATTTGACATTCAACTCATAATGTAACTTTTGTAAACAAAACAAAGTTTTTCTCAAATCATGGAGATGATTACCGTTTCTCAAGAACTTTCTCCTCAACCTTCCTGGGACCATTTTACCTTGTCATATGTTACTGCCAATGCTCCTAATTTGATTCTAATATTGTTCTTCTGTCTTTTAGTGGTCACCATATTTTCAACAATACTTGTTCTTCTCCTACTAAAATCATGCGAAATTGTATCAGATATTCTTCTTGAAAGACTTGAGGATGATGTTGAAGATGGAAGAATAACTTTGGTAATTGAGTCTTTTTTGAATTATCAAGATTCTTTGAATCAAATAAGTCATAGTAGGGAAAGATTACAACCATATTCGCAAGCTTTTGGGATGAGATCAAATAATAAAGGTTCATCAATGAAACTGCCACAAATTATGATCTATGGACAAAATCAAAATGAGTTGAGTCCATTTTGTAGTAACTGTGTCATATGTTTGGAGAGTTTCATCACAGGAGAGTCTTGTCAAATTCTTCCACCTTGCAATCATTTGTTTCATTCTTGCTGCATAAAGCATTGGTTGAAAAACAATGACACTTGCCCCATTTGTCGAAGTGTTTATTATAAATATGATAACTTTCAAAGTGGATGATGTAAGTTTTGAAGAAAAGAATTTGACAATTTAAAAATGTTTATTTCTTTCCTTTCATTGATATATTTTGTCATTGTGTATATTTCCTATACAAGTACCATTACGTTATTCATCTTATTGTTTAACACAAGTATTAACAAAAATCAAACCAAACTAATTTTCAATCATATTAAATTGAATAAAAAAGCCTTAAGAAAATTCTCTAGTCAATTCTCACAATATGAATAGTTCAATATTTCAATTTTGATTGTTTTCTTGAAAACAAAACACATCTTTTTCCTTAACAATATTATCTAATGACACGAGAAGAACTTTGATAACTTAGATTAGTTTGGCTAAAACAAATTTTAAACATATTTTATCTCAATAAAAAAAAAAACCTCACACGATACAAAGAAAAAGAAAATTTTCTTTATTTAAATTCAATTACTACTAAGTAGCTTTTTTTTTGTTAATGTTCTTTTTTGCTAAATATCAAACCATTTTGTCCTTAAGTTAGTGGAATATTTACAAAATTTTCTCTCTACATTTAGGTGCAGTGTGTATCATTCACATTCATATTTATGTGTTTCATTCTCTTATGACAAGCTTGACTTGTTAATACATTCAAAATCTTAACTATCGTTAGGTTTGACTTGAAAAAGTTGTTAGTTTTTAAGAAAAAATAATCTTAGCAGAATGCCAAATATAATTGAAAATTCAAATATTTCAAATCTTAAAAACAATCAATAACATCCTTAAGTCTAAATTAGAAAACCAAGATCGATGTCTTATTTCAATAACATCATTAACATTAGAAAATATAACTAACAAATTCTCAAAAACTAAATCATCACACATTTAGAAGCTATAACTATTCAAGCCTATATTCACATACTTTATTGGTTCTTTTATAAAAGTATTGTGATTTTTTTTATCAAAATTATAGGCAGATTTTGAAAAAATTACATAAATGGGTAAAGTTGTTTTTTCCAAACAAAATTTCAAACTATTAAAAATATAAAATCATATACTAAACATACCACATTTAATTTTATATGAAAGTCGTCATTTCATTTCTACTAACGATTTCTCTCTCCAATCTTATATCCATAATTTTTAACTTAAAAAAAGTCGTGGTGTTAGTATGTGACTTCCTTATTTTTTATTTTTTTATTAAATTTATACTTTTATGTTTTCTAAATTTTTATACAAACATATCTTAATTTTAAACTATTTTTTGATATATTTTTATTTTGAGTTTTATATTAATAATTTAATTTATTCTGTAAGGGCCTGTAAATGAATAAGGGGTCACTGGGCCTTATGTGGGGCAGCCAAGCCCATCAGCCTAAGGCCAGCTTAACCTTAGGAAGGGTTCCTCAGAGTTCTTTTTCACTTTCCTAAGCTCTTTCCCTTTCTCTCTCTAAACAGAAACCCTTTTCCCTAAATAATTGTTCTGCCTTCTCTCTAAAAGATCCAAACACTGAACCGTTTAAATTTTAATTTGAAGGTGCCTAAACGATCACGGTGGCAAGAGCTTCATTTTGAACCGAACAATTTCCTGTTCTGACCTGTAAGTTCCCTTTTCCCCTTCTCTTTTACTGTTCTAGAACCTAGGGCATGCAACTTTGCTGGGTTCACGTGCCTTGTACGTTTTTCCTTCCATTCTCTATCTATTCGAGCTCTAAGAGCTATGTTCTATCACCAATTTGGTGATTTGTAGGTTCTGTCAAGTTTCGCTCTGTGTGGAGGGTATTGTTAGGGCATCCACTGTGAATTGTATTGAGCAACCCAAAAGAAGAAGGTAAGGGAGGTAATTATTTTTGGGTTGAATTTGTTTTATGTATATGTATGCATGTAAATTTCAGAAATGATATTTTTCCTACAATGCGTTTCTGTTTTATCAAAGATTTGTGCATCTAATATTTAAATTATGTGTTTGCCAAATTTGAATGATTTGGGATATAAGAATAAGGAAGTGTGAGCGGACTCTATGTGTGAAATATAATAATGGGGTACATTGGTTGAGGGGTTTTATTCTTGGAAGAGATACATGAACGTGTGGTCTATGAGTATATTAAAATATTATTTTTAATTGCATTGAAATTGGTATATGGATATGTGAATGGAAAGGAACGAAAATTAAGCATTTCCATATAAAAAAAAAGTGGGTTACGTAACTTGAGTGGAGAGAATGTGAATGTTGTTGTGTGCGTTAGGAACAAAATAGAAAGGAAGAAGGGGTTTCTTTATAATAATAGTATAGGTATGTTAGTGGTGGGCTCCATCCTTTTTGTTAGTAAAAGAAACTTTAAGAAATATTGGAAGCATGAAATTTTGCATGCATAGGAGGTGTGTATGAGTGGAATGGAGCCATGCAACAGTGGTTAGTTTATGGAAGAAGTGCTGGAGTTAGGAAATATATAATGTAATATATATTATATTAATATAATAGGAATATATATATATGATGCACGGGAGTAAGTTTGATATATATATATATATATATATATATATATATATATATATATATATATATATATATATATATATATAAATAAAAGAAAGTATGAGATAGATTATATTAATATATTTTATACAAAAGATGCAAGAGTAAGTATGATAATAAATTATATTAATATAATATCGTTATGTATATAAAATTAGTAACAGAGAGTACATATTCTATTAATATAATATAATTATACAAAAGAAAAATTAATAGGTACATATGATATGTATAAATGAAAATGGTGATAGTTGGTGATGTTCATAATAATTTATAATATTATAATATGAATGAATGTTATTGTGTTGGTTTAATATGAAAATTAGGAATGCTTGGTATACTTACTGATTTAATATAAATATTATAATAGAATTATGGTTAATATAACTATTATAATAGTACTAAAGGAAACATGTTTTCAGTGTATATGAGTGTAGGTATTGAAAATAAATTATAAAGATTCTGGTATTGATAAATTTAGATTAAATTTATGGAGCTGTTACTTTTATAACTTGTGATGAATGAGTTAAAGTATATTGTTGAGATTATGTATATGTTGATTGTGGCAAAAAGTATATGATTACAAAGTTATGAACGTACGATCCAAGTGGTAAACTAAGTTCCATCTGTGTAGAATCTCTTGGTGAGATTCTTAGTGGTTTAGAGTGAAAGTAGGAGCTCAATCTTGGGGGTCTTCCTAACGCTCCAATGGTCTTTCTTCTCACGTAGAGAGAATTGAACCATGTGGTGAGGAGTAGCAGGAGGTCTTAGTCTCGGAGGCTTCCAGTATGCTCTAAGGCGCGAAACGGACTAACCTCGTGAGTGTGGCAGGGTGGGAAACCCAAGTTTCATAAGCCACCACGGGTGCATGACCCACCATAGCTCGACTCTCATTCTAAAGTCCGGACGAGTCAAGTCTAGTGTTCAACATGTTAGGATACCTGTCTTAATCTGTTTTGATTTGAGAATAAGTCTTGTAGATTATATGCTTGACACGATGCATGCTTTTTATATATAATTAGCTCACCCTTGCTTGCTTGTGTTTGTGCATGTTGTATGTGTTTCCTTTTGCGATGATCATCCAGTTGAGTGGGAGTAGATGGCGAGGAGGATACTTTGGAAACAGCTCTTGATGGGGATGACAGTGCTGCAACTTAGATTTGCTAGCTTTTATTTCCATGAACTCATATTATTTTGAAGAACTTTAGTGCATTTAAAGTTTTAAATTCTCTGTAATTTCCAGGGAGGAACTCTAATACTCTAGTTTTCAATTCCACACTATTCTAAGGATGACTGTAATCCTAATTACTCTTGACTGCTTTCCTATATTATGCATGATGACGTCTTTATTATATGTGTGCCTTTTTTATATATTTTGTGACGTCACATTTATGGTATCAGAGCAGTTTCTATCCTTAGAGGATCCTGTAGGGTATGTGTGTGTCTTGCTTGTGTTGTGTACTCTTAGTTTTGTGTACGATGGTTGTCCTTGTTTCCTTGGGTTGGACTGATGGTATTTTCTCTCTGTATGGACAAAAGATGGCGCCTAGGCCTCTACCTCCTCCTCCTACTCAACCTGATCCTTCTAAGAACACCAGAAGACTGGAGGCTGTACTTGAGGCTATGCAACTTTAGAACGCTGCCCTGATGCAACAAAACACCATTGCTCTTCAAAACCTAGAGGCTACAAGAGTGTCAGTTGAGGACACTCAGAGGTATATCATGGAGATGATGGCTAATGGAAGACCCACTCCTGGTGCTTCTACTTCTACTGCCATTCTGGTTCAGGAATGGAGTTTGGAGTGTTTTCTCCAACACCATCACGATATGTTTACTGGCAAGTGCAGCCCAGATGAGGTCAACCATTGGTTCCAAGATATGGAACGAATCTATGAAGCCAAAGGGTGTCCAGATGAGAGGAAGCTGGCCTACACCCAGTATTTGCTGATGGGAGAAGCTGGGCATTGGTGGAACAGTGTGAAGATGATCCTGGAGAGGAATAGGACTCTTGTTACTTGGGAGCTGTTCAGAACAAAATTCTACACTGAATACTTCTCGGATAGTGTCAGGTTTGCTAAGGAGGTAGAGTTTCTTGAGTTGGCTCAGGGCAACAGGTCGATATCGGAGTATGCAGACTGTTTTAAACATCTGCTTCGCTTCAACACCATGGCAGTAGATGAAGAATGGTAGTGTCGCAAGTTTGAGAATGACCTGAAGAAGGATATAAAGTTGTTGGTGAAGGGACTGCGCATTAGGGAATTCTCCGCTTTAGTGGAGATGACTCGTGATATGGAGAAGACGAAGGGTGAACCAGAGGGGCCTCAGAGACAGCAGAGCCAACCACTAAGAGTTGGTGGACCAATGGTATCCCGGGGAGGCTCCAGTTCTAGGAGGACCCCTTTCTCTAGACCTACTTCCTCTAGGTCCAGGGGTTCTTCCTCTTAGTCATCGGGGCAATCCAGCTTTACCAGTCCCGTGAGATGCTTCAAGTGTGGTGGACCACACCTCCAGATTGCTTGCCCTCAGTTAGAAGGGTATAGGAGGTGTAACATCTGCAGGCAAGAGAGACATTATGCCAGAGACTGTCCTACTACTAGGAGGGCAGGACCACAACCACGCCAGGCTAGCAGATTTGTTCAAAGGGGTGGTCACAGACCCCAGGCATCGGGAGAGTCTATGCGTTGACTGGAGCTAAGGCAGCTAGTGCAAGTAATTTGATTGTCAGCAATTGCTTGTTATTTGGAGTTTTGTGTGTGACATTGTTTGATTCGGGGGCGACACATTCTTTTGTGTCTAAGGCTTGTGTGAAGAGGCTTGGTATAGTTGTCAGAGAGCTTCTGTGCGATCTGGTGGTGTCTACACCAACAACTGGGTTAGTCAGGACATCTAAGGTATGCTCCAGATGTCCTGTTGAGGTAGAGGGATGCTGGTTCATAGTGAACCTTATTTGTTTGCCTCTGTAGGGGCTACAGGTGATCTAGGCATGGATTGGTTATCCGCCAATCAAATTCTCTTAGATTGTGGTGGGAAGAAGCTGATATTCCCCGATGAAGACGAGAACATGCCCCTATCACTAGGGGTGTTGAGACAAGACCTTATAGAGGGCGCTTATTGTTTCTTGATCATGTCTTACATGGACGGAGTACAGGACCCAAACCCTTCAGCTCCTGGAAACCAGAGTGTGGATCTTCTAGTTGTGGATGATTTTATGGACGTATTTCCTGAGGAAGTTCTTGGCCTACCTCCTCCGAGAGAGGTAGAGTTCTCTATAGACTTGGTCTCATGATCAGGACCAATTTCTATAGTCCCGTACCGGATAGCGCCAACAGAGTTAGCGGAATTGAAGAAGCAGATTGAGGAGCTACTAGAGAAGCAATTCATTAGGCTCAATGTTTCACCTTAGGGTGCACCAGTCTTGTTGGTGAAGAAGAAGGATGGCAACTCCAGATTGTGTGTTGATTATAGGCAACTGAACAAACTCACGATCAAGAATAAGTATTCGTTGCCTAGGATAGATGATCTATTGGATCAATTGCATGGAGCCACTGTATTTTCTAAGATTGACTTGAGATCAGGCTACCATCAAATCTTGGTGAAGGCTGATGACGTACAGAAGACAGCCTTCAGATCCAGATATGGCCATTACGAGTATGTGGTCATGCCTTTTGGGGTGACTAATGCTCCCGCCATCTTCATGGATTACATGAATAGGATCTTCAGACCGTTCTTAGATAAATTTGTGGTTGTTTTCATAAATGACATCTTGATTTATTCTAAGACTCGAGAAGAACATGAAGATCACCTTAGAATTGTTCTTGAAATCTTGAAAGAGAGGAAGCTTTATGCGAAACTATCTAAGTGTGAGTTCTGGATGGATGAAGTGTCTTTCCTAGGGCATGTTATCTCGGTTGGTGGAATTACTGTTGATCTAGCCAACGTTCGAGCAGTGATGGAGTGGGAAAGGCCTAAGACTATTACAGAGGTCAGGAGCTTTGTGGGCTTAGCAGGCTACTATCGCCGCTTCATTGAAAATTTTGCTCGGATAGTAGCGCCGCTAACCCAATTGACCAGGAAGGATCAGCCTTTTGTTTGGATTGATAGATGTGAGACTAACTTCCAAGAGCTAAAGCAGAAGTTGACGAGTGCACCAGTGTTGATTATTCCTGACACAGGGAAACCCTTTGAGGTTTACTGTGATGCCTCCTACTAGGGATTGAGGTGTATATTGATGCAAGAGAAGAGAGTGGTCGCTTATGCCTCAAGAAAACTCAAGGTGCATGAGAAGAATTATCCCACTCATGACTTGGAGTTGGCCGCAGTTGTTTTTGCATTGAAGATTTGGAGGCATTACTTGTATGGGGCTCAATTTCAGGTGTTCAGCAACCATAAGAGTTTGAAGTATCTATTTGATCAAAAGGAGCTAAACATGAGGCAAAGGAGATGGATGGAGTTCCTCAAAGACTATGAATTTGAACTCTTATACCACCCTGGGAAAGCAAATATAGTAGCAGACGCTTTGAGTCGGAAGTCGATGCATGTTTCTTGCTTGATGATTAAAGAGTTGGAATTGATGGAGAGCTTCAGAGACCTGAGATTTCAGGTGGAGTTAGAGCCTGACAACATCAAGTGTAGTAGATTGGTGGTGTCTAGTAGGTTATTGAAGCGGGTTAAAGAAGGGAAGTTACTAGACCCCGAGCTTCAGAAGACAGTAGCCCTGATTGGTACTGAACAAGGAAAGTACTTCAATACAGGAACGAATGGACTATTACAATTCAATGGTAGGACGTGTGTTCGTAATGATGGAGAGATAAAAAGATTAATACTAGAAGAAGGACACAGTAGTCGTTTCAGTATACATCCAAGCATGACCAAAATGTACCAAGATCTCAAGAAGTCTTTTTGGTGGTCTGGAATGAAGAGGGATGTGGCCCAATTTGTCGCTTCTTGCTTAACGTGTCAGAAAGCTAAGGTGGAACATCAAAGACCTGGAGGTTTACTGTAGTCGTTGGATATCTTGGAGTGGAAATGGGATAGCATATCCATGGATTTCGTCACCCATTTACCCCGCACGGTGCGAAGTCATGATGCTATATGGGTGATTGTAGACCGGTTGACCAAGAGCGCTCATTTCTTGGCAATCAATCTGAGAATGTCTATGGCGAAGCTGGCGCAACTGTATGTTAAGGAGATAGTGAGGTTACATGGGGTGCCTTCGAGTATTGTATCAGATAGAGACCCGAGATTCACATCCAGGTTTTTGCAAACCCTTCAGAGTGAGATGGGAAGCAGACTACAGATGAGCTCGGCTTATCATCCCCAAACGGATGGACAGTCTGAGAGGACGATCCAATCGCTTGAAGATTTGTTGAGAACTTGTATTTTGGATCACCTAGGAGTATGGGATGAGGTATTGCCACTAGTTGAGTTCACTTATAATAACAGTTATCAGACCAATATTGGTATGGCTCCATTTGAAGCTTTGTATGGGAGACGTTGTAGAACACCCCTTTGTTGGTTCCAGGATGGAGAGGTAGTGCTGACCGGGCCAGAACTTGTACAACAAACTACGGATAAAGTGAAGTTGATTCAAGAAAGAATGAAGGCGTCTCAGAGCCGACATAAATCATATGTTGATCAGAGGCGAAAACCGTTAGAGTTCGCAGTTGGGGATAATGTGTTCCTCCGAGTGACTCCTACTACTGGTGTAGGAAGAGCCATTCGTGCTAGGAAATTACCTCCTAAGTACCCTGGTCCTTATCAGATTCTGAGGCGTATAGGATCGGTCGCCTATGAGATAGCCATGCCGCCTTAACTTGCAAATCTCCATCCAGTATTTCATGTTTCTCAACTCAGAAAGTATGTGCCGGACCTTTCACACGTATTGGAGGCTGAAGATGTTCAAGTTAGGGAAGACTTGTCTGTGGAGGTGCAGCCAGTTAGAGTTGAGGAAAGCCAAACCAAACAACCCAGGGGGAAGACTGTCAGACTCGTCAAGGTAGTTTGAGATGCTAGAACAAGCGACTCTACCTGGGAGCTAGAGGACAAGATGAAGGAATCCTATCCCCACCTATTCTCTAGAAAGTCTAATTTTCGGGAACGAAAATTTCAAATTGTTGGTGAGAATATAAGGGCCTGTAAATGAATAAGGGGCCACTGGGCCTTATGTGGGACAGCCAAGCCCATCAGCCTAAGGCCAGCTTAACTTTAGGAAGGGCTCCTCAGAGTTCTTTTTCACTTTCCTGAGCTCTTTCCCTTTTTCTCTCTAAACATAAACCCTTTTTCCTAAATAATTGCTCTGTCTTCTCTTTAAAAGATCCAAACACTGAACCGTTTAAATTTTAATTTGAAGTTTCCTAAACGATCGCGGTGCCAAGAGCTTCATTTTGAATTGATCAATTTCCTGTTCCGACAGGTAAGTTGTCTTTTCCCCTTCTCTTTCACTGTTCTAGAATCTAGGGCATGCAACTTTGCTGGGTTCACGTGCCTTGTACGTTTTTCCTTCCATTCTCTATTTATTCGAGCTCTAAACGTTATGTTCTATCACCAATTTGGTGATCTGTAGGTTCTATCAAGTTCCGCTCTGTGTGGAGGGTACTGTTAGAGCATCCACTGTGAATTGTATTGAGCAACCCAAAAGAAGAAGGTAAGGGGAGCTAATTACATTTTGGTTGAATCTGTTTTATGTATATGTATGCATGTAAATTGGAAATGATATTTTTCCTACGGCGCGTTTCTGTTTTATCAAAGATTTGTGCATCTAATATTTAAATTATGCGGTTGCCAAATTTGAATGATTTGGCGTATAAGAATTAGGAAGTGTGAGCGAACTGTATGTGTGAAATATAATAATGGGGTGCATTGGTTGAGGGGTTTTATTCCTGGAAGAGATACATGAACGTGTGGTCTATGGGTATATTAAAATATTATTTTTAATTGCATTGGAATTGGCATATGGGTATGTGAATGGAAAGGAACAAAATTTAAGCATTCCCATATAAAAAAAAGTGGGTTATGTAGGTTGAGTGAAGAGAAACTTGGAGGAATGTTGTTGTGTGCGTTAGGAACGAAATAGAAAGGAAGAAGCGATTTCTTTATAATAATAATATAGGTATGTTAGTGGTGGGGTCCATCCTTTTGTTAGTAAAAGAAACTTTAAGAAATATTGGAAGCATGAAATTTTGCATGCATAGGAGGGGTGTGTCAGTGGAATGAAGCCATGCAACAATGGTTAGTTTATGGAAGAAGTGCTGGAGTTAGGAAATATATAGTATGATATATATTATATTAATATAATAGGAATATATATAAGATGTAGGGGAGTAAGTTATATATATATATATATATATATATATATATAAAAGAAAGTATGAGATAGATTATATTAATATATTTTATACAAAAGATGCAAGAGTAAGTATGATAATAAATTATATTAATATAATATCATTATGTATATAAAATTAGTAATAGAGAGTACATATTATATTAATATAATATAATTATATAAAAGAAAAATTAATAGGTACGTATGATATGTATAAAAGAAAATGGTGATAGTTGGTGATGTTCATAATAATTTATAATATTATAATATGAATGAATGTTATTGTGTTGGTTTAATATGAAAATTAGGAATGCTTGGTACACTTATTGATTTAATATAAATATTATAATAGAATTATGGTTAATATAACTGTTATAATAGTACTAAAGGAAACATGTTTTCAGTGTATATGAGTGTAGGCATTGAAAATAAATTATAAAGATTCTGGTATTGATAAATTTAGATTAAATTTATGGAGTTGTTACTTTTATAACTTGTGATGAATGAGTTAAAGTATATTGTTGAGATTATGTATATATTGATTGTGGCAAAAAATATATGATTACAAAGTTATGAAAGTACGATCCAAGTGGTAAACCAAGTTTCATCTGTGTAGAATCTCTTGGTGAGATTCTTAGTGGTTTAGAATGAAAGTAGGAGCTCAGTCTTGGGGGTCTTCCTGACGCTCCAATGGTCTTTCTTCTCACGTAGAGAGAATTGAACCATGTGGTGAGGAGTAGTAGGAGATCTTAGTCTCGGAGGCTTCCAGTATGCTCCAAGGCGCGGAACAGACTAACCTCGTGAGTGTGGCAGGGTAGGGAACCCAAGTTTCATAAGCCACCACGGGTGCATGACCCGCCATAGCTCGACTCTCATTCTAAAGTCCGGACGAGTCAAGTCTAGTGTTCAACATGTTAGGATACCTGTCTTGATCTGTTTTGATTTGAGAATAAGTCTTGTAGATTCTATGCTTGACATGATGCATGTTTTTTATATATAATTAGCTCACCCTTGCTTGCTTGTGTTTGTGCATGTTGTATATGTTTCCTTTTACGATGATCATCCACTTGGGTGGGAGTAGATGGCGAGGAGGATACTTTGGAAACAGCTCTTGATGGGGACGACAGTGCTGCAGCTTAGATTTGTTAGCTTTTATTTCCATGAACTCATATTATTTTGAAGAACTTTAGTGCATTTAAAGTTTTAAATTCTCTGTAATTTCCATGGAGGAACTCTAATACTCTAGTTTTCAATTCCACACTATTTTAAGGATGACTGTAATCTTAATTACTCTTGACTGCTTTTCTATATTATGTATGATGACGTCTTTATTATATGAATGTCTTTTCTATATATTTTGAGACGTCACATATTCAATATAGTAAAAACTATATAAGAGATAAAGGTAATATATATCTAACATAATTGACTTAAAAATAATGTTTTAATTCTTTTTATTCTTTAAAACTTACAATTTTTGATTTTATTTTATACAAAAATATTTTTTATTTTGAGATTTTTAGATAACTTTATTATCAAAATTATATTTATAAAATTTATTTATTAAGAAAAAGTAATATACCAAGTTTAAAATATTTATTAAGAATAGTTTAAATTAAGATAATATTAAGAAATAGTTTAAATTTAAGATAAGTTTATATAGTAACTTAAAAAAACATAAAAAAAAAGCTGAAAATTTAAAAGAAAAAGAAAAAGAAAATAAAAAGAGAAAGTTGTAAAAGAAAATAATGTATATGTAAAATTATAAACATGTCAGTAGAAAGATAAAATCGTTAACGATCACTTTTGCATAAAATTAAAAGTCGTGAGTTTAAAATATGATTTCACCAATTCTAATAATTTAAAGTCGTCTTTGAAAAATACAACTTTATTAATATAGGTAATATTTTCAAAGTCAACTTATATAATAAATTTGATAAAAGAATAACGATATCGTGATATACTTTTACTTTAACTTAATACATAATATAAAAATAAAATAATTATAAAATATAAATTTTTATTATATATTTTTTTAAAAGAATTTAAAAAAAATAACATCAAATAATTATAAAATATTTATATCTATCAAAGTATTTTTGTTAATAAAAAAATTACACTGCTTTCGTAAAAAATGCCTACTTTGATAGAGTATTGGGAATCAAATTTTCCACAATTTGAAAAACATTATCTAGAGTATCGATATGATCCAAGTCTGTGTCACCTACTAAAAAACTGTATTTCGTATTAAAAGTTTCCCAGCAGACAAGACTTCGTTTAATCAGACACTTGACAAGTCCTTTACTGTAACAAAATTTATTTTGCATATACTATATATATATATATATATATATATATTCTGATAGATAAAATACATGGAATTATGAATGGCCTAAATCTTGATTCGTCATGATTAGACCATTTGCATTTGGGTGTCAAAAGGTGAATATTTTACAAGTTGGTGGTCTCTACTTCAGCTTCTGATTCAGCCAACACAGGCACCTTTTCATAAACCTTAGACCCTTTGAGTTTTTGAGGCAGAACACAGTGAGCACCAAAACGTTGCTGCAAGAAGATAATGATAGCAAAAGCAATACCTCCCAATGGAATGACAATGTCCCAAGAAGTGGAGTAAAAATCTGCACTTGGATCTGCATAGATGTATGATCCATTATCTAGTTGAGCATAATTATGAGTCCTGTAAAGATCATAGGCATGTGGCAACAGCCTCACAAAAGTAGTTCCAAAGTAAAAAGAACATGAAAGAACATTCTCCCTCATGTTAGAGAACAGATTAAGAATGATCTGTGGCAAGAGAAAGCCATCCAACACCAAACCACCATAAGATTTTAAGTTCTCCCAAGATGAATGGTTCACTGGAGTAATCACAAGAATGTCTCCATCTCTCTTAGACTTCAACAGCAATGCAATCAATAAGCCAGCAGCATACAAGGGTAGAGTGACACAAGAAGCCTTCCTCTCAGCAAGCCAGAGGCCTTTATTGCTTTCATCACTCTTTCTTGATGACCAAGTTAGTTGAAGGAGTCTGAATTGCAACAAGAAAGCTACCATGGTGATTAGCCTCACAGCTATTTCATTCACTTCAAGCCACCCAACAGTTCCAAACACAAAGTTCTTCTTGTTAGGATTTTGAGCAAGAAGTGCTTCAAAGTTTACAACAAGGGGTACCATGTGGCCTAAAGTAAGCATTGTCATCATAACAAGTGAGAGCAAAGGAAGCACATTGGGGTGCTTCTTCACATGGTATATCTGCAATCCCACAAAAACACACGCTAGAGTGGTAGATATCAGAACCATGATGGTCTCCATATCCATTCTCCAAACTACCTTTTCAGCTGTTTCAATGTAGAATGCAGCTGAAGATAACTCCAAAGTTTTGAAGTAAAGAAGGTCTGAATTTTTGCGCGTGCTTTCAATGCTTCCCTTAATGAAGATTCCATTTTTTGCATCCAATGGTGGTAGCTGAAACTTCACCACAATCTCACAATCCACAGAATGAGCTGTTGGTATGAGAGAGTTTGAGATAAGACCACGACAACCAACCATACACAAGGTTCCCGCTCCAGCATCATAAACTCCTTCAGCAGAAATCATCACTGGCAAAGAGGACTGATTAAGCAGGGACTTGAAGACATTGGTTGAATTAAACCACAGTGAGATTTTGTAGCTAATATTAAACAAACCACCAGTACTGTTGAGTTTTACCTCAGGAACATCTACCGAGGTGTTTGAGAAACTGTTACCCGAGGAAGAGACCTCATCACCAATAGCAAAGGGATATGAATTACCCCAGGCTACTCTTTTGTTGGACTCACTAACTGCCATGTCAAATCTCAAGTCATAAGAATAGACATCTGGATATCTTTTCCCCTTGTTCTTCATAGGCTTCTGTGTTGGGCATGACTTCTTTACTTTTTCCAGTTGGCTATATTCATACTTTGGAGCTTGAAAACTTCCCAGCCTACCATCCTCTCCGTTTTTAAATGCTATCTTCTTGAAATAGCTTGTATCGTGAGTACTCTTGTTGGTCCAAATTTGGCCAACTATTGTACTAGTGCTCTTGATTGACAAAGTTGAGGTGAATCTCAGTGTTAGTCTTATTGAGCAATCACCCACATGAGAACCAGCCAAGGATGATGCCTTGGCCATGATTTTACAAGCCACTACACACAGCTTGCCTTTCTTCTCATCCCACCATCCCTCCCCTACCAACGTATTTTTGGGATTGAAACTTTGGCCAACCCAATAATCACTAGAATTCAAAAGCCTCACCATAACCCGCAGCCTATGTTTGTTGTTATCAAGAGAACACTCAATGCCTTTCAAAGACATTAGATATGGAAGTTGACCAGAACTCTCACTTAAAGGAGTGCAGTTCTTTGAAGAAGTGCATTCAGGAGAGAACTCTAATTGAAGCCCTTTAATTTCCCTTGAAAGGGGACGTGAGCAAAAGCTCAATGAATTCAATGAAAACCCCCCCTTTGCAGCATCAGTCCCTGAAGAGAATTCATTGGCAACTTCTGTAGAATCCAAGGTATAATTGTAATTCCCTTTTGGAAACATCAGCACAGAAATAGGTTCAAAGTAGCTCTCATCATTTTGAAAACTCAAGCTCACCAAACTTCCACTAACCAAGGTAGTGATAGTGCTTACATTGAACACATTATCAAGCTTAAACACAACATCCAGATTAAGATGCTTACCTTCCTTGGAATAACCAC
The DNA here is from genome assembly GCF_016808095.1 of Vigna angularis. Lineage (NCBI taxonomy): Eukaryota > Viridiplantae > Streptophyta > Magnoliopsida > Fabales > Fabaceae > Vigna > Vigna angularis. The sequence goes on from NC_068980.1 coordinate 13,551,530, forward strand.
TCCCAGTCCCTACCATGCAAACCTTCCCTGAAGACTCAGACCAGAACCCTTCAAGCTTGAAGCTTACATGCCTTCTACGGTAGCGATGTTGACCCCCATGCCTTAATCTGTCACCATAACTGAAGTTCCCTACAGCGTAGTAGTAAGTTATGCTGGTGGCGAGTGATACAGAGGCTTCAACTTTGAACAAGTCAGAGAACTCAGTGGCACGTATGCTAAATGGTTGGAGGGTCAAGTATTGGTACGAGGAAGTTCCACCATCGATGATGCCATCACCTCCTGTGAAGTAACCCGTGTGATGATCATCAAAAGGGAAAGAGTTGCGGGTGAGTTCAGCGGCAGTTGACTCTGGAACTATGGAACCGCAGTGGTCTTTGTAAGGTGGCAGTGAATCAAAGGAGGAGACATGGTTGAAGGAAGACATGGCAAGAAGAAAGAGGAGGGTGGAGAGAAGATAATCCATGACCATGATCAAAGGTAGAGGAACAAAACAGAAATTTAGTTTTCTGTTACATATAACAACATAGACTGTTCCTTTAGTTCGGTTGTTCTTTTGGTTCTAATATCAAAGAACACTTTCTAGCATGTAAAACCAGCCTTCACCATTAATAAACTGTAAAAAAAATTGTTCAGTAGCAAGAATTACTGTTGTAATAAAAAGACTAACACCTAAGACAAAGGCAAAATACAAAGTCATACAAGTTATCTTCTTTTTCTTTGACAAAAGTTCTAGGAAGTTTCTCAGTTTGGACTTTGAAAATAACGTACTAAGTGGTCATAATGGCTTAAATGGACCCACTTTGGCAGTCTTCTTTGAAAGACTTATTGTAGCATTCATGATCAATGAAGATTATTTATTTTCATTTAAGAGAGTATATTCCCACTTGATTTTTACTCTTTCTAAAAGAGAGTTTGGGTGGAACTATAAACTCTTGTCAAAAGATTAATGATGTAGGAATCTCTTGAAATAGATAATACTCGTGTAAATTCTTTTAAGCATATTATTAACTAAAATTTATTAAAAAATATATTATTATTTTTGTGAATCTTATATGTTTTTTTCAAAAAACCATTCACATATTTTATAATTTTTAATAAAAAAAATGAGTTGCTGGCTTTTTTTTTTACAATTATTAATTTTTTGATGCCGCACCATCCCATTATATGTTGTCACACTCACCATAAGTGCCTTTTTTTGTGCTCAAGCGTTGACTTTTCTAAGACTTAAACCAATATTAATTGATTCATCCTTTTAAGCATACTTTTTCTATCTCTTTGGTTATGTTTTGAGAAAAAAAAAGAGTTTATTTTTTTAACCCGTTACTTTCTAAAGAAAAACTAATTAATACGAATTCTTGTTATAAGTCTAATTCTTATAGTTTAACTTAATTTTGAGCTTAAGTTAAGTTTAATTCCATACTTTAATTGTGTTTTTTTTTTGTAAAACCTCTATATTTCAGTAGAGGACTCATTCATCATATAATCCACTTACCAACTTTAACTTCATACTATTATGTGACAGAGAATATTAGAAAAATCCTAATTTTGTGTTAACTGGTAATAGTATTAAAATAGAATACATAAATAACGATAATCTTTATATTTTAAATATTGATTTTTTTAAGATTAGGTTTGAACTTATGTGAGTGGATAGGATGGGAAAGTTTTGTTACATGTTTTGTGACAAACGTGTTGCCGGCAATTTCCATAGGTGACAATGAAGTGATGATGTTGTTGGTTTTCTTTTACAATGTAATATTTATTTGTGGATATATACAAGGAAGTGTTCAACTTCAACCCCACAAAGACTTCGAAACAAGTCTTGGATTTGTTTGAATAAATCTTCTAAGAGAATAAAAAGATTGTTTTATAAATTTAAATTAATTTATGCTTCTCCTTTATCACTTTTTTTTTTATTTTATCCTTTCAATTTAGGCATAGTCTAATTTTAATTTATAAAACAATCATTTTATCTTCTTCTTTTTTGCAAAAATTCAAATGAAAAAATTTGGCTAAATATACTTTTAATTTAATCCAAAAAAGGCTCACATGTTGCTTTAATATATTTTAGTGCTAAATATTTTTATATTGAATAAAATATTTAAAAATAAAAAAATTATTAAGAAAAAAATATTGTTTAGCGTATTTTAATCGTTAAATTCAGTTTCATTATTACAATAAAAATTAACTTTTTACATATTTTTTTCTACTTTTTTTTTGGGATTAAAATGGAACTTTCATCAGTTTTTTTTTTCTATTTCTTATTTTTATCCATCAAAACAAACTACTTTTTTGTTTCATCTTAACTCCACTGTATGTTTCACGTTTTTTTATTTCTCCCATGGTTTTCATCTTAACTAGTATTTTTTTTATTCTTCAATATTCATTCAGATAACAGTACACTAAGATGAACTTTCCCCTGCTTATAAAAAAGATGAACTTTCCCTAAAAGGAGTATCCAATACTTTTAAAATATGATCCATAGATTCATCAGTATCTAATTCCATAATCCACAAAAACACTCAAGTCATATAATTTCAAAATATAAGGACAATGGCACAAGTCATGTTACAAACTTAACAAAAACAAACAAGAACAAAAGATCACAGAAATTACAGTGCAACAATACAAGCTCATAACTAGTTAAAAGTTTAAAATACATGAACATATTGAACAGAGCTTCTTGGGAGTGGTCATTTGCAGTTGGAATCATTGGGACATTTTACTTGTTGGCTGTCTCTACTTCTGCTTCTGAATCAGTAACAACGGGCACCTTCTGATATACCCTTTTGAATCTCTGAGGCAAAATATAATGAGCACCAAAACGTTGCTGCAAGTAGATGATAACAGCAAAGAAAAAACCTCCCAATGGAATGGCAATATCCCAAGCTGTTGAGTAAAAGTCTTCACTTGGATCTGCATAGTAGTATGACCCATTATCAAGATGATCATCAGTATGAGTCCTGTAAAGATCATAGGCATGGGGCAGCAATCTCACAAAAGTAGTTCCAAAGTAAAAAGAGCTTGAAAGAACATTAACCCTCGTATTCAAAAACAGGTTAAGAATGATTTGTGGCAAGAGAAAACCATCCAAAACCAAACCACCATACGATTTGATGTTCTCCCAAGATGAAGGTTGGTTGTACATAGGAATATACACAGAATCCTTGTCTCCATTCTTCTTCAACTTCAACATGAATGCAACCAGTAACCCTGCTGCATACAAGAGTAAAGTGACAATACCAGTGTTCCTCTCAGCAATCCATTGACTGTTCTTGCTTTCACCACTCTTTCTTGCTGACCAGGTGAGATACAGGAGCCTGAATTGCAACAAGAAAGCCACCATGGTCACCAGCCTCACACTTATTTCATTAACTTCGAGCCATGGATTGTTTCCAAATATCCACCTTCTGTTGTTGGGATTTGGAGTGAGAAGAGCTTCAAAGTTCAGAACAAGAGGTACCATGTGACCCAAAGTAAGAATTGACATCATAATCAGTGAGATGAAGGGGAACACATTTGGTTCTCTCTTCACCTTGTAGAGTTGCAACCCCACAAAAACATATGCAAGAGTTTTAGATATCAGAGCCATGACAACTTCCATATCCATTCTCCAAATTTTTCTTCTTGCTGTTTCCCTGTAGTTTGGAACTGCTGATATGTCTAAACGCTTGAAGTAAAGAGTATCAGATTCTTTCCGCCTGCTTTCAATACTTCCCTTAATGTAGCTTCTATCACTTGAGTCCAATGGTGGAAACTGAATTTTCAGAAGAATGTCACAGTCTGCAGAATGAGCCACTGGTGTCTCATTTTTTGAGATTGGGTTAAATTCACGGCAACCTACCATACACAAGGTTCCTGCTCCAGCATCATAAACTCCTTCTGCAATGATCTTCACTCTCTCAGAGGACAAATTAAACACAGAATTCTTGTCAACTGACTTTGAAGGGTACAACCCGGAGAGGCTGATCCCGTAGCTCATGTTAAACAAGCTACCATTGTTGATGTCAATGGTTTCATCAGGAACTTCATCTGAGAAACTTATGAAACCAGATGATCTATATTGGGAAAACTCAGAGATTTCATCATCAACAGCTATGGGTTCTGAGTAACCCCAACCTACTCTTTTCATGGACTCTTTAACTGACATATCAAATCTCATGCTATAAGAATAGGCCTCTGGGTATCTCTTCGTCTTCTCATTAGGCTTGTGTGTCGGCCTTGGACATGATTTGTTAACCGTTTCTAGACGGCTAAACTCATACTTTAAGCCAGGAACTCCCACCCCACGATCTTCACCATTCCTAAATGTTACCATCTTGAAATATCCTGAATCACTTCCGCTCTTATTGCTCCAAATTTGGCCCACTATGCTACTGGTGTTTCTTATTGACCAAATTGAGGGGAATCTCAATCTTAGTCTTACTGAGCAATCACCCACATGAGTTCCAACCAAGGATGATGACTTGCCCATGATATGGCAAGCAACTACACACAAGCTGTTGTTCTTCTTATCCCACCATCCTTCCCCTACTAACATAGTTTTGGGATCAAAACTCTGGTTAATCACATAATAACTAATATCTTGAAATTCCACCAGAACCCTCAATCTATGTTTCTTAGTAGTCAGAGAACACCCTGTGGTCGTCAGAGACATTAGAGATGGAAGTTTATCAGAACTTCCACTTATACTGCAATTCTTAGAAGCATGACACTCACGAGAGTACTCTAATTGGAGTGTTCTAAGCTCCGAAGAGATGGGATACTTACAAAAACTCAATGAATCTAAATTCAATGCTAATCCTTGATCAGCATCACTCCCATCAGAAAACTCATTGACAACTTCTGCAGAATCCAGAGTATAATTGTATTTTTCATTTGGAAGCATCAACACAGAAATGGGTTCAAAGTAGCTATCATCACCCTTTTCAGAACTCAAGTTCTCCAAGCTTCCAGTGACCAAGGTAGTGATATTACTTACATTGAACACATCATTGAGCTTAAAAACAGCATTCACGTTGAGAGAGTCACCTTTTCTGGAGTAACCACTGCTAATCCCCACCATGCAGACCTTCCCTGAAGGTTCATGCCAAAACCCTTCAAGCTTGAAGCTTACGTAACCTTTGCGGTAACCCCGTTGACCCATATAATATGAACCATCACTGAATGTGTTGGCGCTTCTAAATGATAGAGTGCCTTGAAGTTTGAAAAGGTTTGGTGTTTGAGTTTCACGTGTGCTCCTTTTTGAGAGTCGAAAGGAGAAACGGTTCCAAGAAGCACCAACATCAATGATGGTATCACCTCCTTTGTAGAAACCGTTGTGATGATCAGCAAGAGGGAAAGGGTTGTGGGTGAGTTTGGTGGTGGGCGTGGAGTCAGCAACTGTGGAAGCACAGTGCTCTTCGTAAGATGGCTGTGAGGCAAAGGAGGAGACAAGGTTGAAGGAGAAGAAAGTGAAAGCACAGAAGAGAATGGTGAGAAGAGAATCCATGAACATGATAAGATAAACTATATTTTGGTTGCTAGAGAAAGTGAGAAACAAAGCAAGAATTCAATACATTTATAGTATCCATTTGCACTAGTAATGCATGGCATGGTAAAGAAAGATCGATGAACATTCACATGTCCTGACACTTCAAAACTCATCAAATATTAATGAAAATTTATTAAAAAGAAAAAATAAATAAATAAATAGATACATGGGGCCACAGAATTTATACTTCAAGACTTTGAGAAACTATATTTATTATGAAAAGAATTTAAATAAATACATAGAATAAAATATTAAATCATTTGTAAATGAAAGCTTGATTAACTAATTTATGAGCATAATATTCTTTTAGCAAAAAAATATGAAAAACTTTAAACTATGCATATAGAAATGTAATAATTCTGTTATCTTTCTCTAAAATTCCAAAAAATCATTCAAAAACTATATATAGTATCGAACAATCACATTTTAACCAAAGCTTCTTAATGTCTTCTTTCCAAACTTATTCCAAAACATAAATGACTTTTATAAACTTATCATTACATGAGTCTTTATCTCTAAAAGAATTAAAAATCATCTATATATTTATCTCGACTCCCTCTAAAAATATAATATATGAAACCAAATGAGAATTATCTCTATCTATACTGGCATTCATTTTTAATCAATTAACAAATAGAACTTACCTTATTACATTCATAATGAAACCATCTAGCTTTCCTAATTTGAATATTGAAAAATTTTTAACACCAAAAAATCCAAAAGAATATTACTTATATAATTTTTACATTTATTTTTAACCATTGACATTAACTTCTTAATTTAAAAAATAAAATAAAATAAATACAATTAGATTATAAAATCTTCAGTCAAACCTCAAACGTTAACATCACTGTTTCTTCCCATGGAAGAAAAAATTGCAGGTGTTATCTTTAAGTTGTAATAATCACAAAATAGTTTATCACGAGAAATTTGATAGATGCATACAAAGAAAACAACCGATATATAAAAACAAAATAAAGGAAAAGTAATACCTTTGAAAAGTCTACTCTTTTCTAGTATTTGTTGTTAATTAAATAAACATTTTATTAAGGTATGTGGTTAACTAAAATGAAATGGTAATGGAATTCTGAGTTATAAATTGAACAATACTTTGTATTATAAATTTAAATAAGTTTAAATCATACATCAATTAAAAATGAAAAAATTGAGTATAAAAAAAAATCTACTACTTCATTACTTTAACTCTTTTTTTTATTGAAGATGATGTTAAATTTTTTTAATGTCGATTTTAATTCAAATCTCACTATTAACTAAACTACTTATTTTCTTATATTTTGAAACATTAGTCTTTTAATCAATTTTTTTTCTAATCTCTTTTACTAAACCTCACATTATAAACTAAATACAAATATTAGGTTAACAATACATGGACGGTAAATAGCCTATTTATTTTACAGCATAAATTATTTTACATAGACATTAAAGTATGCTCGTTATATTTATAAAAATTTAATTAACTAAAAATTGTTAGAATTTTCATTGATGAATGTTAATATTTAAATTAACATGATATATGTTATTGAGATGATTTTTTTTCTCTTTTTTAATTTCTTTTATTTAATTCCATTCTCTTCGTCGACAACCACAAATAACAAGTCGTTGCGTGATTAAGTCGTCACCGATCTGTATAATTATAGCGAAACCAAAGAAAACGTAACGAAGACTTTGTCGTCACAGTTAACACAAAAGACCTATAAAAAACGAAACGTTTCAATACGAGAACCAGGAAAATAAATAATAACAATAATTAGTTTTTATTATGAATAACAAAAATTAAAAGTTAAAATTGCATTATCATTTTAAAAGCTGAATAATTTTAAAAACAGACTTCGATTTTAAGGTGTTTCAAAAATTAACCATTTATGTATAATTATGTGCTTAACTTTATTTTTCTTATTTTCATACGAAATTGGTTTTTGCATTACATAAATTGTCCAATTATAATACATATTTAGTAGCACTTTTCTTTCTATTAATTAAATGAAGTTAAATTAAATGTTTACTTGTTTGAAGAAACCATGATATACAAATTAATCTCTCTTTTTTTCTTCATAAAATGGTTTATTTAAATTTGAGTCTTATCTCATCAACGACTTTATAACGTATAGAACGAAATCAAGTCAACCCAATAAAAGGTTTCATTACCATATATAAATATAAAATATGTGGTTAGAATAATCTTTAATAGTAAAATGTAATTAGAAATTGTTTTTATGTTATTTTAAGTGATTTTACTCTAAAACCAAACAGGGACATAATATCGGATAAAATTATATGAATTATTGAAATATATGATAGGGCTAAAATGATTTGAAATATAATTAAAATGTATTTGAATACATAAAATGTGTATCACCATTGACCAGTCAAACGAAAAGAGGTTGAGAGATGATGGACCTAAAAGTAGCCCAATAAGCTGTGAAGTAGCAAACACGACAATGGTGGTAATTTTTGGGACAGTAGGGCCCACCAACGAACTAGGCTAGGACAGGATCAAAAATTAAAAATAATAACAAAATTTTAAATGTATCTTTAATCTATTAAATTTAGATAAGTTTGTTTTTAACTCTCCATGTTCAATCTGTAATGTAAAAGAACAGTACAATTTACTTAAATAGATTGACTAGAGGTCAGTGCTGACTGTTTTGCCTGTTTTGCTCGGCCCACCCGAAGTGGGTCAAACTGACCCACCCGGTGATTGGCGTTTCAACTTCCAAAGGTGTTAATCACAAACTTGTGGAGCCTACTACACTTTGAAGGATTCTACTTTGCAATAATGCAACGGTGGAGGAGACTAAAACTTCCATATCATTGACTACCTTTATTTGGAAAATGGTTCATCACATCCATGTGCTTTCAGACACCCTTAAGAGAAAAAGAAATAGATATATCCATAAAAGAAAGGTGATACAAAATATTCAAAAACGAACAAATTTGCTGTTCAAACAACCATGTTCTATAGAAATATAGCTCTTGTAACAAATTTCCCAACCCTTTTGCTCAATGTGAATGAAACAAAACAAAGCATAACAAGCAAACAATGTTTAGAATAATATGATCAGGCTATTAGTATGTCATACTAGCAAGGCATTATATTTTTATTTGCAATTATATACAATTCTATGTTCATGAAAACAAGAGCAGATAACGATAGTAAAAGTATATAACATTAAACAGAAAAGTGTCATTAGGTGAAATAGAAGTACTAAGAAGTTTCGGTGTGTGTATCAGTGAAGCCTCAAAATTTGGTTTATCCAAGAGAATGTTCAGTTCAGGTTGCAGCCTCAAGCAACACCACTCCTGATGGTTTGTTCACTGCTACTGTTGGTGGTGGTGGAGGTAGGAATTTCTCAATGTCCTTTGCTCCAGTTTGAGCAAACTCTCTGACAAGCATGTTCATATATCCAGCTAAAGAATGCTTGAACTTTTGTGAGCAGCTTCTGTCTCCCTCATCAACGTCCTGAACACCTCCTTTGGCCAAACACCCAACTTGAGCACCTTCCATGTATGCCTTACATGCCACCAGAATATCACTGGCTCTGCTGCAGAAATGCCCCTTAACAAAATCCTCAAAATTCTGAAACCAAATATAATAACATTGAGCATTTAAGTTGAGTCCCAAATCATAGAAAAATAAAAACGTGTTTGAGAGAACAATCATCTAAATTGTGTGTGTGTGTGTGTGTCTTGCACTATTCTTCATTCAAATGATTTCCACTTTCCAAAGATGATTATGTTGATAGGACAAAAGATGCATCATTATTGACGACTTACAATGATAGTTAAAGCTCAACAAACTACAAAAACATGTTGAAAAGCCTAAATAGAACAAGGTAAGAAGATACTAGTGCCTCTCAGGGATGGACAAATTGTCTATTCCCTAAAATCAGCCCTATTTGATCCCCCAAATTCAGGATTTTTATCCTAAAGGGATTGATGAAAAACTCATCCAACATGATTTACTTTTATTTCTTTTTTAACATGGGATACTCCTAGTTGAGATACGTAAATTAATCTCTAGAAATACTGAAATCTATTCAAGCTACTAAGCTCTCACAAAGCACATTTTGGTACATGGCCTTGTGTGGACAAAGGGTTAAAAAAATACCTCAATTACTGACACAGATGAAAACCCATGCATAATTTGTCCTTTTAATACTATAGAAGACACTAAATGAAGCCATCTGGCATTTGCTTTTATATGTAATAAAATGCTAAGTCTAGTCTAAAATTTTACATTTGATTCCTACATGATCTATAACACGGTACGGTTCTTTTTCTCATTTTCCACTCAAAGGCATAAGTATGCCTAGGCATTGCTTCTTTAATTGCCCCCCAACCCTTCCTTCACCCCTCCCCCAAAAAATGAAAGGTAAAATGGTCACTACTACAAATGAACATGGCAAAGCAACCTTGCTAGAGATTTAAAAAAATTGAACCATGACTCAAAATCGAACCTTTGGAGGCCTTCGTATCATATACATCATTGTCCTCAATGATAGAATGAATGTGTCCTCATTATACTGAAAGGACAGCTTTTCACCACTTGCTGAACCACTCATGTGTGCAAATCCAGGTTCATTAAAGTAAGGCTTTGTATTCAGAATTAGACCCTGTATGGAGACCAGAACCTGTAGAATCGTTGACGTGCCGGGAAGCCACTTCTCATTTTTGCTGCCGCTCCAGGTGTTCAGCAGACTAAGGCATACTTTGCCACAATGATACAAATTTGGGTTTAGCCGCAGACCTCCAGAGTAGTAATGCACTTGCTGCAATGAAAAATGCCCCTTGTGTCAGACTTGATAAGATAAGAATGAACAATCCGATCAGATACAGTACTCCCAACCACATACCGGTGGTACATTGGGATAGCCACTGGGAAAGAAAACATCAAAAAAGAATAGGCCATCATGATATGGAGTCCCTTCAGCTCCAATAATCACAGCCCTCAGAAGATCCATGTTTGACTCATACACTCTCACAAATATTGAATCTGAAGGGGACAAACGAAAGAGAATAAGAAGTAGTAAGAGATCCAGTATAATACCAGTGGCAGGTAGCACATCACTTTACAATTGTTTCTACATTTAACAACCAATTTCAGAACAAGTATCTGGACTTCTAAGAATAAAGTTAGTAAGAACTATTCTACAAGAGTAAATCATAAATTAGCCATGAAAATGCTGAATGAAGTTTATTCAGAAAAGCTCTATAAAAAAAAAACAATAATGCTAAAAAATAATTGAAGACTAAATTGGATAAGGAAAAATAGTACAGCCATTTTGAAGCAGTACTGAAACAAACTCACCTGGCAAATCCTTCTGTAAAATCTTCCACTCTTCCTGGATTTTTTTGGCCCAGTTCTTGGGAGGCTGTTCAAGAAATATGTTCAACATAAACCCAAATAATTAAGAACAAAACTGAAACAAAGAGCACTTAAAAATTTACCCGTTTCGTTGAAGAACTGTTACGGATGAAGTAATGATCTGAAGTGTCCTCAACAGTATCAAATTGTTTAAAACTTCGAAATTTCCTCATAATTTCATCTCTGGCATCATCCGAAATTGTAACAATAGGGCCATCCACTGCTTTTCCATGAAATCCATCTCCAGCAGAATTGGGAACCGAGTTATCAAAACCATGCTCAGTTTGGGTAACAAGAGGATCAAATGGATAGTAAATATTATTAGAAATTTTTTTATTATGAGTAGAAAATGATTTATCATTTTGAGAAATTTTCCACCAAGATTTTCCTGCATCTGTTCCCCAAGCATGCGATGATCCATGTCCAATGAAATTTGAATGGGAGGAAACACTACTGCCATCTGCCATCATTGCATTTTTAAATTGCCCCCCATTTGATGGCTGACCTGCATGTGGCAGCTTATCAGCCACCACAGAGTCAAATAAACTAAGGTATGCTGAAGCAGACTTCTTTTTGCTATGGAAAGACCCTGAAAACCAGTGAGACTTAGATGATTCTACTCCTACTGAAGCATTTGAAGTACGTCCTCTGGGTTTTGAAGTAGCTGATTTCTTCTTAGAAGGGGCAGATTGAGAAAAAATTTGAGAAGACAATTCTATTCCAGAGGAGTAATCAACATCATCCATTTTGATTTGAATGTTAGTACCACCCATTGAAGCTGCTTGAATTTTAGAGTTAGTTGGATCTAATGACATAGAAGGCTGGGAAGAGGGTGTCATGGAACTTAATGCAGCATTTGATTGCACATGATCCCAAGGATAAAACATACTATTTCCAGTCTTCTTAAAACCTACATCATATCCTGGTGGCAACCAAGTAAAAGGTGCTTCAATTCCAGGAGGTATATCCACATGATCAAAATGTTTCTGTAATAAGGTATACTCATCTGCATCCATATAATCTTCTGCCGACAAAATATCAACATAGTCATCATCATCATATGAAAGATCAGAGCCATGACCATCAACATTGATTACATTATTTGACACTGAAGGGAGATTATTAGGAGACGCAATCCCGCCAACTGATCCAAATTTTTCCACATCAGGGACCGAAAAGGGATAATCAGACATATTCTGAAAAGGGTTTCAAGTAAAATGTTAGAGTCGTCTTCATATTGGAAAGGATACATCCATCCAATGCAAGAAATAAATAAATCTTATACAAACCACAACTTGGAGATCACCATGAACAGCATCAATTGCCTTCCCTTTGTTACTGCTATTAACTTTTTCACCAATTATCATTACATCCTCAGAATCATCATCATTGTCAATGTCAATCACATCATGCAAAATAACCTAGAAAGTAAAAGTCAAGTATTATATGTTAGTGAGCAAACATACACTCAAACCTTCATGAAGCACAAACAACAATATGAGAGCAGAAAAATATATCAAAGAAAAAATTTGTGCTTGGGCAATTTTCAAACAGAACATGGCAACATAATCTTCCTTTTATATTACTCTAAATTATACAAAAGAGTTTCCGCCAATATTCTTCCCTTTGATATTGGACCCTGATTTCTGAAGGTACTGATATCTTCATAACAACAGAGATTACACATAATCTCCTTAAACAAAATCTCCTCTATGTCCCGAAAACCAATACAAACATTCTTAAACTGAAATGGTAACTTTGTAAACCCACAGAAACCTCCTTTTATTTTTCTTTATTAGTCCAGAAACTTCACCTATCAGTAAAAGGTTTGTGTCTCCAAAATAAAGGGGACATTTATAAAAAATCAAGGCAAAAGAGGGTGTTTTAGTCAAAAACATATTATGGTGGATAAGATACTAAAACAAAATGCTCAAGTAAAAAAGCCTCAAACAGTAGAGTAAAAGGTAAAATGAATCTATACTATTATAGAAAGGGATTCCTAACTAAGTGTCCATTTACTTTTTCCTAAAACCACTTTTGCTCATGTTTAATATAACTACAAGAGTACATCCCGTACTGTGTTATGTTTGCCACAGTGACTCAACAGTTACCCACATTCATAGCTTGAATGACAGAATCACATTACAATTTACAAAAAGATTACAGGCAGAATAATAGAAAAATTAAAGCATCTAAACTTCCCAAGAAAAACAGAATAGCATTATCCAAGTCATAAACTGCTTGATCCCACAATTTCTTATGTGCAGGGGCTAGGAGGTAGGAACATTTCCTTTACACAGACTTGCACATAAATAACAAAAATATAGTAGAACTTGACATGTTAATCCTATCTAAAGCTGACAGATAAGCAATGGCATTTAACAATCAGAATAATATGTGTGTGTTTGTGTATGTATATGCATGTATTATAGGAAAACTGTAAATAAAAATCAAATTCAGCACTCTAGCAATGACATAAACAGCAGGACAGTAGTGATGATCATAAAACCCTATTAGTATGCATATATAATCAATTATGACAGGAGTTACAATTTAGACATAGAAAGAGAGAGACAAGTAAATTGATGGACCAACACAAATTTTTGTAGTCTATCTGACCTAGCCATGTGTGAACAAAAATCAGTAAAATCACCTTTAACTTTTTCATGGTTTGAGAAAGTATACTGGGAAATGTACTAGATACAGCCCCAATTTGCATTAGCATAAAAATTATCTCTGAAGGCCCAAGGAAATAGGGACAACCTTAAATACCAGCCTACTGTCAACAAAGCTCAGAGAACCTTATTATTATCCGTCTAAATCATACCAAAAAATTATCATCTGCAATTTACATGCACCCACATATTGCCATAATAGAACATCCTGAGAAGAAAAAACTGTGTCATTTGGAAGTTCCTCAATCAAATGAACATCTATACTTAGATATCAGGGAGAAAAAAGGTTATAATTTGACTTCAGTTACAAAAAGATTTAAACAGAAATCATTACCAACATATTACCAAAAGGCTATTTATAGCATAGTCTCTTACTATTCCAAGGAATACAACAAAAGGTCCTAAATTCCAATCCCTTGGGGTAACAATAACGTGATCATCAAATGAAGACCCAAAAAGCAAAGAAGAAGATAAGAGAAATACACAATCCATAACAGAGGAAAAAATTACAATGTCAGAATGCACACGTCACTACTAAACCCGTCCCCTTCCAATAAATAACAAACCGCACATGCAGCAACAAACACGAAAAGGTTGCCTCAACAACAGCAAAAACAGTTCCTCTATAGCAGAAAAGGGGAAAATCGTGTTCATGAAAACTACACAAAAACAATAATTAAAAACAAAATAAAACAAAAACAACACGATCATGACAGAAAAGTGAAGACCCAGATAAATATTTTTCAGAAAAATCAAAACTTTGAACAAATTGAAGACCCCCATCAGTTGAAACACGATTGATTAAACTTTGAATCGCGATGGCAGCAGCTTGCCTTGTTGTTGAGATAAAAATTCGAAGGGTGGTGAATTGGGGGAGGAATCTCGATGACGTCAGGGTCCATAGTGCTACCGTAATGTTAAACTGAATGATCCTTTGCCTATTTGTTTGAAGGAAGAAAGAAAGAGTGAGTAAGGGAAGAGTGAAGGGCTATGGATGCAGGTGTTATATACTGTTATGGTGAAGAAACACAGAGAAAGAAAGTGTGTGAAAGTTAAAAATAAAAGAGAATTAGAGAGACAAAGAGACAGACCCTTAGTGTTGTGCGTGGGACATACGTCACAGATGAAACCAAAATTCAAAGGGCTTATTTGGATATTTGGACACACTTACTAAGGATTAATCCTACTCTTGGATAGAGTGTTTTGGAAGACAAAGTGTTTCCACAGACTGAGTGAGAAAACATGAAATAAGGTTGTTTGCGAAATCATTTATAACTATATAAAATGTGCAATCTAATGTTTTCTTTACAGATTAAGAATTAGAACAAGTATATTACCTTTCTTCTATAAAAACAAATATATTACTTCTGAAAATAATTTTTCTTTAATAAATATCTAAATTTATTTTAGACAGAGAGAGTAATTAACTTGAAGATGGATAAAGAATAAAAATAAGTATTTTTTTATTGGAAACTGAAAAAGAAAAACTTTCCATTTGAGTTTTTTTATAAAATATTAAAAGTACAATCATGATGGGATAAGATAAATATTTAGTTTTAGAAAAGTATTATAGTGTTGTATATTTATATTGGATTTTTTTAAATTATAACAGTTTTAAAATTACAATTAATTAATTGTCTTAGTTCAAAATTCACAAAGTATGTTACAATTTGTTTAGAAAACAGAGAAAAATAATAATTCAAGTTGAAGAATTAAACAAAGTTTGACAAGTTTAAATAAAATTTTAATCACGAATTTTAAATTTTCATAATTCTGGGAATACAATGATAACAGTGTACACTTTTGTAGAGTTTACTCTAAAAAATTGTACTTTTACTTTTCAATTTTTCTACTTTTTCTTTAGTAAAATTATATCATTATTTGTGTTTGGCCAATTAAATATATCTTACTTGAGGTTGTGATAAAAATATGTATAAAAAATTTAAAATTACTAAAATGTTAATAGTTCAATCTTCAAGTATTTTGTCATAAACAAAATGTGAGAGATATAAATAAACTTTTGAATTGAAGAAACCATTATAAAATAAACTAATTGTAAAATTATTAAAATCTTAAGAGTTTATGGCATTTTTTGTAAAAAAAATAAGGAGAGAAAAAAAGAAGAAGAACTTTTTGAATTGAAGAGAACATGATAAACAAATTATAAAATTAGCAAAGTGCTAAGAGTTTATTTTTTATGTAAAAATCTAATTATATTTTTTATTTTCAATATATAATATTTATAAATTTAATTTTCAAAATATTTTTTTTATGGGAGAGAAAAAAGAATAAATTGAAACATCAATAATTATACATTCATTAATTTGAGTAACTAGATAATTTCAATAACTAGAGAAAATTTAAACAGCAGTTACAAAATATAGGTAATTATACATATCTATAATTATAGATATCTATATCTATGCTTTTATATATACTAATTATGATGTGATGTACAATAATGGCATATGGTGTATAAAGTAATAATATGTTTGTATATAAAGATTCTCTTACAAAAATTTTAGATGTGAAAAAATAAATAAATTATGGATTATAATGTAGTCACTCTAACATGCTAAATGTTTATATGTTTTATTTATATATTATTTTTTTAATGTCTTCTCTTTCAATTATTCTTTATTTACTATGTCTGATATTTTTTAGATAATTTTAAGTGAGTTAAAATATATTTTTCTAATTTTTTCAAATAAAATTTATATAAAGTTCAACAAAAATATTCGTCGTGATATTTATAAATAAAATTTGTAGTGAATAATTAATATTTATAGATGTGTATTTTAATATGTAATTATAAATTAGTTCGATTTAGTATTATATTATCTGTGAATATTTATTATTTTTAAATTTTTTTAAGAAAATTAATTTATATTTTATTAATTTAAATTAATTTAAATTAAAATTAATTTATATTTTATTAAGTTAAATTAAATTTTAATTATATTTAATTTAATTTATATTATATTTTATATTTTTTTTTATAATTTTATTTAGATTTTAATTTAAAAATTTATAAAATATTTTTTAAAATATTTACGATTATCCACGAGTGTAGGTTTTAAAATACCTGCAGGTATTTTTAAATGGATAACCAATAAAAAATAGATGAATTTTTTTGTTACGGGTTGGATAGCGGGTTGACACTATTCGTGTCCAACCCAACCCATTGTCATTCTTAAATTTGACATCTTAATTATGCTAACACTTTAAAGTATATTTATCATTTGTTATTATATAAAAAATTTAAACTTATTAAAAATAAATAAATAAAGAATACAAAATATGATAATTAAACCAAACAAGAAAATAAAAAAAAAAACATGAAAAACCTATATTATCCAAAGCATAGGTAATTGGTATACTATGAAATTCAAACTAATATCCTTAGACATAATATAATACCTTTATATGGATTTTTACTTTTTAAACCTAAATTAATCAACATATCATAAAACACTTTTAAAATGCAAAAAGAAAAAATTAAGAATAAAAAACCTAAATGCTTTAGAAAAACAGGAACACGTCCCTTCGTTTCTCCAACTCTTTCATTTCTACAATCTTACTCTTTTGTTTCAACTTTCTCACTTAAAAGTCCATCTTCTTTGTGATCAAAGGTTGGGGTTATGTTCATCGCGAAGAATTCTTCAACTTTAATTGAACAAAAACTCTATTTTGGTAAGTCGTAAATTTCGTTCTTCGATGATCGATTTGTTTTTGACTTTGCAAGCAATCCTTATTGGGTTGCATGTGCTCCTATCCGCTTATTTTTATGTTGTCTCTAGTTTGAGTTCGAGCTTTTGTGAATCAAAAGACTTGTGAGTGTCGTTGATCAGTTTTGATACTATTCTTCAGGTGAGGGAAACTAACTTAACTAATTTCCTATGAATTATCATTTTGACCTACTAAAATGGGTGATGAGTTGTATTATGAATTGTGGAATTGCATGCTTAGTTTACTTGAAGGGGTCGTTTTCACTTAAATTAGGTTGCATGCAAAATCTGTTAAATTAGGTTGAATTACATAAAATATGTTTTTACTTAAATTATTTGTTTGTTTTTTTGCAGAATCATGGTTAATGTGTATTGAGTTTGTGTAAAGCTTAAAACTGATTGATGACTTGTTGAGAATGCGTCTATGATATTTGAATTATGTAATAAGGCACTGGTTGAGCTAAAGAACATGAAACTTATGATCATTGAAATGTTTAAACACTAAGAATTGGCTCAAAGAGTGTCAAATTACTCAAATCAAACTCAAAATGCAAAGTCTAAGTTTTCTAATACCTAAGTGTTGTGGTAGTGTTGTTGGGTGCCACTGTCTTAGAGGCGTTGGGTGCCACTTATTATTCTAGGGGGTTGTAGCGTTGGACACCATTTTTCCAGCATTAGGCGACACCCTATTTTCTGGTTTGCGTCATCTTAGAAAAAATGGGATTTCCTCTTTATTTACCGTTGGATCGAGCTAAAATTTTGATAGAAAGTCCTAGACACATGAATTGTTACTTTCAATGGTGGAATATTTGATTTGAGGTCTGTAGTTAGAAAATTCTGTCTCTTATGCTTGTCCTATTTTAGGTTTCTCTTTTGTGAAAAATATTTCTTATTTGTGGTTTTGTTTGACCTTGGAATAAGAGAAGGTGTATGGTTGTTTATAGATTTGTTAATGGATTAATTGATGAATACGCATGTGTATAATGATGTATGAAAATGTAATGGTAATGATGGGCTTGTTAATGGATATGAACATGTATAGCAATATATGATATTTGTAGTTAATCACGGTGATTATAATACTTAATATGGATGAATACAAATATGCGTGATTGTTTGGTATTTGGAATTTTATGTGAAATCATATTTGTGGATGAAAGTATGAGTTTGGCATGATTCCAGAAATCTTGTAGGGAGATTCTATGGTGACGTTTCTTTAGTGTATGTATTGATGTAAGGAGTCAATACTAGAGGTTTATTCTGATACTCTAATATCCATTTAAGACTCATGTAAAGTAGAATGAGTTATATGATGAGAGAGGCAGGATGTCATGTATTAAGAATGACCCCAGGGTTCTTATAATTGTTAAAGAGACTAACTTTATGTGCTATATGGTGAAACTCATTGGTAATGACTTTACAAAATAGTGGAGGTCACCACAAGTGCAATAATCATTAAGAATCATATATCAATGCCTAGATCTGAATAATTAAGTCTAAAAACCATTATGAATGTTTAAAATACACTAATTTATGATAAAATCAATTTAATTGTTATATGATTATTTCTTTTATAAACTAACTTACCTTCTTTTGCTTGTGCTTCTTGTGTTTGTTGTTCTTCTTTCTCAATGATCACCTTTTTCGATGTGATCAGATGAGGAAATAGGTGTGGATTTACCTCAAGAAGAAGATGTTTATGCAGTTGTATAGATATAAGATCGTGGAAGCTAGGTATAACTTATATCTTTTGAAAGTAGTTGTAGTTTTGTGGTCAACTTTTAGTTCTTTAAAGTAGGTTGATGTAAAGCTTGTTGTATTCTAGTATAATTATTTTGGATAACTATAATATATAGTTACGTGTCTATGAAATAATGAAATAACATGCAATTTCTACAAAGGAAGGGAGGAAGGGAGGAAGGGAGGGGGGGGGGGGGGGGGGGGGGGGGGGGTGGCTGAATAAAGTTTGAAAAACTTTTCGCAATTTGTGTTAGATGGTGTTTGCAAGGGTTAGAGAGTTTGTACATAATGTTTAATACTAAAGGATTTTTTAAAGTATTGTAAACATAATAAAAAGATAACACAAATGAAAGCTCATTTTTGTACTAGTTCACTCCAATAAGAACTCTTAAAGGGTTCCACTAACTTTAAAAAGTTATAACGACTTTCACAACTCCTAGTTTTACAGTAGCCCAACTGGCTAAAACTGTTTAACTTCCCCTGAGTTAAACAATCAAGTGCTTTGAATAAAGTTTGAAAAACATTTTTGCAATTTGTGTTAAATGTTATTCGCAAATGTTAAACACTCTGTAGACAGTGTTTAACAAATAAGGATTTTTGAAGGTGTTTGTAAACACAATAAAAAGATAGTAAAGATAAAAGCTCATTTTTATATTGGTTCACTCCGAGCTACATTCAATTCTCCTTTAAGCACTCTTAAAGGGTTCCACTAACTTTAAAAGTTTAGAATGAGTTTTACAATCCTAGTTTTACACTAGCCCAACTGGCTAAAATTGTTTAACTTCCCTTAAGTTAAACGATCAAGTGTTTTAAATCACTTCTAATTATTTAAAAACAACAAAGTTTTTTTCAAACAAGTGCAAATGAAAAACTCTTTTAGAGAGGATATTGGTCGATACAAAATATATCTGGAAAACTTATTACAAAGAATTTTCTTTTTCAAAGAGCTACATGACGCAACAATAAGAAAATTTTAGCAACGTGATAATATATGCAGTTTTTGTTATTTTCTTCTCTTCATGCGGTCTTCTTTATATAGACAACTTCGAGAAAGATTCGTTACTCTAAAGCATTGACTTTGGTATAAGTGTGTAGTCTTTTGTATAAGGTCAAATGTTATGTTGCTTTTGCAGAAGCAATTGTGTTGCTTGTACGAATTGGACAAACAAAAATTATTGATGAAACATTCTCAGTCTTCGTATATGTTAGCTTTCTTCTGAATTAGCGTAGAACTTTTGAATAAAACATTTGTCCTTTATCGATCTGCACAGATAAAGAAAAACAACATAATAGAAAAAAAATATTATTCGTACAATTGGATTTAAAACGTTAGACGTTTATTATAGCGTTTAAGGTAGTCATTGTACTATAGCGTTTAAGCGGTTTGTTTATCAAATCATTTAGAGTAGTCTATATTATTTATGTTTAGGATACTCTCTAGATATAGATATTGTTTAACACGTTATCCTAGAGAGTCATTTTGATAGACACTATTTCATTAGATATTTTTATTAACTTCAAAATAAAGGGTTTTTAGATGATATTGTCTTAACTGTTTGTATCTAAACTTTGTATGGATTATTAGCTATGTAAAATTTTATTTAGTAATATTATAGTATTAAATGGAATGTTACATCAATACAATGATTCTTTTAAATGTAAATATGAAATACTCAAAACTAAATATTACTACAAAGCTTCAAACATCTACGCCATCTTCCTCAAATATTCCCAGGCATTATTGTTTGAGAATAAAAGACTTAACAAACTAAGAATAAATCACCTTCCTAACCATAATCTAGTCAACATTTCAAGCATGATATATGCCATATATAATCCTGATAAGCTTAACATAAAAAAAGAATTTTGTATATCCAGAAAAGAAAAAAAGATTACAATATTTTTCATTTTAAATATTATAAATGAATTTAGTTGATAAAAATTTGATAAAATAATTTTTTCATGTTTAGTAAAGTAGTTTTCTTTTAGCTTATTTTAATAAGATGTTTATATTAGTGTTTTGAAATAACTTGTCTAAATTTAATTTATATTTTTCATCTTATCTTTTAAACTCAATTTAATGATTTAGAGATGTCAATAAGATGGATAAACTTGTGTCATTTGAGACTTGTTTAGACCCCTAAGTTGCTAAGATATGCATTAGAAAAGGTAGAAATGATTTAAGGTCTATGAAATGGAGTTTTAGTTGTCATGAGTTAGGTTTTCATTGTAAAATGAGTTTAAACGTGGTTGAAATTGGGATACATACTTTTGGTTAGGTCCATTAATATTATAGCTTAGAATTTTTCTTAGGAGTGGTAGAAGTTGGTAAAAGTGATTAGGATTGGTCATGATAGGTTGATGGGTGCAAATTTTGCAGCCTTTGGTGTTGCAGAGTTATGCACAGTGGCTAGGCGAGCAAAAGGGGCTCATTGGGCAAGTATATGAGGGTTTTGGAAGTGAGTTTCAGTGGTTGGGTGAGCCAATTCGCGGGGCTTGTGGAGTTCACTGTTTTGGCTCTCGCTAGGTGAGTGGATACAACTCGTTGGGCAAGTTTTGTGGCTTTTGGCAGTGAGTTTCAGAAGCTAGGTGAGCCAGTTCGCTAGGCTGGAGAAGTCCTCTGTCTCTATTCTCCTTAGGCAAGTGGTTTGGCTCGTTGGGCGAGCCTGTGCTTGTTGGAAATCCTATTTCTGCTGTTAGGCGAGTGGGTTTGAGTCTTATTGGGTGTTTTAACTTCCTTCCTCTTATGTACATAGTTTTAAATGGTGTAATGGTTAATTTTATGATCTGTGATATGATTTAGAACATATGATTCAATGGATTTAAGGGTTATAAGAGCTCTAAGGAGAATTCTTAATGGTTGTAGCAAAGTGTTGTTGGTATGAATGTAGGAAGCTTAGTCTTGGAAGCTATTCTAACATTATAATGATCATTGATTCTCAATTAGAGAGGAGTGATATATGTGGTGAGAGTATGCAGGAGGTCTTAGTCTAGGTGCTTCTAGTATGGCCTAAGATGCGATATAGACTATGGTAGGATGAAACTCATTGACAATGACTTTGTAGAGTAATAGAGCCCACCACAAGTGCATGACTCGTTATAGTTCGACATTCATACCTTATCCGGATAATCACTCTAGAATTGTATGTTTATGATTGTTTGATTTATTCGTGGTGTGTAATATCTGAGTTTTAATTATATGTATGTTTTTTTTATATATTAGCTTACCCTTATTTTTATTGTCTGTTTGTGTGTTTTATTTTCTCTTTTACAATGTTCACTTTAATTGTGTGAGTTTAGGGGATGTCAAAAGTGAACAAATGTTAATAAACAATGGATCTAAGACATATAACAGGAAATATGGTTTTTCACCATTATCTTGTTTATGTAAAATCAGTTTATTTTTTTAAAATTTTTGAATGTTAATATATATATATATATATATATATATATATATATATATATATATATATAATCTTCATTCTTCAATTATTTTTAGTTTTGAGTTAGCTTTCAGCATGAACATAACCTAAATTATATTGTTTTCACATTACAAGAATGTAGCTATATTTCAGAACTTAATGTTCTTTCTCCAAATGGTTTTGGAAATATACAATTACAACCTACAAAAAGATAAAATTTAATTTATGTATTTTCTCTATTCAAAAAGATTAATTAATTTTTGTAAAAGTCAAACTAGGTCTTTTTAATAATATAATAAATTAAAATTAATTATTTTATATAAATAAATTTGTCTGTTCCTATTCATAATTTAAATTGAAAACTGTTACAAGGTGTTAAACTTACAAGTCGTATTTATTTTTTGTTAAATTGAAAACTCGTAAACCAAAATTTACCTAACAAATTTTTTTAATCATATTTTTGTTTAGATTATCAAAACAGCAGTATAAAAAAAGTAAAATTAAATATAATAAATAGTTTGTACTCTTTAGAAATAAAAATTATGTTTATTTATTTATTTATTGTTTTAATATGAGAGATACAAATTTCTTCACGAGTGTTTCTCCCTGCACCTCGCCTGCTTCTCCCTGCACCTCGCCTGCTTCTCCCTGCACCTCGCCTGCTTCTCCCTACACCTCCCATTTTATGCATTTGTCCTCATTTAGTAAAGTTAAACAAAAATTAATGATGGATTAATGATTTCTTAACCACCAGCCACCTCCTAACCACCAACAACGTCATTAAATCCTAAATGTTTTTTGTTGCCCTACACCTCCTTCCTTCTTTTTAATTTTTTGTATAAACCCTAAATTTTGCACTGTTAAGTTGTTTTTGTAGTAAGATTATATAGTAATAATTGTGGCCATGCTAGTGGTGCTGTGGTGTTGTGGACAATAGAGCAGAGGAGGAAGAAGGTTGGTGGTGCAGTAAACAGTGGAGGACGAAGAAGGCACGAACAACTCAGGACGAAGAAGGCGAGTTCACTAGATTAGTATATCAAGTAAACACCTCAACTGTGCCGTAGCCGAAATTCGTTTTCCGGCTAACCTTAACCGCACTTCGACCTGCGGTTAAGGGCTGCCGCACTTCCAAATGCGGATGTCGCAAATCGAAGTGCGGTTTCACTATGCGTTGTTTTTTGTATTGCTTCCTCCCTGTGTGGTCTCATATTATGCTTGGTTATCATCTTTTATGTTTATTTGCACATTGTATTGTGAATGTTGTCTGTCATTGTTGTTCCCTTATTCTTATATGCTTATAGATCAAGTTGATATGATGCGAATGAAGTGTTCTGTATTTTGGCATCACTTCTATTTACATCCACTTAGAATGATTGATAACTCTCAGTATTTGCATATTTTCCTAGGTTAAAACTCTTTTGTTAAGGTTCTTTACCTTTTAATTTTTTAGAAATATAATAGTTTAGTGTAAAATGGTAAAAATAGCTTTTAAATAAAAATTTGGTTAATTTTCTCTTTTCAGGCAAATAAAATAGGTTTTTAAGTAATTAGATTCTTTTTAGAAAAATATTTTAGAAAACAAAGTAAAAATAGTTTTTAGAATAGGTTATATTTTTTAGTAATTTTTGTTTTAACTCTTTAATTCATTTTATTTTGTAGGTTTTTGGGCTGAAGTACATTGGGCCATTGGCTGATTAATTGGGCTGGTTTGCCTGCACTAGAAATCTGCTGCTGTTGTTGGAGAATTTGGGTCGCCGAATTGGGCCACTGCTCCTGTTCTTAGGCTGCCACGCTTGGAGTTGGTGTTGATGCCACTGAATTGGGCCGCTGCTGATTGGAACGCTGCTGCTGCTGCCAGCTGATTAATGAAGCTTTGGACCGCTGGTTGCACACACATCTGGGCCGCGGTGCTGATCTAGGGTGTTGCTCCCTCCACCACCACCCTATACTTCCTTCACCTCCCCACATTATTTTAAAAAGATATTTACTTTTACCCTATTTTAAATAATTTGAAACCCTAATTTTACTTTCCCAGCACCCACCCACGGAACTCTCTTCCCCTTTCCCCATTTTCGTTTCACCTCCCCACCTCCCGCACTTCCATTCCTTTTTCTTCCCAGTTTTTTTTTTGTTTGAAAGCTTCCATTACCGCCGTGGTGTGAAGGAGCGTCGTTGTCGTGGTGTGGAGGAACATCGAGGAGCGTCCAGAGCATCAACCAGTGTGAGGAAGTATACATCAACGGAGGTGACATCCTTCAACGGATGTCCCCTAATAAAAAAAACTCTAAAATAAAAAACGTAACCTTTACACGGAGGTGACATCTTCAACAGATGTCAACATCCGTTTAAGGTAAAATGGATGTCGACATCCGTTTTTCCTTAAACGGATGTTGACATCCGTTGAAGGATGTCACCTCCGTTTAAAGGTTACGTTTTTTATTTTAGAGTTTTATTTCAAGGTTTATTCGAATACGAGGAAGCACGACACGCACTGCACCACTCCACGCACTGCACCACGAGAGGGAGACTGCTTGATAATTCTTTCCACCACCACCAACCTTTGCAACTTGTAGTATCTCACAACGACGAAAGAAAGAGAGAAAGAAATATAATGTTAAAATGAAAGAAAAGTATTTTACTCATGTACGGGACTAGAATAGGTTATTAGTGAAATAGGTTGTGAATGGGTAAAATTAAAAAATAATAACCCTAAAAATAAAATTTTACTGAGGGACAAAATAATAAAGGGGAGGTGGAGGGAGAAAGGTGTGGTGGTGGAGGGAGCAACATCCGCTGATCTAAAGTAGAGCACTGGATTGGGCCAACTCCAGCACCACCACTTCTCCCTCCACCTCCCCAACCTTCTCTAAAAAAATTTTAATTACAAAAATAACCTTTATTTTATTTTTAATCATATTTATTTACTTTGAATTCAAACCCTATTTTTCTGCCCACTCACTTTTCACTCAGCCCCACCACCAACTCTCCTTCTCTTTCTTTTAGATTCCCACCCCCCAACTCCACCACATCCGTCTTCTCAAAAATAATACATCAAAACATATAAATTACATTATTAAAATATCTTTAAAATTAATATAAAAAATAAACTAATAAAAATAATTGGAAAATAAACGTATAATCTTTAAACGGATGTGACCATCCGTCAACGGATCTCAACATCCGTTTAAGGAAAAACAAACTTTTTTGGGTTTATTATGCACCTCCTTCACGACGAATCTTCCCACACCACTGCACCCCACCACACCGATCTTGCACGTTGATCAATTACTTCCACCACCACTTACAATCTCGCACACTAACTAATGAAAGTCCACTATACTCTCATACCACAATAAGAATGAGAAGAAGTGTGAAAAAGAAGAAGAAGAACATGAAACAAAAAGAGGAGGAAGAAGAGTTCCCACCACGTGGAGGATTAGAGTAGGTAGAGGTTAAAATGGATTAGAGTGGTTAGAGGTTAAAAGATATTAACCCTAAAATTTTATTAAGGGTAAAATAGGAATGGAAAAATAAAGACAGGGGTAAAACATGAATGGGGTGGTGGAGGGAGCAAAGTGTAGTGGTGGAGGGAGCAACACCCGGAGTTGGTGTTGATGCCACTGAATTGGGCCGCTGCTGATTGGAACGTTGTTGTTGTTGCTGCCAGTTGATTAATGAAGCTTTGGACCGTTGGTTGCACACACATCTGGGCCGCAGTGCTGATCTAAAGTAGAGCACTGGATTGGGCCAACTCTCCTTGAATGAAACGTTGCCTTTCAGATGCTGTCATTGGGGGTCTCAAATTTGCAAATCATTTTGGCAAAATGAAAGAAGTTTTCGTGCATTTGAGTAGAAGAAAAGAACCCTCGAGCTAGGGAAAAAAGAAAGAGCGAAGTGAGAGCAGCTTTGTGCAAACCTGCCTGGAGATGGAAGAGGCTGACTGGCGAGAAAAGGAAGCTGACCGGTGAAGACTAAGCTAATCAGAGGGCTGAGACGAGTGGAGCGCGAGCAAAGAAACGGTGACCATCCGATGAAGAAGAAGCGTCCCAAGCAAGTTTATATTTCCTTTTCCCGCTTTCTTTACTTTTCTTCAATCCTATATAAAGGGGTTTCTTCCATGTAAAGACACTACACTTTTCATATACACTTTCACTTTACAGTTCTCCATTCTTTAGTTTAGGGTTTTATTCGCTTTTCTTAGAGTAGAGATATTGTTCTTGATTCTGGATTTCGCTGATGAGATTAATGGAACCGTGCAATCTGTGAGCTTCCCATTCGGTGATCTCTGGTATAGTGTTTGTAATTTTCCTTTTTCATATTAATAAAATTTGATTTCGTGTTTTCCTTTTACTTTTGTTTGTTGTGTTGAGATTGTTCTGTGTTTTTTATTTTTGCCATTGTTATGTTCTGAGAAAATGAATTGGACTCTGATTCTCTGCATCTTTGCAATTCCTTTTGGAATTGAATGACTCTATAGTGAGCATTCTTTACTGAGATGTCTTCTCGAGTCAGAGATGAGTCCAATGTATAAAGACTCATTCGTTTTGGTGTTTCTATTGTTTTTCTTCTATTATTTCTGTTATCTGTGATTTTAATTCCGTAATTGAACTCTATTTGAGAATTGTGAAGGAAAACATCCACATTTCTACATCTATTTTGATGTAATATGACTCCATAGTGAGCATGACTTATCAAGAGGTCTTCTTGAGAGATGTTAAGCTTTATAATTTTCAGACTAAGTTCAATTTCAGTGTTGTATTTTTGTTTCTTGTGAAAGTGTGCATTGGTTGGAAAATTAAGTGAGAATTGCCAATTCAAGTTCTGAAACATGAACTATAAGACCCTGTGATGGGCTTACTTTAGTCAGAATGTCTTTCTGAAGAGTAATTGAGACTCTATCTTTCAATCTATTGCACATTTGTATCTGTTCTTTGCTTTTGATAATGATAGTTAAAGTTCAGTTTGAGTTTTTCCGTTCTGGTTGTTTACTTTCAGTATTTTAGAATTTATAATCTACTTTACTTCTGTTTCAGCCTTTACATTCTTATTGATATGATGCTTTTCAATCTTGACTTTTAAGTTCTTTTCAGTTTGGTTTTATTTCTGATTTTGTTCCAGTTTTAGTATATAGGTTCTGTTTTGGATATAAATAGGTTTAATCTCTTCATTACTTTAGCTTAGGTTTTATTTCTTTATTTTCTTCCTTCTTTTCTTTTAAAACAAATTATAGTGTAACTTTTCTTATTTTTTAAATTTCTTTGTTTTCATTTTAAATGTCCCCACCTGTTTAGTAGTTAATAAGTAAATAATTAGTAAATAACTGCAAGACCTTAACCATACACTTTAATCTTAATTAGCTGAGTCCTAGGATTGATATTCTGGTTTCCCTATGCTACATTAGTGGGGACTAGACTTTGTTCTGCCTTAGGCGACTAAAAGGCAGTTTAACAATGATAAAGTGTGTAGAATGAGTGATGGGTTACTGTTACTTGGGCAGTCAAATGAAAGTAAGAAGAACATTGAGATTTTGTTTTGAGTGGGGGAGGCTGCACGTCGTAGGGAGTAAGTCTGGATGTGCATGGCATTTTATTTAGGAGGGTTACGTTAGTATGTAGAGTTAGTCTTGGACCACACCATGAAGAAGGTGAGTGTTATCTTCAATCTGATTATACACCCAGTCCTCAAGGTCATCCACGGTGATGGCAAAGGTAAACGATTTACAGCTGCAGCCATGTGGAAGACTAGGTATTATGCATTCAAATATCTCACATAAAATGTTTTAATGGAATAAATGAAAAGACTTTTATTATACCTTGTTTCAGATAATTGGAGAAGGTTTCCACATCTTGAACAAGGTCTTTGATACGGTTCGATTGCATTACTTGCAGCCCTTATTATGAAATGATATCACTTTCGACAAACCAGATTCCCACTCCACCCTTTGTTTTTTTCCAACAAAAAGTCAGCATTAGAGCACAACCATACATCCTCCATAGGCCCCATATGAAAATATATATAAATAATATTTGTTTTCCCACTAACAATATTGTTATTAATTATTACATTATTAATACTACATTATTATAAATTAATAAATATACATACATAAAAAAATTGGAAAAATATATTATTGTATTAGACATTCAAAGAAATGGGAAAAAAATACTGTAAAGTTTATTGTTTAATTTTCAGCCAAGTTCTGGGAGGGAAAAAAAATCAGGTGGAGTTGGAGACTCTACATACTAACTTGGCTAATGAATGAGTGAGTGTGTGAAACAAAACTGGGTGCCTTTGTAAAGAAGAAAGAGGGAGCAAAGGAGAAAGGAGATAGTAGATAAAGCTGTTGTGCAAAAAAATCATACACACCAAAATCTTAACAAAAAAAATTCAAATCTTAATAACCAAATAACACAGGACCGAAACCGTACACACCCAAATCGGAAAACACAGCCGCAAATCGAACTATGGTTGGCCTTAGTCGCAGTTCAAACTATGTAATTCCAGATTCGCACTTCCAAGTGCGTCGGCGGCCATGCACCTCCATATACTAACCGCAGATCCACCTGCAGTTACTGTCTTACGCAGATTCAACTGTGGCGCAACCTATTCCGCACTTCTATGTGTGTCGGCCATTAACCGCAGTTCCATGTGCGGTTTAGCCTGCAACTCCCCCGCCCCAGATCAATTAGATATAAAACATCCAGAAACATTCTATCATTTTTCCCCACCCGCAGATCAACCAGAAATCAAAATAAAATAACTAACCTGAACGTTGATGTACAAAAGAAGACACCCTGCAACCACGACACCAACACCAGTGCACCAACACGAGTGAAGAAACGAGGGACGAGAGCTAACGCACCAACACGAAAAACAGTGACCAAAAACTGAATAGAGGAGAAGGAAGGAGGGAGGAGGGGAGAACCGTAGAGAGGAGAAAGAAGTAGGGTTGTAGGGTTTAAAGTGAGATGCGGCAGTAAGGAGAAAGAAGCAGGGGTGTAGGGTTTAAAGTGAGATGCGGCAAAGAAAAACTTCCAATTTTATGAGTGGATGAGTCAACATTTTTAGAAAATCAAAATATGTTCACTCACATAACAAAAGTAGAGATAGGGTTACAGTTGGAATTAAAACAAAACTAGGAGGTGCAGGATGAACTTGGTGAGGTGCAAGGAGAATCACTCTTTTTTCACCGTAGATCACGTCAAAGTAAAACGCCGCTAATGACAGAAACAGACACCATTTGTAATTTATTTACTACTTTACCATCACGGCTTCCATATTTTAGAACCCCACTTTTCTCACAAAACTAACTTCCATTTTTTATAAATTTATTATATTCTTAAGGGATAGAGTCAACAAAATAATCTTCGAACATACTTTCTCATATTATAATCTTTCGAGAATGAAATTATGTTGATATATCCAATTTTCCCAAAGAATTAAAAAAAAACTAAATTCTATTCTAAGCCTTTTTCCAATTACAATATATATATATATATATATATATATATTTTGTTATGTAGTAAGATATTTATTACATAAAATATCTTAGATATTATATTTATTGCATAAAATATCTTAAACGGTTAAGATATTTATAAGTAACTCACCACATTTTTAAATAAGGTGGTTATTTTTATTTTGCTTATAAATACAATGACAGGGCAAAAGTTCAGGTACGTTCTCTCTATGTCTAGAGACTCTAAATAATATTTCAGAGTAATATCATAATCACTCTCTTGAGAGCTGAGGCTCCATAACTCACATCTGACTTGAGCGTCGGAGTATCTTTGCAGGTACCTCCCCCTCCTTTGGCGAGTATGAACAACAACAATTGGAGAAGAGCAAGCATCCCAGACAGCCAGGAGCAACAAAGACACACCGGACAACATTTACACCGAAACATTTTGGCGCCCACCGTGGGCCGAGTGCCAACCCAAAGAAGCCACAAGAGGAGCCTCGGCCTCCACGAATCATTTCTTCGGATAAAGCTACTCCATCAAGACGAAGCTGCCGCATCATCGCAAGGATTCTCCCCCGTGAGCCATTAACGCCACTGTAAACACCTTTGCGAAATCGTGCCTCTTTGCGGGTCAGCCCCAGCGCAGAGACCACCTCCAAATCAAGTCCGTCCATCAGCCTCCGTCGCGCCACCAGACACCGTTGTCACAGGGGAACCGTTAATTCATCCCCATCGCCTCCCAAATACGATCACGCTGATCCTACGACAGTGGTGGAGACCACCGAACTCTTGTCCACGATGCTTCTCAACAAGCCGCCGTGTTATGCGGTGAACAGCCCCATGAAGCACTGATCGCCGCACTTGTATTCTTTCTCTGGGGAGCCCTCCGCCAAGAAGCTTAACTAGGAGGACCTCTCCCATTGTGGCTTCTCCTCCGTCCCCATTCCGCCCAACCTCAACCCCCCGTCCTCCGCGGCTACGTTTCCAACCCTCCTCCAAAGAGAGGATCCGGGCTGCCACTTCTGCAGCTGGGCAGCAGGAGGAGTGCCACCACAAATCCGCCAGTTCATCCCAAGCCTGGGGACTCCATGGTCTTCGATCACCTTGGATCGCGGCTTCCGTCGACGACAACCTCAGGATCGGCCGTTCCGCAGTGTGGCTGATTCTAGGGTTTTTTGGGGCAGAAAGGGATCATACAGAGAGGCGAGAAGAAGACGGTTGTCACCCAGGGTAAACCCTTTCGGTGTCTTGTCAGACCCATTCTCCACGTCTTCCGCAACCCTCGCGCAATCCACGCGTCGTTCGGTTCTGCCTCCGCGTCATCCAACCCAATTTCTATTCCCCCAAACTTCAAACTCCGAACGACCTTCGACCATTTCCGGGTCGACCACCAAGAATGAGCCGCACTCCAAGGTCGTCCATCTTAGCCGATCGACAAAACCGAGTGTATCGCGACCGATCGGGAAAAACTTCTTCATTGCCGTTCGACCATTTCCTGGTCGACCATCAAGAATAAGCCGCCACCTAGGTCGTCCACCTTGGTCGACAGCAAGACCGAGTGTCGACCGTGACCGATCGACAAAACCTTCCTCATCACCGTTCGACAATGTCCAGATCGACCATCAAGAACGAGCCGCACTCCAAGGTCGTCCATCTAGGTCGACCGACAAGGGCGAGTGTATATCACGACCATTCCGTGGCCACAAGCGTTCCACTACTCGTCCGTCCGGCCTCACCTTTTGTCGGTTCTTCATCCTCAAATACTCCAGCATGCGGACACTCGGCTCAATCAGCGTTCGGTCATTCGACCAAAATGATGCTCGGTTATTGAGCGTCCCTAACGTTCGTCCACTCGGTCCCCAACGTTCGGCCACCCGTGGCCTCAACCATTCGGCCACCCGCCTCAATAACGTTCGCCCATTGGTCCTCCCTGACGTTCGGCAGCTTGGCCTCAACCGTTCGGCCACCCGTCTCAATGACGTCCGGACACTTGGACTCAACCGTTCAATCATCCGTCTCATCGGCGTTCGGCAGCTTGGCCTTGACCGTTCGGTCTCTAGCGCTCGGTCATGCATGATCTCAACACTCAATCGTTCAGCCATTCGGTCTCACCGCCGTTCGGCAATTTTCAGCATCAAGCGTCCAGCCAGCGTCCTTAATAACGTTCGTCTACTCGCCCTCAAATCATTCGGATCCACATGCGTTCGCTCATTCGACTAAACCTGATGCTCGCACATTGGTCCTCAATGACGTTCGGCGTCTTGGCCTCAACCATTCGGCCAACAACTCTCATTGACGTTCGGAAAAATCAGCATGAAGCGTTTCAGCATTCGTTCTAACGGCCGTTCGGCCTAAAGCGTTCGGCATTTCGCTCACCATTGACGTTCGGTCTCTACCGCTCGACCATACACCCACACGAGCGCTCCAACATTCGGCCATACTCACGATCGGCCTCCTGACGTTCGGCACCTGGGCCTTAACTATTCGACACTTCGGCCTTCCTGGCCATTAGCCATTCGGCCTCCCTGGCGATCAACCATCCGGCCTCTCGAGCGCTCAACCTTTCGGCCATTCGGTCTCATGTGTTCAAACATTCAACCTCGAACGTTCCTGCTTTCGGCCACTCAGCCTCATTGACTCTCGGTCTTTCGGCCTCTACCGCTCGACCATACATCTACACGAGCACTCAAGCATTGGGCCATTCGACCCCACTGATGATCAGCCAGTCGGACTCAATAACGTTCGTCCGCTTGCCTCATTCATTCAGCGGTAGGTCTCAATGACGTTCGGCCCCCTGGCCTCCACCCTTTCGCCTCAGTCGTTCGGCGATTTGCGTCTCAAGCATTCCAGCATTCGTTTTCACGAACGCTCGGCCTAAAGCGTCCAACACTTAGCCTCACTGACGTTCGACAACTCGGCCTCTACGGCTCGACCATCTATCGACACGACCGCTCCACCATGCGATCCTATTGACGTTCGACCGCCAGGTTTAAAACGCTCTATATTTTTATATATATTATATATCTTATGCAGGTCACAGTAGACGGTCAACCGAAAACCGAGCGTTCAAACATTCGGTCGTTCGGACTCAAAGGTGTTCGCCCTTTGGTTTCAACCGCTCGACAATCCATGTCCACGAGCGTTCTACGGGATACACTCCCTCTGGTAGTTGTTCGCCCAAGAACACCCAGAACATCAACCGCTCGACAATCCATGTCCACGAGCGTTCTACAGGATACACTCCCTCTGGTAGTTGTTCGCCCAAGAACACCTAGAACATCAACCGCTCGACAATCCATGTCCACGAGCGTTCTACGGGATACACTCCCTCTGGTAGTTGTTCGCCCAAGAACACCCAGAACATCAACCGCTCGACAAACCATGTCCACGAGCGTTCTACGGGATACACTCCCTCTGGTAGTTGTTCGCCCAAGAACACCCAGAACACACTCCCTCTGGTAGTTGTTCGCCCAAGAACACCCAGAACATCAACCGCTCGACAAACCATGTCCACGAGCGTTCTACGGGATACACTCCCTCTGGTAGTTGTTCGCCCAAGAACACCCAGAACATCAACCGCTCGACAATCCATGTCCGAGCGTTCAAGCAGTCGGTCGTTCGGCCTCAAAGGTTTTCGCCCTTTGGTTTCAACCGCTCGACCATCCATGTGTACGAGCGTTCAAGCATTCGGCGGTTCGGCCTCAAAGGTATTCGCATTTTGATTTGAACCGCTCGACCATACATAGCCACGAGCGTTCAAACATTCGGCCATTCGACCTCAAAGGTAGTCGTCCCCTTGGCTTCAACCGCTCGTCAATCCATGGCCACGAGCATTCAAGTATTTGGCCGTTCGACGCCATTAATGTTGTCCATTCGGCCGCAATGACGTTCGGCCTCACTCGTTCCATGAAGTCCATGGCCTCAAGCATTCGGCCTCACTCGTTCCATTTGGCCTCACATGCCACTCGACCTCTACCGTCCATGGCCTCAAGCATTCAGCTTCTGTGACCTTCGGCTATACAGCCTCTACCGCTCGGCCATCCAGGTCCTCACGTTCGGCCTCACTCGTTCCAGCTTTTTTGCCGTTTGGCTTCACATCTTTTTTGGTCCTTCAAACTCAACCGCTCGGTCATCCTTGGTTTGAAACGTTCAGACCACAGATGAGCAACAACTAGAAACACGCTCTCTAATACAGCGAATACAGCCTCCCTCAAACTCATAAGTCCTATAGTTACCACGTCCGTAAAAACGGAACCATTAACTCGGACTTGGGGGGCATGTTATGTAGTAAGATATTTATTACATAAAATATCTTAGATATTATATTTATTACATAAAATATCTTAAACGGTTAAGATATTTATAAGTAACTCACCACATTTTTAGGTAAGGTGGTTATTTTTATTTTGCTTATAAATACAATGACAGGGCAAAAGTTCAGGTACGTTCTCTCTATGTCTAGAGACTCTAAATAATATTCCAGAGTAATATCATAATCACTCTCTTGAGAGCTGAGGCTCCATAACTCACATCTGACTTGAGCGTCGGAGTATCTTTGCAGGTACCTCCCCCTCCTTTAGCGAGTATGAACAACAACAATTGGAGAAGAGCAAGCATCCCAGACAGCCAGGAGCAACAAAGACACACCGGACAACATTTACACCGAAACATATATATATATATATAACTTACGGCCAAATTATCTTCAACTTCGTTATGAATATTATTTGTTATTACTACACTAAATTTATGCAAAGTTTGAGATTAATTTTATGAGAAATGGTTAGTTTTCTACGAATTTTACTAACCGCTCAATTTAATAGCCTAAAATAAAGAAGAAAGACTTTTAATTTATGTTAAAGATTAATTCAAGTGTTCAAAATTTGTTATAAAAATAAGATTTAAATCTCTTACATACCTGATTTTCAGGGATAAAAGTTAAAAGAAATAAAATAATATTTTTCACTTTAAAACGAGTTTAATTAAGTTTTAATTTTTTTTATAAACTTGATTAGTTTTAATTGAATTTTTTTTATGAGTATTAAAAAGTTTTATATTTTTTAATTAATTTTTTATAGTTTAATTTTTTTTCATTAATTTAGTATAGTAATTTTGTTATTTTTTTTGTAAAAACCTATAAATTTTAGGATTGATAGTTGTTTTAAAATAATGAGACTTGATTTTTTTAATATTAAAAAGTTTTAATATAAATAGTTTTGTTTCGAGTTTCATTATTTTAAAACATATTATTTCTCTAGAAACTACTTCCAAGAGTTCTTTGACTTCTTTTTAGGAGTTCTTATCTCTTGTTCATTTGTTTGAAGATCGGAGATCGTCTCAAGTGATCCTCACGACGAGATCTTCAAGTCTAACCGATCAGTTTCTCAAATGGAGTAAGTTGGCTTTCTACTCCTTTCCTTGGTCAGTTTTGTTTTCCTTTCATGCTACTCTTTGATTTGCATGTGAAGTTTGAGTCTTTTATATGACTCTCTATTTATCTGTGTTTCTATGGTTCGTAGGAACAAATAAGAATTTTTGTATGTTGGAGCTAATTTAGGCTTTCTAAAGTCCTTTGATCTTATGTTAGGTAAGGGAAGATAATATTTGCTATAAATTTTGTTCAAAAGTATGAAATTATGTTTGCTAGGTCGTGAGAATGATATTTGATTGATTATGTTATCATTTGAGATAATTATTTTAGTAAGAATTATGTTTGATGAATGAATATAGATTATTAAAGAATGAGGTTGTGAATGATTATGAATTGGTACTTGCTTGAACTTTAAATGTTGTTTTAGAGTCCTAAGAGGTGCAAATCTGTTTTAGAATTTAAAATAGTGAAATGGAAGTGTTGTTGGGTTGATTTTTGGTCTATATTGAGGTTTTTGTAGGTGAATTTCTATAAGAGTGATTTGGAACTATAGTTGATGTTGGGTAGCTATTTTTAGATCATTAAAAACTTGTTTAGGACTTTAATTAACCATAAATTTGATGTTGAGTTGGTAAGTAGTTAATAGGTTAAGTTTTAGGTTATTTTTGGAACATTTTAGGGGTTTTAACCGGTGAAAGTCTAAAAGAGTAGGTTTGTAATAAACTGAAGGTTTGAGGTTTGTTTTTGAGTTAATTATGACTTGTTTAGACCCTTAGTTTGTTAAATTCTAGGTTATAATGTGTAGAATTGGGTATAAGTGTTTTTGAGTAGTTAGGTTCATTTAGTGCATCTTGTTTCTGACGAAATGAGTAAAGGGGTTCTCAATTTCATTAATAAACATATTTTTTGCATCAATCCTAGTGTCAAGGAAGTCTATTTGGTCATTTGGATAAGTCTAATGTGCATTTAAATCATAACAACAAGTTGTTGTCATCTTGTATAGCGTTGCGCGACCCTGGACGGTACTCAATGTTGCCAATACAGAGAGCCACTAGGCTCTAGGATGTTGAACGCCACTTTTACAGTAGGGTTTGAGTGTTGGGAGTCGGGTCAGTCTCGTTGGGCAAGTAGTGTGTCATTGGGCGCCAGAATGCTAGCTTTAGCGTCCTGAGTGCGGTATTGGTACTTTAAAGCTTGTTTATTAATATATATTGAATTATATGATGGTTTATGAATGAGGTTATGTATGTGGTCAAGTACAGTTTGAAAAGAGTTCTAAGGGAAAATTCTTGATGATTGTTTCCACTAGTGTATGTATTATTGTAGGAGCTCAGTCAAGGTTATCCTGACACTCTAATAGTCATTCATTCTCAAGTAGAGGGATGAGGCGTGTGGTGAGAGTAGTAGGAAGTCTTAATTTAGGGGTTTTACCTTGACCTAAGGCATTGTTTAATGGACTAACCTTGTGTGATAGCTTGGGATGGACCAGCTGTTTCACCATTATAAGTGCACAACCCGCCATAGCTCGAGAATAACGCATGTATCTGGATGTTTGAGTCAAGAGGTTATTATATGTTTAGATGTTGTTCTTAAGTTTCAAAGTGAAATAATATATGATAGTTTGTGAATTCCATGTTTTATTCTTTTGATACTAGTTTACCCTTTTGTCTTTGTCTACTTGTGTGTGTTTGTTTTCTCTTTTGCAATGATCACCTTAAATGGTGTGAGCTTAGGGGGATGTCCTTCCAGTTTATCCAACACGGGGTGAGGGTGAAGCAACAACATAATTAGGTTTTTGTTAATCAAGTGTAAACCTTTTTCTTAAGAAATCTATAGGTTTTCTTATTAGTTATCATCTTTGTAACATTTTATTTAGTAGTTTTATACTATTAAAATGAGATGTTATATTAATGGTATCAGAGCAGTTCGTCCTTAGGATGACCTGATAGTTGTGGGTTTGTCATGTCTTTCTAGTATAGAGTTTGTTGAGGAATCTCAAGTGGTCCTCTTCTTGAAAACGATCTCAATTGGATCCTAAATTTTGTAAAATCATAATAATTAAGCCCTTTCCGTTAAATGGTCATAAATGACTTCAAGAGTTGTTGACCTATTGCACAATAAACATGTTGATCTGTGTGATCTTATAATGTGGAAATAAAATTTAAATTATGACGTGGACCTTGGTTAAGTAAAAGAAAAGAAAAAAGAAAAAAAGCAATTCCCCACTCAAATTAGGGTTCAAATGTAGAGGGGATTCTTGCACGATTTAGGGTTTTGAGAAGCTTGCATACTCGGGAGTTAGGTTTCAATTTGTGTTTCTCTGGGTTTTTTTGGTTTTGGATTATCTATGATTATAGGTGCGTAATGATGGAATTGGATGCTCCATGGTCGCTGTGGTTGCACGATTTGGGGGGCGCGATTCTCGCGATTTAGTTTTTGCATGTTCGCGAAGAAGATGATTCACAGTGGAAGAGGAACGAAGACATGAGACTGTGGTGGCGCTTGTCTCGTTCACCACTCTTCGCTTCATATTGCCGCAGCCAATGCCTAGATCAATGTTCCTTCCCTTTTCCTCTCTCATTTGAAATTGTGGGTCACCGGCTTTTAGAAATTGAGTCTGAAAATGATGACTATTGGAAGTCCCACATTGCTAGAGATAAGGTCAATTCATAATTTATAAGTGGGTGCAAACCTCACCCTACAAGCCGGTTTTGTGGGGTTGAGTTAGGCTTAAAGTCCACTTCTAACATGGTATCAAAGCCATGGTTAGAGCCTATCCTAGCGATATTTGTTGTTTGTTGGGCATATTGTTCCACCCGCTATCGGGCCGCTATCAGACCACTCATTAAAAATGTCTATCCCAAGCTCGAGATGTATATATCTCGGCGTGAGGGGGTGTGTTGGAAGTCCCACATCGACTAGAGATAAGGCCAATTCATAGTTTATAAGTGGGTGCAAACCTCACCCTACAAGCCGGTTTTGTGGGGTTGAGTTAGGCTTAAAGTCCACTTCTAACATGACAATTATGTTGTTCTGTCTAATATTCTGCTTCTTTCCTAACTTCTTTCCTGAAGCCTGTTGTAAACGAAAAATCAACATTTATGCGGTCATTATTCTTCCTTATACTTTCCAGAAATTTATCATTACTCTTGTTGTTGTTCTTTTGGCTCTCTCTGGTAGAGTTGTAGTTGAAAAGCTTAGCTGGAGGTTGATCAGGATCTGGATCCCTGTTAATGTGGTCTTTATTGGCATGCTTGTCTCAGGCATGTATAGGTATTTTCTTTGTTAACATCAAAGAACATGTTGAACCTACTTAGTAAGAGACTTTTGAAAGGACCAGTTCTATGTTGTTGTTGCTCCACTACTCTCTGTGTTAGACAATGGTTGTGGCTCCTATCTACACTTACGTCTTATGGATCACTTTTCTTTTCAGTTTGAAATACATAAATGTTGCCATGGTGACAATTCTTAAGAACGTGACAAACATCTTAACAACAATTGGAGAATTATATTTATTTTGGAAATGTCAGAATCCCAAAGTTTGGACAACAATGTTTATGATTGTAAATGGCACTCTTAGATACAAAAAGAAAATGTTGTTCACTAAATTCCATGTTGTTCACTAAATTGTTAATAAGTCATATTAGCTATTGCTCATTTTAGTTTCTGAAGTATTTTTTTCTTCTTAATACAAAATTCATACAAATTATTTCTGGTGTTAGTGTCGGTATTATAGATCTCTCCTTTGATACAGGTTTTTTGCTGTCAATACAAAATTCATACAAATATTTTGCTTCTCTTCTGTTTGAGATTATTTATTCACCTGAGATTATTTATTTTTTAATTGAATAGTTATATTTTTTATTAATTTGGTGAAATTTTCAAGTAAAGAGAAACATGTATTGTACGAGTACATGGCGAATGGCGACTTTGGAAGGTGGCTACACGAGCTTCCCACAGGGGACACCAATGTAGAGGATTGGGCGCGTAGTCTCGCGTACCTACACAGATCTTCGATTTTGGGTTACAACACGACCAGAACCCGAACGGAGACACGAAGGCAGACGTGTACTGCTTCAGGGTGGCGTTGATGGAGCTCTTAACAAGGAAGGAAAGCATGACGAAAAGGTGCAGCGGCGAGGAAGGCGGTGAGGGAGGGGTAGGGTGTTAAGGTTCTGGACGAGAGACTCTTATTCAATGTTGGACTGAAATTTCCAAAATCTTCCTATTTTTTTTCTTTTCTTTTACTTTACTAAATTTCACGTCATAATTTAATTATTTCCATGTAATAAAATAATCTAACTCAACATATTTACTCCAAACTACGTATCACATTTTATCGTTGTTTCTGACTTACAATTTTTCAATTGAGACATTTTTAACAATAGGTTTAAACCAAAATTATACAGTCATGATTTTTTTGCATTTAACTTAAGTTTTGATTGTATTAGAGATCAAATATTAATTAGTCCATAAATTTCAATCATGAAAAGTTTAACAATCTGACTTCTTCATTTTCCAACTAATAAAGTTAAAGTATTCTTTATTTTATTTATTAAAATATTGTCTCATTTCTAACCCACCGATTTAATAGACTAGACAAAACAACCCAAAGTAAACTAATAAATTGAAAACTTTCGCCCAATCGGCGAGCACAAACTAATTTTACCATTTCTAATTATTTCAAAAACAATAAAAAGTTATTTAATAAATGTTGAATATAATAAAAACAATATATAAAATTAATCTCCCTTGAATATATACATAATTTTTTTTATTTATAATAAAAAAATAGATACCAAATCTAAAATACAAATAAAAAATAATAACAAATTTATTAAAAAAATTAAATATAAAATAAAAATAATATATCTAACAATAACAAACTTTTGATTTAAAAAAGAAATTACTTTCCAATTTTTAAAGTAAATATTCTTCGGATTCTCTATTCTCATTTTATATTTCTATGTTCTAATGCGTTTTTTCACTCCTAATTAAAGATGAAGATAATTGAATAAAAAAATATTGAAAGGACATGTAGTTTGAAGTTGAGAAGGCATATATAGTTTGAAGTTGATAAGACAAAGGCTACCCAAGTGTCAATACGAGAAAACATCCTTTGTTCCGACTATTATTTTACTAGTATTTCTAATTCTATACTAATACAATTATTTTTGTAAAACCAAAGTCACTGTAGTCTTTTACTTTTGCACAAAAACACAGTAGATATACTGTAGTTACATACAGACTATGTGAGATAAAATATACCAAAAAGTAACTAACAGAGCTAACATTTTCATAGATAAATTAATTTGGCTTTTATCAAAATATTTTCCTACGAATTCCACAAGCATTAAATATATTCTTGAGGGAATCTGGACCTCATCAGAGACGCACAAAGCTGCTGCAAAGGAATTCTTCATTCCTTCCAAGTTGAGCATAAGA
The DNA here is from genome assembly GCF_016808095.1 of Vigna angularis. NCBI lineage: Eukaryota > Viridiplantae > Streptophyta > Magnoliopsida > Fabales > Fabaceae > Vigna > Vigna angularis. The sequence goes on from NC_068980.1 coordinate 13,592,292, forward strand.
GAAATTCCCAGGCCATCTTCAAATTGCAAGGGAAACAAATCAATGTTATTATAGCACACAACAAAGAACCAATCAGAGTTCCAAAAAACTGCGCTTTGGTGTTCAAAATAATATATCTTGAAAATTTATTATTGTATAACATCTCTTTCAAGGTGTGTCTATTTCGACCACAAGGTGGCAAGCAGCTTCCCCTTCCGGCATTCTGTTACACAATCAAGTACAATCTCTTGCAACTGTTTCTCCACATCTTCCATGGGTTGGCAACCATCAACAACCTGCTTCAAACCGGTGGAATTTGAAGGCAAAAATACAAAAAAATTTAAAATGCTTAAGAATGTGTGGTTAATCATGGCATGGTACTAATAGGAACACATATAAGGCATTGCCACTTTACCAGGCAGAAAGTAACAAGGAATCATTTCAAACTGTTGATTTCAGGAGGAAAGGCCACATAAGCAGTTAATTACCTTCCAGGATACATCATGAAGAACTGAGTAACAATCAGCAACTTTCTTCTGAAACTCCAGCTTTTCATATCTCTCACCTCCATACCCTCCTCTTTCCGCAGCTTTCTGATTTAATTTGTGTGGAAATATAAATGTAAAATTGTATATAGGCAAAAAATGGTTATATGCATAAACCAAGCTACAACATGCTAGCTAAATAACTGTGAAAAAACGGAAATCTAGATGCATGAATTTTAGAAACAAGATACAGAATTTCTACATATTTGAATTTGAACCACTCTCTGTATGAAAGTAACCCATCAAACTTCCGTAAATCAAACCCCAATTCCTCTTTACTTTAAAATCTTAGATCTTAACAGCATGGAACATAGAAAAGGAAGCAGAGAGATTTCATAGAAAATAAGCATCAGTTCCTGGTGTACAAACTGTTTTACCTTCAAGAAGAAATAAACTAATCTAGACAAAAAATAGTTTATAAAAAAAATAAAACAGCTTTATGACTATCTTAAAACAAACTAATAAAGCATTTTTCACACAGCAAGAAGTTCTGCATACCTCAGGAGATATGTCAAGGTATACTACCATATCTGGTGCCAGCAAACCAATCTCTGGGGCCTGACAAAAAATCACTGTTTAACCAATACTGGTGAGAATATAAGTAATTATGTAAACTCTAAACTGTACTAGAATGGAAATCCTCATGTTGCACACATACTTTTGTTTTGTGGTGGCCCGATAGAAAAATAAAGAACTATGTTAAATCTTTTACCTTGCACCACTCAATATCAAGTCCCTTGGCAGATGAGAAAGCCACCCCTGAATAAGAATATCGGTCAACAATGAGAGTTTTTCCAGTTTTCAGTTTTGTTTCCATCAATGACCTGCAGGGACAACACAACTTGTTTGACGATATTGAAATGTAAACTCAGTATTTTACTTGTCATAAAAAGTACTTGCAAAAATAACAGCAATGAAGACCCCACACAATACCAGCTATTAAGCAGAGTGTTTCAGGATCTACACATAACAGTAAGTCATGACATTTCAAAGTGATCAAAGTCATAACTACCACAAGGTGGATCTTGACTGAATATGTTGGAGTGGCCAAAATAATTAAAAGATATGCCTAAAATTATTCAGTCTTAATCATAAAAATAATATAGCTACTCATTTAACAGAAGACAGAAATAGAAAAAAAAAATGTAGAAACCTCTTTTCCCAACGATTAGCACTGAAGAGGAGATGAATAGTGTGATCATCCAACTGAGATGTGTTACTAAGATAAGCAGATATCATTTGCCCAACATTTGTAGTTCTGTCGGGAAATCTCCATAATTCAGCAGAGATCCCTTGTCCCTCCAAGAAGGACACTAGTCTGCTACACTGAGAAGATTTCCCAGAACGATCCAGACCTTCTAGGACAACCAAGGCACCTCTAGACTCCATTTTGTTTCCCTCTGTGCTACTATTAAGATTATTTTCCATTCTTATGTTGCTTGGAAAGCACTTGGAGGAGAATTTTACACGAGAATTCAATGACTTATGCAACACTAGTGTTCTGAAAATCCTGCAAAAAGAAGAAGCATCCTTATAGATGCAGACATAAAAGGAAAAATATCACAAAAATCTCCTTCCTTCTAACTTTCGTTGCTTAATTCAGAAATCCCAACTAAAACTATAAACATTAAGATTAAAACTGCAAACTTCTTCATTTTTCTTCAAGAAAAAAAAACATTTTGACACATTGGACCAAACAATCCTCAGGGCAAAATAAAACTCAAAACTAGTACACAAAAGTTGCAATTATAGACCGGACGAGTAATTATAGACCAAAAATAGTATATCATGCAACATTCTTCCCGGATTACAGCTTTATATCAGCAAAAAAAGCTGGTTTTTTCAGTGCTATAACAAATATCTTTAAAGTAAAAACTAAAAGAACCAACAAATTCTTACTGTGACTTGGAAGCTGTGACACAAGCTCCATAGATCATATCCTCAGAAAGCCCTTAAACTGAACCAAAAGAAAACGAAAAAGTAATGAAAACATTATTAGCCGAATTACCTTCGCCCAAAGTAAGAATTGACACAAGCTTATTCATGGGAAGTCAGGGTTTATGCTACTTTAGCTATAGCTTCTTCCTCCAGTGACAACATTAACAAAGTATGCCAAAGCCTTCCATTGGCGTCCCAAAAAATAGGGCAGGGAAAAATGAATCAATCCGTCCCATTTTTAGTGGGTTGACATAATAATTTAATTAAAGAAAACCAGAAAAACTTAATTAAATAGAAAAAAAACAAATACAATAAATGATAAATTAAACAGACAAAAGATAGATTAGAAAAGTGTGAATGACATATAAGCTAAAGCCTGAAATTGGTATGATACAATAGGGGTATATAACACTAAACCCTAAATCTAATCCACAACAAAGACATTTGTCCAAACAGAACATATGATGAAGAATAGCACAGATTGGAACCTGTAACGACCAGAACCACTGACATTAACACATTAACATGAAATGCAGAAAGAGAGCAATTTGGGCATGAGAATCCTGCAACAGTGATGGTCGGCGATAACTTCTTGTGACACTGGGCACACTGTGTCAGGCATTAGGGTTTTGTTTACTCTGCCACAACTGTTACGTGTTAAGGAAGTTTTTTAAACTAATCCTTTAGGTTTGGTAGTAAAGAGTTTTTATGTCATGGCTAATCCTTGTATATTTCTCACTGAATAACACTTGAGAAATTCGGTTTACTTGGAAGTTGAAATGAAAATATAATAATTAAAACTGTAAAAATAAAAAAGAAAAGCTACAAATATAAAATATTTGGAGGGAAGAAGAGAGTAAAGAAGTAAGATTTTTTTTTTCATCATTTTGGTAAATATAAATATATGGTTATTAATTAAGTGTGGAAATAAATAAGGTCAGGCTAAATTATTGGTTTATGTCTTGTGCAAATGGACTTAAAACTTCAATAGAGTTATTTATTTGATATGGAAAATGAATACAATATAAAATTATGTTAATTTGGTATTCTAAAAATAAAAATTGATATGTTAACTTTTATAATATGTACAGTAAAATGATAAAAATATAAGATTATAAAAATTAAAATTTTAAATATTTTTTTACTCTTTATAATTATAATTAGTGACTGACTTACTTGTACATTCTCGTGTACAAGTATATATATGATTTTGTAAAATTATTATTAAGTATTTGAAAAAAAATTACTTTACTTCTTTTTAATTTTATATATTTGAACCAATGCTCTATAATAGACATGTAGTTGAAAATGCACAAATACAATAAAGTTATATATTTAATTTTTATTATTATTTTTATCTAACTAAAATAAGTTTTTGTCTTTTTCAACCATTTCATTTCTTCTCATCCCATGAAAGTATTCTTTACTTTTCCTCTTTCTCTTTCGTTACATTAAATTGCCTATCTGTCCCTTCTACTCTTCACATTTTATAGTGATATAGTGATGGTTGTTTCCCTTCTATTTTGAATTTTCCCACATGTTTGCAGGAAGGAGTTAGAGAAGTAGAGAGCGTTCATGAGCGTGAGGTTGCAAGAGCAACCAAAACAAAGGACGCAAAAGATGATTTAGGTACCAATAATGGTTATAAATGTGTCTCTAGTAATGTGCTTTTTCACACATCTTTTTTTTCCCTTAAATTTGATATATAAATAATATAATTACATATTAAATATTTTTGATGAATTTATAGATTTTTATGGATATTTCAAATTTAGAATAACTAATTTCTTTTAAATGGTAAATAGATAACGGATATATTTTTTTTAAGAGGAAATTATCATTAAAAGAGCAATAACTTTTGTCAAAATCTTATGAATCAAGTCTCTAACAACAACCAATTGAAATTAATTTGGAATACTTGTCATTTGTTCCATGAAGGCAAATTAAAATTTGAACATATATCCTAATGATCAAAATAAGGTATGAAGAACATACTTACAAAGAAGACCATGTCAACCTACTTAACATAATTTTTCTCAAAGAAAACTTGAAAACTCTTTAAAAACATTTGGTCATTCTTAGTTTAATGAATTTGGCAATTGGTTGGAGTATAAAGTAGAAAAAGTGTCAGAACGGCTGCAACGGAATGGTTAGCATGGGATAACAAACCAAGAGGGAGGAGGTGAATTGGTCTTTAATAAAAACAGGTACCTTTTAAAATTTCTACTCAATTAAGCTTACTAAGCAAATAATAATAATAAATAGAGAAAGTAAGATTGAGAGAAATTTGCACAGATGATTTTATCCTGGTTCGGATCTTACCAATCCTACGTCCAGTTGCCTATTTCAAAACAAGATAAACAGTTCACTAATCACAAAACTAATACAAACTACAATCACACAGATATAATTTGTAATAGTTTAGAAAACACCTCTCTTGAAGCCACAAGAGATGAGACACACTTCCCTTAAACACACCAAGGGACGAACACCTCCTCTGAATACTTCACGAAGGATGAACACCTCCTTTGAATCTTCACAAAGGATGAACACTTCCTCCGAATACTTCACAAAGGATGATTTCCTCTTCCAAACACCTCCTTAGATGCACCAAGGATGAACCGACTATTCCTTTGTCACCGTAGTAGCACTTCACTAGCTCCACAGACACAAGTTTCTCAAGCCGAACAAGAACACACAAGTCTCAAAGGTTTTTGAGTTCTAGAGCACAAGGGAAGAGTTGTTGTTGAAGGAAAATGAGAGTCCATTTATAGACTCAAGCAAAGACTCTTCCATTTTTCGTCTTCTGACTCTCTGACGCTTTTAATCGATTAAATTGAGTGTAACAGCTAATTCAACGGCTAGAAAACTCCAACGGTCAAATTTAATCGATTAATCTACTTGTTAATTGATTAGCTAATCGATTAAATGGTAGTTTAATCTAATATTCTAGAGACAATTCGAGTTTTCAGTTTTTACTATGATTAATCGATTAATTCTAAGTCTAATTGATTAATTCAATGTGCTTTTTACTCTGAACATAAATTTTATAATTCTAAGATACATGGAAACAAAACCACTAAGAACCTAAGTCCTAGACACAAAATTACAAATATTACAAAAGCTTTTCATCTCAATACAAGTCTTCAAAAGATCTTCTTGAATCTTGATTTCTCTTAACTTGATTCAAGCATCATCAAAACTTCATCTTCATCATTTTGCTAGCAAAAATATGCTACATTTTCCTTGTGTTCTTATCTTTTTAAGCCTCGTTTTAGAAAGTAATCATGAGGTGATGCATTTGTTACTCAGGGATTCATAAATTGGAATAAGAAGGAAATACCATTAACTCGAGGTCCTAATAGTACTCATAACATTTCTTGGAGGAACTGTCAAGATTTAATGAATCAACATCAATATATTGAAGTTGCAATATCTAAGAAATTTGAACAAGTTCATGACTTATATCAAAAGAGTTTGACAACGTCAATTGATTGCATTTATTTTCTATTAAAGCAAGGATTAGCTTTTCATGGTCATGATGAATCAACCAATTCAACTCCTTAAACTTCTTAAATTTCTTGATGAACACAATGAATCAATAAATCATCTTGTCTTGGAAAATGCTTCTTGAACATATCAATTAATTGCTCAAAAAATCAAAAGGATATTGTTAATGTTGCTACATTGAAAACCACTAATGCTATTACTACTAATCTTGGAAATGAATTATTTGCTATCATTGTTAATGAAGCACGTGACATATCAAACAAGGAGTAAATGGATGTTGCTTTGCGTTATGTTAACAAAAAAAGGAAAGTATTGTTAAGCGTTTTTTTTGTACGGTTGATGTTAAAGATACTACAACTTTATCATTGAAAATATCAATTGATGAATTATTTTGTAAACATAGGCTTAGTATATCAAGAATTCATGGAGAAGGTTATGATTGTGCTAGCAACATGCAAGGGGAATTTTGTGGTCTCAAAGTTTAATCTTAAAGGACAACTCATTTTCTTTTTAAGTACATTGTTTTGATCATCAATTACAACTCACATTAGTTGCTATTGCAAACAATCACATTCAAGTTATCTCTCTTTTTAATTTGGTGTCCACCTTAGTAAATGTTGTTGGGAGATCTTGCAAATGACATAACATGCTTCGTGAAAAGCAAATAATGTTAGAGAGGCATTAGGAAAAGAAGAAATTCCTACAAGACAAGGTTTAAATAAAAAATTACTCTTAAACGAGTTGTTGATACTCATTGGGATTCACGTTATGCAACTTTGATCAATTTAATATTGATCTATTATGTTCTTGAAATTATAAAAGAAGGTGGATCAAATGTGTATCAAAGAGCTTAAACAAATGTCTCTTTTTCCTAGAGGAATTTGATTTTTCCTTCACATTGCAGTTAATGAAAAAATGTCTTGTGGTATTTCAAAAGAATTCTCACATACATTACAAAAGAAAGATCAAAACATCGTCGATGTTATAAACTTGGTTAATATCACAAAGTTAGCATTGCAAACTATGGGGGATGATAAATGGAAGTCTTTATTGCAAGAAGTAATTTCATTTTACAATAAACATTCCATTAACATTCCTAAGCATTCCATTAACATTCCTAGTATGGAAGACATATTTTTTTTCTAAGGGGAGATCACAACGTGGAGGTAAAGCTCAAGTTATCACAACTGAGCATTATTATCGTGTTGATTTATTTTATATTGTTTCAAGAATTTAATGATTGTGTTACATAAACAAATACTTAATCTAACCAATTTATTCTCTACTTTTGATAAGGCATGGGTAATTAAATTTACAAAATTTGATCCATGTGAATTCTTATAATTGATTTAGTGATGTTTGATAATCAACTTGAGACTTACAAAATTGATATGCATAGTGTACGGTATATGGGTTGGGCCGAGCGGTTCGAGGAATGAGCCGATCGGTCCAGGGAAACATCATGACTACATTGGGCCTTAATTGGGCCAAAGGTTAAAGTGACTTGTATTGGGTCACAATAAGATTACCATGCTAATGGGCTAATAAGTCATTGGGTCAATAGTCCAACAGATGATACAATAATCAAAGATATCTGATTAAAGATATTGATAAGCTGTTTATGAGTTCTGATTAAAGATATTGATAGAGTTGTTTGTGAGCAACCAACCGAATCTAAAGGTAAGTTTGTTTTTATCTTATTAGAATGTGTTATTTAGGATCATGACATGACTTATAAATACAAGGTCAGGGCTAAAAGCCAGGGACGTTCTACTTACGTTCAACTCACACTGGAAAAATCCAACATACTCAATTGTGATAAACAATTCACTAAACCGCTCCTAACTTAAGCGTCGGAGTGCCTTTTGCAGGTACCTCCCCCTTGGTCAAGAGTGCAAATGAGCGGAGTGCACGACTCATGCGTTGGAAAGCAGGAAAGCCACGTCAGAAAAAGTTAGTCTCTCAGCCCTACACAATCCCTATCGAAACATTTTGACGCCCACCGTGGCGCCGAGAAAAGCAAAAGAAGCCCGATGATGACCACGGGAAACATGGAGGAGCAACAAAGTACCAGAGAATTGATCAAAGAGATGCAGGCACACGCACAGTTGGAGATGCAGTGGAAGCACGTAGAGGAAATTGCGACACTATGGGCAGATCATGCCACTAACCACCAGGAACAAAGCATTCGTCATCAACAGCCCACTTGGATTGCAAATTGGTGAACACTAAACAAAAGAAGGAGTAAACTTTGAAAGCCTTTATGAAAGGATATAATGAGACCGCACGACGAGGTCTAGTGACGCACTCACCACTTTACCAAATTTGGTGTCAACCACTCCGCAATTCGGCCTTACAAGTATACAGTCATTTGGCTTCAAAAGTCTTCAGCCTCAAAGGTATTCGGTCACCCGGCCTCTATTGTTCGGCCTTCCATGGCCTCAAGTGTTCAGGTATTCGGCCATTCGGCCTAGCAGTCTTCCAGTCGTTCGGCCTTAGGAGTATTCGGCCATTCGGCCCTTGCAAGTATTCGACCATTCGACCTTACAGGTATGCATTCGTTCAGCCTTACAAGCATTCGGCCTTAGTCACTCAGTCGTTCGGTCTCAAAGGAATTCGGCCATTCGGCCTCAACACGTATTCAACAATTCAGCGTCACAGGTGTTCGGCCATTCGGCCTCAAAGTGCAGGTGACAGGATCAAACCACTCAGCCAAGAGGAATGAAAAACCGAGAGGTAAATCCCTCTCGTCAACCAGGAAGCTCTGAGGATGAAAACCAAGAGGTAAATCCCTCTCGTCAACCAGGAAGCTCTGATGACGAAGACCGAAAGGTAAATCCCTCTCGTCAACCGGGAAGCTCTGATGAAGAAGACCGAGAGGTAAATCCCTCTCAACCGAGAGGTAAATCCCTCTCGTCAACTTAAAAGTTGATAATGAAGACCGAGAGGTAAATCCCTCTCATCAACTGAAAAGTTGATAACGAAGACCGAGAGGTAAATCCCTCTCGTCAACCGGGAAGCTCTGATGGCGAAGACCGAGAGGTAAATCCCTCTCGACCGAGAGGTAAATCCCTCTCGACCGAGAGGTAAATCCCTCTCGACCGAGAGGTAAATCCCTCTCGACCGAGAGGTAAATCCCTCTCGACCGAGAGGTAAATCCCTCTCGGTCGAGAGGTAAATCCCTCTCGTCAACTAAAAAGTTGATAACGAAGACCGAGAGGTAAATCCCTCTAGTGAACCGGGAAGCTCTGATGATGAAGACTGAGAGGTAAATCCCTCTCGTGAACCGGGAAGCTCTGATGACGAAGACCGAGAGGTAAATCCCTCTCGTCAACCGGGAAGCTCTGATGATGAAGACCGAGAGGTAAATACCTCTCGACCGAGAGGTAAATCCCTCTCGTTAACTAAAAAGTTGATAATGAAGACCGAGAGGTAAATCCCTCTCATGAACCGAGAAGCTTTGATAACGAACACCGAGAGGTAAATCCCTCTCGTCAATCGGGAAGCTATGATGATGAAGACTGAGAGGTAGATCCCTCTCGTCAACTAAAAAGTTGAATCTAAGACCGAGAAGTAAATCCCGCTCGGTCGAGAGGTAAATCCCTAGTCAACCAGGAAGCTCTGATGGCAAAGACCGAGAGGTAAATCCCTCTCGGCTGAGAGGTAAATCCCTCTCGTCAACTAAAAAGTTGATGCCGAAGATCGAGAGGTAAATCCCTCTCGTCAACCACGAAGTGAACCCATCACTCTCGTCTACTAGGAAGTTCTTCGTAACTCCTAGATCATAAACCCAAGAGTTGAGGAACAATCATTCTCATATGAGCATCCTCAACCGAACAGTCTCGCTTGCTTCGCCGTCCAGCCTTATAAAATGAGTTTAATCATCTACATTCGGCCCTTACAATCTTCCAGCCTTTCGGCCTCAGAAGTATTCGACCATTTCGCCCTTTACAGGTATTCGATCATTCGACCTCACAAGCATTCGGCCATTCGGCCATTACAGTCTTCCAGCCATTCGGCCTCGGGAGTATTCGGTCATTCGGCCCTTACAAGTATTCGGTCATTCGGCCTCATAGGCATTCGACCATTCGACCTCAACGCATATTCAGCAATTCAGCTTCACAGGTGTTAGGCCATTCGGCCTCAAATACTCAACCATTCGACATCACAAGAAAAAAGTTCTTCCATCAATCGTTGCTCGGTCTAGAGAAGAGGAACGACTTAAAGCACAATGAAAACAACCTCCCCAGTACAATAAGAACAACCTCTCCCAGGCTTACATAAGTCCTATAGTTAACCTTTGCTAAAGTCGAACGGTTAACTCGAACTTGGGGGGCATAATGTATGGTATATGGGCTGGGTCGAGTGGTTCGAGAAATGAGCCAATCGGTCCAGGGAAACATCATGACTACATTGGGCCTTAATTGGGCCAAAGGTTAAAGTGACTTGTATTGGGTCATAATAAGATTACCATGCTAATGGGCTAATAAGTCATTGGGCCAATAGTCCAACAAATGATACAATAATCAAATATATCTGATTAAAGATATTGATAAGCTGATTATAAGATCTGATTAAAGATATTGATAAAGCTCTTTGTGAGCAACCAACCAAATCTAAAGGTAAGTTTGTTTTTATCTTATTGGATCTGTGTTATTTAGGATCATGACATGACTTATAAATACAAGGTCATGGCTAAAAGTCAGGGACGTTGTACTTACGTTCAACTCACACTGGAAAAATCCAACATACTCAATTTTGATAAACAATTCACTAAATCGCTCCTAACTTGAGCGTCATAGTGCCTTTTGCAGGTACCTCCCCCTCGGTCAAGAGTGCAAACAAGCGGAGCAAACGACTCAAGCGTTGAAAAACAGGAAAGTCACGTCAGAAAAGGTTAGTCTCTCAATCCTACACAATCCCTACCGAAACACATAATAATGTAGAATTTTCATCTTTGAAAGAATTATAATTTTTTTGGAGAGAAGTTGGTTGAAATTAGAAGACATTGTTTATCCATTAGTTTACCTTCTTTTGAAGTTAACAATGATTTTTCCATTGCTACAATAATCATGGCAAGAGCCTTTTATGCTATATGATTTTGCCCATTTCTACAACAATCATGGAAAGAGCCTTTTATGCCATTAAATTTGTGAAAAATAGGTTGCATAATCAGATGGAGATACATAAACGAATGATTGTCTAGTAACTTATATTGAGAAAAATGTGTTCAATAAAATTGATAATGAAATGATCATTCAACAATTTCAAAACATAAAATCACATAAAGGACAATTATAAAATATACAATTTATTTTGAATAGATATATTGAATTTTATTATTTCGATACTTATGTTTTTATCTTCGTATGTATCATAATAATTATTATTAATTTATATTATTTAAAAAGTAAATTGCTCCCATTAAAGATCTTAGATCAACAACTAATTATAATTACAAATAAAATTAGTAAAACAAAATCAAATTTAGTTTGATTTAGGCTTAGCATGAAAGAACACATAATACATTAAGATTTGATTAAACTTATTGCTTTTAGTTTAAGTTACAACTTCGTTTGGTTAATCTAATCGGTTTGATGAGTTATTTAAATTTATCTAATAAACAAAATATATTTTGTCCACCACAATTATAAATAGTTATTTTTTTATTTTTATTTTTTATCTTTATTCTTAACTATATTTAGACGTTTACGGTTAAAAATAGAAAAAAAAAACAATTAAGATAATTAAATTTTTATGTATCTGGTTTAATTAAGTAATTTAATAGAAATAAAATAATTATATTATTTATATTAACCATTAATTTATTTTTCATATTATATCTTTATTAAAAGTAAATATAATTTACAATGTACTTTTACATATTAATTTTGATATTATTTTTTATAACATAATTATTGTAATATTATTGTTTGAAATGTGATTGGAAAATTATAATTGTTTCAGTATAATTATTTGGGACCGAGATACGAACCTTGTTGATGATGCTTTATTACTCTTGTATGTCTGAGACCGTTGTCTTTCCTTCAATGAGAGTGGGGAGTACCTGCGAAGATACTCTAATCCTAAAGTCAGATATGAGTAGTGGAACTTTAGTTCTCTCAATCAATGATTTTCTCACAAAGTGATCTCTTTAATCTTAGAGCAAAACGTACATTTTTTCCTTAGGTTCTCCTGTATTTAACCTAAAATGTAAAATAAACTAATTACCATAAAATCTGGTTACTTGGTAAATTCGGTTACTTACCCGTAATCCACGTTAGTCTTGATATTCGGTTAGTTGGCTCCGTAATCTGCGTTGTTACGGTTAGATATTTTTGACTATTTCTTCTTTAACTGGATTATTGGTCCAATTATTTAAGTGTTGAGCTTCCGCCAACCCCGTTTAACGTAATTGAGCGTGCGCTGATCTTCGCCTGATTTGGTTGACTGAGTGTCATAATGTCGCTTGACTTTTGACGAATGTCACTTGACCTTTGACGAACGCTTTGACCTGCTTATGGAGGTTTGACAAGCGCTTTCAACTATAGGATAGTTGACGAGCGTTTAGTATTGGATTTAATTTATTTTCCGTTCATATCTGTGCATTTATGTTCATATATTTATATTCTGTTTTTATATTTATATTTCGGTTTTATATTGTTTTAAACAGTTATTTATATCAATTGTACTCTCTTCTTATATGATGGAATAATATACACATTTTTCATCCTTACTTTTCTCGTAACATGGTATCAGAAGAAAATTAATTTTTGATCACGTTCTTCCGCAATCAATTCTATTACTGCCAAGATCTTCATATTCTACCTTTTGTTCTTGGCCTTCCTACAATTTCTTCTCCTTCTATGGCTACTCCCTCTGTTACTCTCGCATCGTTATGTTTTATGTTTTGACTTTGCTTTCTAGGGTTTTCAATGAGAAACAATTGGGTGCTTTAATCACTCGTAGCCCTAGATTCATTTTTGAGGAATCTGGAGGAGTTTCTAGAGATTTGGGTTGTGAAATTTTTTGTCCAATTTGAGGTTGTGAAATTCAATGGCTTCTACAGTTGTTCCTTCTTCTACTAATTCTAGGCGCAACCACATTCCTCAACTCTGGGACTTTCTCAAGAGCAAATTCATGGTCTATTGGCACTTCTTCCTCGATCTAATCCCACAGTCACACATTCTACCGATCTAGTGAGTTCTCATAATGTTTCCACTTCTTCTTAGGATCAAGGTAATATTTATTCCCAATGGATTATAGACACAGGTGCTACTGATCATATATCCAGTTCTTTGTCTCATTTTATTTCTTATCATAGAATCTCACCAATTACAGTATCACTACCCAACAAGAACTCTTCATTTGCTCATTATTCTGGCATAGTTTCTCTTAGTCCACACCTTACTTTACATAATGTCTTGTTTGTTCCTAATTTTTCAGTCAATATTATTTCGGTCACAAAGTTAACTAAGTCTCTATCTTGTAAAATTACCATTTCTGAATTTTCATGTGAAATACAGGACCTGTCAACCCTGCAGATGACTGGGAAAGCTGAAGAAAGAGATGGCTTGTATATCATGATAGTTCTTGCATCCACACCCCTTGGTTCACCAGCTTCTATTACTCCTGAGAATTCCATTGCTTGTTCTACAATAAGACCTAACTCTATAGATATTTGGCACTCCAGACTAGGGCATCCTTCTTCTTCTTGTTATATCAAATTACGCAACATGTATGCCACTTTACCTAATACAAAATACACTCATTGTGATACTTGTCACTATTCTAAGCAAAGGAAATTACCTTTTCAATTAAGTACTACTGTTTCAAAAGCTCCTTTTGATTTAATTCATGTTGATATTTGGGGACCCTATTCTACTTCTTCTGCTGATGGTTTCAAATATTTCTTAACTATAGTGGATGATATGTCTAGACACACATGGATTAAATTGATGGCAAGTAAGTCAGATACAAGATCACAACTTATTGGCTTTGTTTCTTATATCAAAACACAATTTGGCATTGATGTAAAAGCTGTTAGATCATATAATGGTAATGAGTTTGCAATGACATATTTTTATAGACAAAAAGGGATACAACATCAATTATCTTGTGTTGAAACACCTCAACAAAGTGGAGTTGTTGAGAGAAAACATTAACACATTCTCAATGTTGCTAGATCTTTAATGTTTCAATCCCATTTGCCCGTAATTTTCTGGTCTTTTGTTGTTCGTTATGCTGTGCAACTCATTAATATTTTACCTTCCAAAGTTTTGGCATATTTTTCTCCATCTCAACTGTTACACAATGTTAAACCTGACATTACTTACTTACGAGTTTTTGGCTCACTTTGCTATGCTTCAACTCTTCAAGCTCATAGAACAAAATTTCAACCTCGTGCAAGAAAATGTGTTTTACTTGGTTTTAAAAAAGGAGTGAAAGGCTACCTTTTGTCAGATTTAAACTTTAGGGAAATTTTTCTATCAAGGAATGTAGTGTTTTATGAAAAAATATTTATTTTTCTTACTAGTGACAAACACTCACCTATTGATACACAAAATTCCTTGGATTTTGTCACCAAAATCATTTCCTCTCCATCACCTCTTTTCTCAGAAGTTACTGATCAACCCTCTTTACCACCTATATCTCCTCCTTCTATTGTTGCAGACCCTGTTATTTTTTCTTCTCAACCTATTTCTGTTGAACCTGTCACTCCTACTCCACAAAGGAAATCAACCAGGCCAAAACATAAACCATCTTATCTGCAAGACTATCATTGCAACATGTTATCTACTTCTTCCGCCACTCAGTCATCCACAGGTACTTTATATCTTATCTCTTCATATCTCTCTTATGATGCATTATCATCTCTTCATAAATCATATGTCCTTAATCTTTCCTAAGTTAGTGAACCTAAAACCTATAACCAAGCCATCAAATATGATTGTTGGAGAAATGCCATGGATCAAGAAATTGCAACTTTAGAAAATTCCAAAACTTGGGTTTTGACTGATCTACCTTATGGAAAACAACCTATCAGATGTAAATGGGTATACAAATTAAAGAGGCATACTGATGGGAGTATTGAACGATACAAGGCAAGGTTAGTAGCCAAAGGCTACACACAACAACAAGGCTTTGATTACTTTGAGACTTTTTCACCTGTTGTCAAACTCACAACAATAAGATTGGTTTTGGCTTTAGCAGCCTCCAAACATTGGTATTTACATCAGCTAGATGTAAATAATGCTTTTTTACATGGGGATCTAGATGAAGAAATATACATGTCTCTTCCTCTTGGCTACAAAACAAAAAAACCAAGGCAAGTTTGCAAGTTGTTGAAGTCTTTATATGGACTCAAGCAGGCATCTAGGCAATGGAATTACAAGTTGACAACTACTTTACTTTCTTTGGGTTACATACAATCAAAATCAGATTATTCACTTTTTGTCAAAAGTGATTCTGCTCATATCACCATCTTACTTGTTTATGTAGATGATATAGTCTTGGCAGGTGATGACATCCAGGAAATCCAAAATGTGAAGGCTCTATTGAATGCAAAGTACAAGATTAAAGACCTAGGCCAACTCAAGTATTTTTTTTTTTGGGCTTAGAAATTGCAAGATCTCAACAGGGCATTAATTTGTCACAAAGGAAGTATGCTCTAAAGTTACTAAAAGATGCAGAATTGTTGGGATGTCAACCTGTTTCTACTCCCATACAGCCAGGCACAAAATTTTCCAAGATAAAAGGGAAACCCTATTCAGATGTGCATGCCTAGAGAAGACTTCTTGGCAGGTTATTATATCTAACCAACACAAGACCAGATTTCTGTTTTGTTGTTAGTACTCTCAGTCAATTTCTTTACAATCCTTTGGAAGATCACTATGCAGCAGCAATAAGGATCCTGAGATATATCAAGAACAATCCAGGACAAGGATTATTCTTTCCCTCCAACACAGAACATGCTCTCAAGGCTTTTAGTGATTCTGATTGGGCTGCTTGCCCTGACACTAGAAGGTTTGTGACTAGTTTTAATGTGTTATATGGTGCATCCTTAATCAGCTGGAAATCCAAGAAGCAAGGTACTATATCTAGATCATCAACCGAAGCAGAATATAGAGCCTTAGCTTCCACAACATGTGAAATTCAATGGCTTTTGTATTTGCTCCATGATTTGAAACAGCCTCTACCATAACCAGTTCCTTTGTTTTGTGACAATCAATCTGCTATACAAATTGCACAGAATCCAGCCATGCATGAGAGGACAAAAACATATTGAAATTGATTGTCATCTCGTAAGGGATAAAGTTCAAGCTGGTGTAATTAAGCTCCTGCCCATTTCTACTTCAGCCCAACTTGCAGACATTTATACTAAAGCTTTGCATCCAGCACAATTTCAATCTTTGTTGTCCAAGCTGAGCATTAAGGATATATATGTTGCAGCTTGAGGGGGACATTGGATTTAATTTATTTTCCGTTCATATCTGTGCATTTATGTTCATATATTTATATTCTGTTTTTATATTTATATTCCGTTTTTATATTGTTTTAAACAGTTATATATATCAATTGTAGTCTCTCCTTATATGATGGAATAATATACACATTTTTCATCCTTACTTTTCTCGTAACATTTAATATAGTTGAAAGATGTTGGTATAGTTGGAAGATGACGAGTCGTCTCTATAATGGATAGAGCGATCGGTCGATCGGTTATGACTGACAACTGCTCGGTTTAGATATCATATTATACGATCGGTTGTGGCTGACAACTGCTCGGTTTAGATATCATATTATACAATAATGTAGGAAAAAAATTATAAACTTTAACTAAAATATAATTCTTTTAAATAAACAATATGAAACGTAAAATTTTGAATGAAAGATTAAATAATATATATATATATATATATATATATGTATTTTATTTATTAAATTATGTGTCTAAAAATATAATTGTCCTAATTTGAAATATTATTTATAATCTAAACTATACTCATTAATATATTTTTTTTATATTAAACCAAACTAAATATGTTATGAATTTAAAACTACCAAATTGTTTTACTTACATTTGGAAGTTTTTAAGTGGTAAACATTTAGTAGGTTATTTTATGTATTTTTATACTTACAAATCATTAAAAATACAAAAGAAATTAAATAATCATGTAACAAATACATTTTATTTACCATTTATATATGTAAAACCAAACTGAACTTCAGTACAAATTTATATTTATTGAGGTAATTTTCTATGTTTACTAATTTTCTAAAATCAAATATCCTAGTGGATTTCGTATAATATATTATGTGTTATACATCTTTTGGGTATAATTTATAAGTTTTTATTATCATATTAGATATATTCTATAATTGTTTATATACATATATTATTAAAGGTGTATTTGATTATTGGCAAAAGAAAATATTGAAAAGATATAGATATTGTTTATTATATATTTAATTAATTATATATTAAGAAATACTTAATATTTACTTTTACAACATAAAATATATTACATTGATTATTTTTTGGAATTTTTCATTATAACGGAGAGTTGTGATAGAAGCTCGACAGGTAGATATGTAAGAATGATAATAACAATTAAACTCTTCGTGTCTTTAAAAAATATAAACAATATTAAAGTAGGTAACACTATTGAACAACATGAGAGACTATAAAATTTAAATGAGATTAAAGTATATTTTGAAAGCAAGACAAATGTTGTAAAAACAAATGAGGGTTGAATTATATATTGAAAATTTGCACAATATCAACACATGATGAAATATGGTGACACAATATTTTAGCTTACACTATTAAATAAACATTTTAACTTACATATTACATTTCGGTTTCAAAAACAAATAAGCATATCAAAATGCATTGACAATTTCGTAGTTTTGGTGATACTATATACTTCGATTTAGTGGGAATCGATGTCTAAGGTGTATACTACCTTGGTTTATTCAGCAACCGAGGTATAAAATCTTGTTGTCCATTCTACAAATCAGACTTTTTACCTGACAACTTTTTCAAAATAGGCCTATTGTCTCGGTTCTCTGACCAATCGAGGAAAAAGGCCCTGCCAAATCCTTTTTCATGCACTGACACTCACTGACAATTATCTGAAAACGACATACTGCTTTAGTTTTGCGCAGAACCGAGGCAGTGTGTCTTGCTAGCATAGTAGTTGACAACCTCTAGTTCTGAACATTCCAAATTCATTTTGTCAACCAATACTGCCTCGATTCTCTTTGAACGGATGCCATAAGTGGTTTATTCGTCGGTTCTCTTTGAACCAATGACATAGGTGCTTTATGCCTCGATTTAACCGCGAACCGATGCCTATTGTTAGAAGATATTTTCAAATTTGCCATTTAGAATTTTATTTTGAATTTTTTCTGAAAGATTTACACATCGGTTTTATTTATAATCGAGGCAATAAGGGTTTTGTTGCCTCGGTTTTCTACTTAACCGAGGTAATAGCCTCTTTGATATTTAAATTTCACAAACGTAAAACAGTAACCACTTTTTGCACTGTTTTCTTCCCCCACGCGAACGCGAACTGTGCTTCCTATCTTGCACGAGTTTCTTCTTTTCCTTGCCTCTCTGTCGTCGCTACACCATTGATCGTTGCCGTCTCGGCCCTTCTTCATTGTCGTCGTCACCTGCTGTTGTTTGACTGGCTCCACCACTAGCTGCCGTCGTCTTAGCCCTTTTTCATTGTCGTCGCCAGCTGTTGTTCGCCCCGCCACCATTCATCCCTTCTCTTGGCATCGTTGTTCTTCTTTGCGTGGTAAGTTTTTGAGACCTCCTCCATTTTGGTCTTTGTGTTTGATAGTAAATTGGGTTGAATTTAAGTATATGTATTTTGATAGGAGTAGCAATGATAAAATTTGAGTATATGTATTTTGAATTAGGTTGTGTATAAATTTGAATAAAATGTGTTTATATTAAATTGATTAATAATAATATAATTTTGAATTAGGGATATAGAAGTTAGGGGAATATAATCTTGAATTGTTTGTATTAAATTGGTTGATAATGTAAATTGGTGTATAATTTTGAATTAGGGATATAGAAATTATGGGAACATAATTTTGAATTGTTTGTATTGAATTGGTTGATAATGTAATTAGTGTATAATTGAATTAGGGATAAAGAAATTAAGGAAACATAATTTTGAATTGTTTGTATTGAATTGATTGATAATGTAAATTGATGTATAATTTTGAATTAGGGATTTAGAAATTAGGGAATATAATTTTGAATTGTTTGTATTAAATTGGTTGATTTGGTGATGAAATAAATTTTAAGGTTAAGAATCATGAGATTAATTAATGTGTCGTTTGTTTTTGTCCCGATATTTTATTTTTGTGGCGAGGTTTTATAGCTTCTTAAACGCGGACATTCCTCATTGTCGACCGACTTTCACACTCCTAGGTTCCTATTCTTAAAATTTTCCTTTTAATATGAACATGTAATTATTTGTTTGGTTGAATATATTGTTTGCTTGAATATATTGTATGTTGCATATGTAATTATTTGTTTTCTTGAATATTTTATTGTTGTGAATTAGCCATAGTTTCCCGTTTGAGATTCAATACAAAAGTTATTTACTATCTACAAATATTTTTAACAAATGTACTTTTTACAAATGAATAGAGAGGATATGGTAATAATAATTTATAGGTATTGAAACAAGGTCTAAAGCATAAGGTAATAGTGCTCAAAATAAAATTTCACACATATTATCTCGTGGTGGGTACAAGAAGTTTAAAGAGAAAATAATGAAGCAAAAGTTAGACAATAGGCCCTCACTTTCTAAGGGTGGTAGTCCCCATCCTCCTTCATCATCATCTTGGCATGAAAAGTGGAAGTTAGTCCGTCTACGGGCATCGGGCTCCTACACTTCTCATAGTGCTAGAGAAATATTAAAAAGAATTGTAAGATATCATTTCTCTTATGAAGAAAGGCTGACACGGGAGATCACAAAGAAGGTCAAGACGGAGTTGTATGATGAAGTCGCTTCAAAAGTGACTGAAAGGGTTATGCGTCAATTTCAACAGCAGATTGAGAGTTATGACATGCGTCCGCAGCCATCTCCTGTAGCGGAACATGTTGTGCTTCCCACAGGTAAAATTAATAATCATTTTTGTTTAATAATTTACTTATTGTATGAGCTAACATTTAATTTGACAAGCAACGGAATTTGTTTAGCTCCAAGCGTCCCAGGGGATGACATGGATGAGACTCGTCCATGTCAACTATATGTTGTACATGGTACCAGGACCATGATAGTGGCTCGTGGCACAATCTTTGAAGCAGTCACTGAAGTTCATGGTATGGAGCTAGCAGAAGATGAGGTAAAGGTCATGGTACTCGAAATTGTCGTACCAGATACGATAATTCCTGTAGATGAGATTGTCACTGTGGCATAGACATTTCAGTCTTTTGTCGCCTGGCCTAGATATTTGGTTGGTTCTATTTATGACCCCTTAGTATGGACTCCTATATTATATACTTCTCAATTTTAAACTTTACTACTTATTAACGTCAGAATATAACTATTTTTTCATGTAACAGCATACGGGTCGAGAGGAAAGTCCTACATCGAAGAAGATTCATTCATTTGAGGACGACCCTCTTGGTGCGTTACACGAGCTTTCTAAGATCATTGCAGATGTGTCGATGATTGTTCCATGGGATTCTACTGTATTTGGAAGAGACTCTAAGATCCCATTGTACTTGCATAAGCAAGATGTTGAGGAGCTTGCATCCGAGAAAGAAGAGCTTAATATTATCCTCGTTTAGTTGTGGATGATGTAAGTCTATGAGCACTTATTTATAAGAAATTGATTTATGAAGTTACTTATATCAAATCATTTCTTGATTTCAGGTATATGTTTGGTGTGACTAACAAGACGAAGTTCAATGATGTATATGGGTTCATTTACCCCCAAATGACTCACGAAGGAAATAAATTTGACGACATCTAAACATACGTCACCAATTGTTTTGCAATGGGGAAGCAACTATATTTTGTCTCTTATATAGTTGGGTAGGTGAAGTTTGTTAACTTTAAAGTTTCATTTGTGATTTTAATATATAACACTTAAGTTATTACATATTCAGGCATCATTGGCAGCTACTTGTGGTTTCTATATCGGTGAACACTGATGTGTGGTTTTGCTCATTGCACAAGTCACCTCCCAAACATCTCAAACAAGTAGTAGATTGGTAAGAATCTCAATATTTGGACTTTCTTTGTTATATAAATGTATGCTAAAGCCACTTTTTTTAATACATCCCTTGCAGCACATATGATGTTGTCCGGGAGATCAACTACTAATACTAAAAAGCTTGCATGGTTGACCCATAAGGTTTGGTGTTTGATTGCAATACTTTCTTATAATAGTTTTATTCCAATGATGTTTCCTTAACATTTTATAATTATGATGATATATTGTAGTGTAATATACAAAACGAGTCATATGAGTGTGGTTACTACATAATGTATTGAATAATGACTATTATTCGTGTCTATATTACAAGTGGATAGAAAATGATAATATTTGGTTTTACTGAATTTTTTTCTCTATATTTTAAAATTCATATACACTAAAATTCATTTTGTCTTGTGCAGAGATTCAATTCTACTGTTACAATTCCTGAGAAGTCACTTAAATCCATAAGGAAAGCACTTGCAAAATATGTAATTCAACTCTATAATAGCATATATATGATTCTAAGTTGATTTATGGTTAGAATTCTATGTACATTGAATTGATTTATGACTTATTATAATTTGCATTGAAAACAAGATTTTGGATTGTATTTGGACAATTTCTGTATATGCAGGTTTGTTTCTGTATAAAGGTTGTTACAAAAACAGACCTACCTTTTAAAAAAAATCGTAGAATAGGCATCGATTTTGACCACAACCGAGATAGTATGTCCCCTATGGCATCGGTTCTGGCCATAACGAGGCAAAAAGTCTGAAAAAAAAAAAACCATCTCTACTGTTGCGGTTCAACCCCAACCGAGGAAATAGACTCCCATATACTACTTTAGTTCCATTGAACAAAGGCAATAGACCTTACAATAAAAATATTAAAAAAAATTATATGAATACCCTCTACCGCCTCGGTTCAAAAGCAACCGAGACAAAAAGCTACCCTTTTTTGTCTTGGTTCAGAACCGAGGAAAAAAGCCTACCCCTTTTTGCCTCGCTTGTATATATTTCGGTTCGTGAACCGCTGCGTATAGGTGAAAATAAATGTTCTCATTTTCCTTTACTGCACTAGTGTTAACAAATGCATTTTTAAAATGTTTTCATAATCTTGTTTAAAAATACTTTTGTTTTCTAGTTAGCATTTTGAAAATATGCAATGAAAATACAATTGAGTAGTTTTTGAATCTCAGTAATTCTTGGCTAAATAGACAAATAATTTGGACTTCAATCCCTTATAGATAAACTTTGTTTAGAATCTCTGTTAACTATACAACTTTGTATATACAAAGAACGTGATCTAAGTTATCACAAATTGGCTAACTAAAAAGGGTAACATCCCGAGACGGATACAAAATTAGGAATTATCTGTTAAGTTTCTATGAGCACATTAGTGTTCTTTCTAACAAACTAGGAGTTAAAAATTAGTTAAATATTATTGTCAACCTTTATTCTTCAAGGGATCTTTTATATATAAATGTTAAGAAGAGAAAGCGATGGAGAATCCTTTTTCATCCTTTTTTATTGCGAGGGATTAAGAAGATCCTCTTCTTTAAGTATAGATGTATACATCTATTAAATGCTTTTTATGCAATATTAATGACATATCTCTCCTTTAAGCAAAATTTGATACATCACATTTGTCAATTTTAGGTCAAATATCTTTTTCTCAAAATGGAGTAAAGTGTATGACCTTATAAGGAGGGACAAATCCATAAATTCAAAAGAGGAGGGTTGAAAGGAAATAAATTTTTTTAAAAATAAATCACAATAAATAAATACATAATATCTCTTATTTAAGTTATGCAAGTCATTTCTTCAATTATAAAATTTATCAATGATAGAATTTGTATTTGTTGGAAGTTTCATATTGATTAGAGATATATATAGTCAATTCACAATATGCAAACCTCACCTTACAAACTTATTTTATGGAGTTGAGTTGGGTTTAAAGTTCACTTCTTAACATGATATCATAGTCAGTTTAGAGCTTATCCAAACGAGATTTGTTGGATATTTTGTTCTACCCGCAATCGGGGCGCTATCAGACCACCCCTTAATGTTAAGTTTCACACTTGAGATGTATACACCTCGATGTGAAAAGGTGTGTTGGAAGTCTCACATTGACTAGAGATAAGACCAATTCAAAATATATAAGTAGGTGTTAGTTATTGAGGTTGTTCAATGTCTCTATTAGTGTGGTTGATGGTAAAGTTGAGGAGTTACTAGCTTAAGGAGTTTCAATAGCTTTTAGGTTAAAATATGCATCAATTGTCACATGATTTTTCCATAATGATGAATATGTCCTCACCCTATATATCATTGATAAAATAAATTGAAAAAATAAGTCAAACATTCATGAATTAAAGATTAAGGTGGGAAATTAATAAGATAAGAATGGAATTTTTTACTTGTAGGTTGTAGTATATTAATTAAGAAAAGTTTTCAAATTATTTGTGATGTCTGGGAGCTCCTGTGGCTTTACATTTGGTGAAGTTGCTCTTGGATAATTGTAGAATCTAAATAGAAAAATGAAAGGTTGCGATTTACAAATCACTTGAAAGTGTCATCAGAATAACTTCCTGGAAAATTAATTGTATTTAACTTAAACAAGTTTTGACTTTTGTTTTAATATATATAATATAAAATGTAACACCCTTTCTCGGAGTCTCAAGGAAAAAATTTTCATTTTATTTATTAATAAAACGTTGATTTCCATTTATACATTAATCCCATAAATTTCTAAAACATCACTATAAATTTTCATTAGATGAACTTTAAATAAAACGCTCATCGTCAATCCCCTCTCTCGTCAATCATCGGCTTCAGAATCATCTGCATTATTATCTGAGCTCCCGTATAATAACATGAGATTTACAATCATCGCACAAATACAAACACAAACACAAATAAGTAAGGTGAGCTAACATGTAACAAATCATTCATAAAACATACATAAATATATTAATACACATAACAATAATCATATTATTATGCAACAATTATACTAGACTTAATCATCACAACTTACAATAATCATACAAGACTTAACCATCTCATCATACAATAATCATGCTAGACACACTCATTCGGATGAGATGTTGATGCAAAATCACGAGAGGTTGTGTACTTGTGGTGGTCTCCACTACTCTTTACAACACTTCCAATACAATATATCATGTCATCCACAAGGTTAACCCGTTAACACCTATGTCCAAAACCAACATAGACTAGGACCTCGTGTCCCTCTCACCACATAACTCATCCTTCTCTACTTGAGACTGAATGATTATTAAAGTATCAGGATAACCTCCAACATCAGAACTCTCAACATTAATGTCTATACTACTTAATTACAACCACAGAGTCTCTTCGTGAAATCCTTGACCAACTTCATATCAAAATCATATTCATCAACCCATTCATCATGAAATTCATATTTGATCCAAATTCATGCTCGTAACTCAACGTAAAATAATGTTCAAGTCAATGATACAATCAGACATACAAATCAATAAATATAATTACTCAAAATATCACCTAATAAGATCAAATATTACTAACAATTTAAATAGTTAGAGTATTACGTGGGATGATTATTCTCATTACATACCTCTAATTAAAGATCTGACAGATCAAAGTAAATAACAGCATGTTTAGAACCTATGGTAAAATTTTCAATTCGATCCAACGCTTAGAGAAGTGGGAATATTAATTTTACCTAAATGACTCAAAAATAGAATTTAAGATGGGCTTGAGTTTTCTAATAAACCCGAAAATAATTTCTCTAAATATAGACATCCAATTAAAAATTTGAGCGATCAAATTGAATTAATATTTCTTAGAAACTACATATTAAAATTTCAGGTTAATCTAACGGTTAACTAGGTAGAAAATGAAGTTTTACTGAGGTAACTTAAGAACAAAAATTGAGTGGTTTTCATATCTACCCAAAATGCGAAATTAATAAATTTAATCACAGACGTCCAATTAAGAATCTAAGCGGTCAAGATAAATTGATATGTCTTATGAACCATATATCCGAATTTTAGGTCGATCTAACGGTAAACAAAAGCGGGAGTTAATGTTTTTACTAAGGTAATTTAAGGACAAAATTAAAGTGTTGATCAAGTTACTCAAAAATTTTGAAATTTATTCCTCTACATACAAACCTTTAATTAAAAATCTGAACGATCAAAATGAAGTAAGATATTTTAAGAATCATATATAAAATTTTTAGTTTAATCTAACGGTAAACTAAGTGGGGGTTGAGATTTTTCCAAAGTAACTTAAAGACAGAAATAAAGTGGTCATCAATTTACTCAACATTGTAAAATTCATTTCTTTAATTACAAACCTTAAATTAAAAATTTGAACAGTAATTTAAGTTACTAAGGTAACTCCAAACATGGAAAATAGTCAAGAAGAGTCAAAAACATATACATGTAGACAAATAGCTAACATTTTCTCAATCGAAAATTGTTCCATGTAGCCTTCGTGAAGCTTTCCTCTTCATGCAACGAAAAAACTAAAACCTTATTATAATTTTTTAGCCTTTGTTCTTCTAGTTTGCTTGCAGATTTTATTGAATAGGCCATGTTTGGGCCCTATGTGTTTGTATATAAAAATACAATTCTTTTAAAGAGAGGATCAGGTTCCCGCCTACCTCCTTCTATATTTATTTATGTTTACAAGGTTGATCGTCTTCACTCAAGACTATGCTTATTCAGAAAACTTGGTGGTTTGATTAGTTCATTCTTCAATAAATCTTTTATATAAACACATAATGTATTAAATAAGAGGTGTGAATATAAAATTTTAAGACATATAAAACTACAACTTACTAGGCTAAAATTTATCAGTATTCTCTTTTTCATGAAATGTAACTAGGTTGAACATCAATTAAAATAAAATGTGTTTCAATTAATTAACTCAAAAACAACAATTAGATTGATTTTTAAAGGAATTACTAGTAAAAAAATAACATTTTATGACGATCTATTATGACGAATAAAAATCATCCCTTGTAATAGATTAATCGGTGGTAGAATTGTAATAAATTTAAGATATATTATAACGTAATTAAAAAATCAGTCATAATAATATGTAATAAGATATATTATTAGAATAAAATATTGTGATTAAAACGCAAATACATATATGGAGAGCCTGTGTTTTCATTAGCATAGTAGAAAATGAATAAAAGATTGATAAGTGTAGGAATTATAGTACTTTATATTCGTTAGCTACCAAACATTTATAAAATTTCACATAAAAGCAGAAAAACTAGCTTGTGACCAAATTTTCATTAACATTGAGACTACTTTGCTCCATAAGTGTAGGATTAATTTATTGATCAAGTAAAAAAAAACTAAAATAATAAAAGATCAATATTAAAAAAAGACAAGTTGTCATGGTATTAACCACAAGGATTTAGAAATACAAGAAAATATGATGATAATGAGACTGAATTTGTGTTCTTCTATGCTATCATATGTATGTGTAATGGCTGTCCTTAAATCGTCAGTTTATGAGTTCATTTCTCTAATAAACCAAAAATAAAAATACGAACATGGAAATATGAATTGTCAATGTGATACTAATTATATATTAGTATTTTGTTAGATAATAAATTTTAGATCAACAAAGTATATCAAAGTTCTAAAATATAACTAAATATTAAATTATACATAAGAGACCTGAGCCTGTTACGAATGGAGATGTCACAATTGTCAGATTTATATTTCTTAAGTTTGATTTATTTTTTCATAAGTAAGATTTAAGATTTAGGGTGTAATTATTTTGTATTATTTGTTTACAACGTAAAAATGGTATAATAAAAACAAACCTGTTTTCGCTACTTTAGACCGATGAAAAATGAATTTTAGTAGTTTTATACAAAAAATAAACATTAATTTGAATGTATTATTTTGATAAAAAAATATTGTTTGATTAAAATTCATCACTGAGTATTAAGTAGTAGTAGATTTTAAGTTTTAGTGGGTGGTTTGACAAATAATGGTTTTAATGGGTGGTTAGATAAATAATGGTTTTAGTTGGCGGTTCGATAAATAATAATTTTAATATTATAGTAAAGAATGGACTTTAAATCTAATTTACTTTTTAAAAAATATTGATAAACTAAGATTTATATTTACTTGTATATTTTAAATTAATTTTATTTCTATGTGAAATTTATACCATTGAAAACTTTTGACACAAGCATCCATTATAAGAAAACAGATATTTTAAAGGAAGATTGGGTTTTGAGAGAAAGAAATGGGCATCCTACACTTTTACACAAGTGGTTGAGCATTTAGTAAACAATAGTACTTTAAAAAAGTGAAGAAAGAAACAAGTTGTAGAATCTTTAAAATTGTCTTTCTCAATAACCATATTATTGACTTGAGATGAATGGAGTTGCCATTTTGGATTCCTTTTGTAAAACCATGATAACTTTCTACAACCATAGCAAAATATTCTTCAACCAGGAATCAAGGAGACTGATTAATTAATCCCATTTACATGTTTACATTCATAACTGTCATCATCTATGCTTTTGTAAATATGGATAAATTTACATTGAAAACACAGACTTTCACACAAGTGAATCCAAGAAACAAGTACAACAACACAAAGGCCTAAGGTTTTCCATGGATGCTACACTATACAATATAGCAAAACACTAATCATACTTCTCTCTCCACAAGTAGACAAGAAAGAAGAGCCAGGAAGTGGCCAACGCAATGTCCCCAACAGCATGTCTAGGCCAGTCATGGGCAAGATCTTCAAGCTTCCTTCCAAAGTAGAATCTCCAAACTGCCATAGATATGTGAAGAAAGACACACCCTTTGGCAAAGAAACTTTGGAACTCCCAGTCCTTAACACAAGCAACCATGAACACAAGGAATCCAATTGTGAACAACAACAAGCCAGAGAAGGAATCTGAGGTTTGAATCAGTAACTGATCATGAGGTGTTGACCCTTGAAGCTTGCTTGCTGTCTTTGGTCCATGCCCCAGCACACATATCTCTTTCGAATAAAACACCATTAGGACTCCACAAGTCAAAGCTATTGCAGAATGCAGAACACATATTATGAAAAAGCAAGAAGAACCCATTCCTCCAAATTCCAAAAACCCTTTCTTTTTTCACACTCAGCTCAGCTTCTTCCCCAGTAAAGGCAGTTCAAATCTCAAGCTCTAGTTACTTCACTTACCAGTAGTACAGTAACAGTGATAACAGCAACAGAACCAAATCTGTGACATGACCAATCCTGATTCTAGTTTGAAGCATGCTAACTTTTTCATCATCACCCTTTAGAACTTCAACCGAACAAATCAGAAGCTTAGTCTACTCAAATTTCAGACATAGCATCAAAAGGATGCTGAACTTCACCTTGATCACAACTTGTTGACAGATTTCAGAAAACCAGTTTCAATTTGGTAGATAAAGGCTGAGAGGACTTACACAAAGAGGGAGAGAGGACTAGAAGATTAAGTTTTGAGATTGAGTAGAGAAGGAGCTTGATGAACGAAGTTGATGTTGTGTTACCATAAATACCTCATAAATTGGATCCATATTTCATGCAGACATCGCCATGGTTTTCTGGTGGCCTCCTTTCTTGTTTGTTCTACTAGGCAATTAATTGAATGGTTGGTGGGTCATAGAAATGGGTCTACATGAGATTATTCAGAAAATGTTGTCGTTATATTTGGTATTTTCAAACTTGTAGGCCACGACATTTTTATATTTGTCAAAATACTAAAGGGGCTTTCATTAGACATCATTCATAATTTTGTACTCATTTAATCTTAAGGATAAGTATGCCAGAAATCTATGATCTGCCACCCGAATTCTAAGTATCTTGTTTTGGTTTTGGTGTGTGTGTGTGGCAGTCTGGGAGAAATTCTACTCATATGCTTTTTTATTTTATAATTAGGAGAAATGAAAATGAAAGACGTGGCGGCAAAAGATAAACAGAAAAAAAAATCTACAAAAAACTATCAAAATATATTGTGGGAGTAATTAATATAACTATTGTATTCTATTAAATTGTTTATAAAAACATATATATCTGAGAAATCATTGTATATTCTTAGAATAGTTATCAACACTACATAAAAAACAGTTATATTTGTATATTCTGATCATCGTTAAATATAAATATATTAAACTACAATTTGTTCAAGTTGTGCTATCTTTCAAGTGTATTATATTCTAAATGAATTTAATTTAACTATCTTGGTACGAATATTTTCTCTCATTTTTTTTCTTTAGAACGTTGATTAGTTTTGAACGAAAGTTAAGATTTTGTTTTCCGGTTCTAAATCTCTTTTACTGATCTTGTTAAGATTTTTAACGAAAGTGCACACTCACTGGTAAGGAATTTTACAATTTTAAATTAATCTTTAAAATCTATAAAATTTATAATAAGATATTAGTGATAGAGAAAGTGGGAAAACTATCTTTAAGAAGTAAAATCATAGTTATCCATAATATAATAAAAAAAAGGAAAATATAATTTCTAAAATTGGAAAGAGAAATTTCTGATTTAAATGTATCTCTAGTAAGAGTATACTTTACTAAATATAATTATATATATTCAGGTATCATTG
This sequence comes from Vigna angularis, assembly GCF_016808095.1. Taxonomy (NCBI): domain Eukaryota; kingdom Viridiplantae; phylum Streptophyta; class Magnoliopsida; order Fabales; family Fabaceae; genus Vigna; species Vigna angularis. The sequence goes on from NC_068980.1 coordinate 13,622,126, forward strand.
GTGTCACTTAGAAAAGGAAAAAAAATTAGATGCAAAAATTTGAAGAATGTTCAATTGTAGGCTGGAAATGCGAAAATTGTAAGTTTGTCAACGTTTCAAGAATATTGAAAATGTCAAAATTTGACTAATCCAAATATGGAATATGATAAAGATTTGTTTAAAGAGATTTTTTAGAACAAGAAATGGTGTTCAGATGTTTTAAAGTACACGAAAATTGCCAAGTGTTGTTGGAATACACTTGAACAATAAAATAGAGAATTATATCTCTTTCAAAAGTTAGTGACAAGCGATTTCACACGCAGGTTTGGTAATGCCAGTGGTCACTTATTCTAATTTTTCATTTATCTTTCTGAATAATGATATACATTTGAATTGTTTCTTCTTAAAAGTCAATTATTTTTTGTCTTAACATAGAATTTTCCATGTTTAATAAATCAGATACTAATCTCGAACATAGCATGATTTTCACTGATACAGTATAACCATTTTCGGTTTCACTTATTTTCAGGGGAAAAAACCCAAACATTTAGCCCATTTCAGAGAAGATTTTCTTTTTCTAGAAAACTAATCTTTCAAAAATTATTCGTAAAAAGAAAATCTAACCATACACACTGTTCTCTCCACAGGCCAACTTTTATTTCTGTAATTTTTCAAGCACTGTTACGAACATCCAACAGAAACACGGATCCAAACACATTCTACAAAGACTACAACTATATAGCAACGGTAGGGCAGAGAAAAAATTAGTGATAATTAAGTGTGCAAAATGCACTATTGAGAACCCCCCTTTTTTTTTCTTTTTCCTTTTGGAAAAAGGGGGTAAAGATCTTTCAAAGATATTTACAATTCATTAAGCAACAGCTTCAAAATTGTTGTGAGCTCTTTGAAGTATAAATTTGCAACAAAGAATGCATGCATTTACACTTAATAAAAAGAAAACAAAAAGCCTCGTGGAAGAAGATAACACTAAACCAAAAAGTGGTTCAAAACATTGCTGAATACTCTATGATGATGCTTTGGACCTGATCTCCTTTCTCCTCTCCAACGTCTAGGATGATTCCTCATCTGAAACTTGTTATAATAAGCAGCTGGACTAGGACGCCGGATTACAACAGCTGGTGGAGGCATGTGTTCCAAAACGTCTCTATGGTAAGTCTAGTAGAATTCATCACAAACCACCAACATCAAAATCCAAACCATTGAAGAGGAAATAAAGCACATGCTAAAAGACCTTCACAAACATTTGCAAATGCATGTTGACTTCATAAACCAGTAAGCTTTTTCTAACAGCTAAACACAACTGCAGGGCAAGACGCAAATACAAACCTGTATCACAAAGTTACGTCTTTCACAATCCATAAACATGTTAATTCTCCAACCAGTTTTTGCCATTATTTTGTCTCTTACTGTGGAAAAGCTTAATTGATCCCTGGAAGTAAAGCGATCAACTTCGTTGAACCATAAGCAAGTAAAAAGATTTGTAATTGGAATGTGCTCTCTTATGATAACACACCCTTCAGGAACATCTGCAGAAACTCAGCCATAAGCAATACTTCAGACTTTTAAGATGGAGGAACTATTATATGCAAGCACAGGCACAGATGTGAACACATAAGCCATTTTACATATGCAGGCATGAATATATCAAAAAAATTCCTACCACTAGTTATAGGAAGCTTGTCTCTGGAATAATGAGTTAAGCCATCGTATAATTTATAAAATCGAATTTGGTTATCAATGGAAGCATTTTCATATTTTCCAGCAGCTTTATTAGCCTCAGCTTCAACAAATACATCAAAGCGTCTATAGTGTCTTGAAATCGCAAAAGTAGCATTTGGGCGCCACAAGAACCTGAAGGATATGAAAGGCAATGATACTTAAAGATATTAGAAATATACACTTACAATTTATGGTTGCATATATCCTCTTCATATGTTGTGCTATAAAATAAAGGCAAATGACCAAGATATTAGATTAAATACTATGACTTTTCATTTAATACTATATGTTTTAACTCCCTAGCAATTGTCCTAAGGATAGTAATTAACGATGCTCAAGTTACCAGTGGTTCACCAAAAGTAAAGATAATAGGAGTCATTTGATCATATCATTACTTAAACAGAGAGACCAGAGTCCGTATAGTGTAATAAGAAGATTCAATTTAGCAAGTTGGATATGTGGATTGCTAGCTATTTATAAGCTTTAACAAAATATTCAATTAGAAAATACCAAGAGAACTACTTGAAATTTCTCTTTGCTATATATTATAGATAGCATAGCTTGCTAGAATCCGACTGCACCACATCAAATGGTAAAAGATATGCACTAGTATAAATAAACCGTGTAAATCTGCTGAAAATCATTTAGCCAATAATAAAAGTAAATCCTTTAAATATATGGTTATTATTATAATATCCAAAACTTGTCAAATCAAAATCAATTTACAACTAAATGAACAAACAAAACTACATATTTTCATCAGAATATAATTGGAAGCAAACAATGTCATTGTGTATTCTCAAGTCTAAATGACGGTAAATAGAATAAATAATAGCAAATAAAAATTTATCCCACCAAATACAAAAGAAATAAAAACCAAACTAATTTTTAGTAAAATAGAGAGCAGAGATTGCTTTACCTCTCAATAACCTGATATGGGTCCACGACGAGCTCAAGCTTCCCGTCAATCCATATAGAATATCGGGCATTAGGGAAGATCCTGTGTAAAAGAAGTTTTGGAACCTGTAATAAGTTTTGCGGCATCGTGAGATCACATAAAGTTTCAGAAAGGGGAATGTATAAAAAGATCTTATTCAACTTCAGTAGAATATATATCTAATTATTTTGTGAGTCCTTCGTAATAAAGCAATAATTCAGAATTCCTTCTCACAATATTTTTTAACCAATTCATTTTCCTTCCCTTCTCAGCTTTCCAAACAAGTTTATATTAAATTAAAGCATTCATAACAATAATTACTCTAGTACAAAACAGTCTACATATGAAATCAAATGCTACATAATATTTAAATACATAAAAAATCAATTCCTCAAGTTTAGGGCATAGAAGCCTTAACTCTTTGCTTTCAACTCTGCGCTTCTATACACTCTTATTGTGTTATTAATACTGTATGAACTAGTAAAATCATTTCCCCAATCACAAAACATGGTGAAATGTTGAAGAAAGTGGAAATAAACAAAAATAAAGGCCAAGGTTAGGCCAGAAATCAAAAGCTTCAATTGAAAAGGGGGACCGTGTCTAGAAATGATAGAATATCTGCTGAAAATTGTACAACTTTCAAGAATGCGCACAATAGATTTTACTATAATAAATAGTGAGAAGCAAAAAGTAAGCTGTCAACCTTTCCGTTACGCCGAGAATCAGCGTAAGGAATATTATGGACGACAATGATTCTCCATAATCCAACTCTCCTGCTGCTACTCAAAATGCTGGCATTCTTCATAAACATTTCTGTTTCTTCATCAATGAACATATAGAAAGGAATGTTTCTCTTTGCTTCTGAACTGATGTTCCTGGGCTGCTGTATAACATCATAGTTTCCTGGCATAGATAGAAGGAACTATGTGAAGAAGAAAACAAACAAAAAGATGTATATCTGTAGGAGATTAGCCATAAGCCATACCAAATATGGCAGATGCAACAATGACATCATGGTACTTATCCAACTCTAAGAGATCAGCCTCGTCAAAATCAAATCCAGTCCCACGACCAGGTCTGCTTCCTTTGACAAATCTGATAAGAGTTTATGCCAATGCAGGAAAAGGAATAAAAATACATGTAGTAAACAAAACACTGATACTAATGTGGGGGTGACTTCTAAAAATTCTTCAAGGAATATTAATCTCCAGACTGGGAGAAAATTAAATATAAATAAAAAAAAAGAACTAACCCGCAGTGCACTGTCATGGTCTCTTTTATATCAAAAGCAGCATTCCTTTCTTCCAGAGAAGGGTATCCACCAAAATCAGAGCCACCATGTCGGTCACTATTAATTGAATTTTCATCATGCACATATGTCAAACTACGAAGTATAGGAGATTTTGATGGGGAACTTGGCATACTAGCTATAGCTTGCTTCACTGGAATATAACACACAGGGCATGCTGAAAATGAAGAGAGCAAACCCGATTACACGAATTCTAGAGGGACAATAACTAAATATGCAGTGTGTGTACGTGAAAATAAGATGTTATTGCTCATATTCGGGTTAATAATTTGAGTTAAGAAATGAAAATAGGCCAAATGGAAAAACAAGACTTACGGCGTGGTCCAGTTCGTCTTCTATCAACTGGTGGAGGCGGAAATGCAAAATGGTCACAACGATGTCTCCAAGTAGGGAATTTTGCCCTTTTGCCTTTAGACTTGGACAAGGACAATGAAGAAGGAGCAGAAGGTGGCCTTGATGTGCTTCTATATCTACTTGTCGATGAGAACACTCTAGAAGAATTACTATCCTGGGACTTATCTTCTACAACTCCTCTAGGTCTTAAAATTCCATACCTAGTAACGGCATAAGATCTCGTATCTTCAATTTCACTCGTGATGCTTCCACCTAGTTCATCACAACACCAAAATACATTGTAAACATACATATTTTAAATCATAATCGAACCTTATGAAGATAAACAGGCATAAAACCAGGGGAAGTCCTAAATCAAATCACTATATCTCAAATGGTGTCTTAACTCCTAACCAATATAACTTCAACTTTAGAAAGAAAAGAAAAACAATTGAACAACAAGACATGAACTAACAATTCCAGAAAGATCAAAACTAAAACACATTATACTATCACTTATTGATCTTAAAAATTTATAAGATGCAAAGTGTTGAAAATCGCACGTCAATTAAAGATAGGACCAATTTAAAATATATATGTAGATGCAAACCTCACTTTATAAGCTAGTTTTGTGGAGAATTAGATTTAAAATCTCCTTCTTAACATGCTATAGAAAATGACTTAGAGTTTATCTTAACAAAATTTGTGTTGGACACATCATTCTACCTGTTATCGGACCACTATCAAACCACCTATTAATGTATAATCCTGTACCCAAAATATATATACTTCGGTGTAAAGGGATGTATTAAAAGCTCTACGTTAACTAGAAATAAGATCAATTTAGAGTATATATATAAACCTCTTGTGAGGTTAAATTAACTTAAAATCTCCTTCTTAACACAAAATATCATTGAAATGATAGCAAACGAAATTTTATGGTACACCGCCTTATTACTTCCTCCATCCTACAACGACCGGCACATTTAGCCTTCTAAAAAGTTCCAAAATAGATTGTGTGCTCACCTTTCAAGCATTATTTTTTTTTCTAATTTCTCCTAAATTTAATTATTTTCTCCATTTCAATAAAAGTAATGCATTTATAGGAAGAGTAATGGTGTGATTGGATAAAAAATTCTAATTCAGTAATTTCGTTTTATAGAAAGTTAAAATATCGTGTGATAAAAAATGTTGTTTACATGGAACATTTTTAAAAAATTGAAATTCTAGAAATTCAGATTAATTTGATTATTTGAAATTATAAATTTTCAAATTTCACATTAAAGTAAATTTTAAAAATTTTAAAATTATCTTTTTTTCAAAATTATGTTTCCTTTCTTCGTACAATCTTCTCGAATCGGCTTCAGCCGTGACATTTTGACTCCTCACATTGGGACATCATCATCACTTAATTAAGACAAGAAATTTGTCGGTTTGTTTAAGGTTAAGTCCTTGTCAGCTTGACATTTTTTTTTATTGTTGTTGACAATTTTAGATCAGAATCACTTTTACCAATATTCTTAGATTTATTTTTATTAATATATAGATTAATATTATTTTTCAATCAATATAAGTTAGAATTGTTTTAGTTAACATTACCGTTTTTCTATTGATGTCAACCTTTATGTCAGAAAAAAATAGAAAGAACAGTTAGTAAGCGGAGGTTGGAGGACTTAGGACGAGTTTTATAGCAGTTAGCAGTAGTTTCTTTGGGATCTGTCCTGTGTAAGGGAAAGTTTTTCCCTTGACTGTTGTTGATTGCTTTCACTGTTTCCCATTCAATAAAACTGTTTTTCCCTTGTGAGAATTCATAAAGTTGTTGTGATTATTGACTCTAAGATAGTATCTAGGTTACTTGATACCAAGAATATTAGAAAGTGGGTTTTAAGCCTAACTCAACCCGATAGCGGGTGGAATAGAAGAATAGAATGCTCACATAGAACTCGCTAGGATAGGCTCTAACCATGGCTCTGATACCATAATAGAAAGTGGGTTTTAAGCCTAACTCAACCCACAAAACCGGCTTGTAAGGTAAGGTTTGCACCTCACTTATATATTATAATTTGGCCTTATCTCTAGTCGATGTGGGACTTCCAACAAAGAAACCTAACACAACCATACTTCTTTTCTTTTTTAATTGATGACAATGTAGATCAAAGATATTGTACGGCCAATACAAGTCAATGGTACTTTTTATTGGAATCCAAATGTGAATTTAAGTCTCACATTAAAGTTAAGTGTCTTATAAGGTAGAAAACTTATGTATCTATTGTCTTAAAGTTTTTTGGGTTGGAGGTAATATCAATTTCTATGGATTAGACCTGTGTCTAATTGGTGTTTGTATCTTTTGCGGAATTGTCCACTCAAAAGATGGTGACCGGTTTAGACAAAGACAAGGGTTTCAGACAAACGTGTCTCATTGTGGTATAACGGCGATATAAGAAGGTAACCATTGAGGTCCTCATAGTTAGGAATGTTTGTGTTCAAAAGGGAATACCAACACAGAAGGAACTCATCCTTAAAGGAAAGATTGGTAGAAACCTATTCCCTTAAGGTTTTTTGTTGGGCTCATGTCTCATTGGAATTGTATCTCCCTGGTGAATTCTCCACTTGAAAGACTCATTAGTATCAAAGCCAATAGTTTGTCTTGTTAACCACTGAGGATAAAGGTTTTAGGAAATTGTGTCCCGTTGTGGTATAATGACGATATAAGAAGGTCACCATTAAAGTACTCATTGTTAAGAATGTTTGCACTCAAAAGGAAAGTATACTAATGTAGAAGGGACTCACCCTTATGGTAAAGATTATTAGAAATCTAAATATGAGTTTAAGTCTCACATTAAATAAAAATGAAAAAGTTGAATGTCTTATAAGATAAAAGACCTATAAATCTATTGTCTTAAAATTTTGGTTGAAGATGATATTAATCTCTTATATGAGTGGAGTTCACGTCTCATTAGTATTATAACTTCCCAGTAAATTCTCTCCACGAAAAACTCACCACTAATTGTTGCTACTCAAGGTTTTCCCAACTAACATTAGCATACTATTTATTTTTCAACAATGTCAAAGATACTATTTTTCAACTAATATAAAGTCAAGGATGTTTAATCATCATTGATGGAGTTATTTTATTATTAACATTTTTGGAATTAATTTTTCGTTTAGGCTAGAGATATTTCATAGTAGAGGTAAGTCAGGGTTTTATTTTTCAAAGGGTGTTAGCCAGTTTTTTTTAGTTAGTGTTTGTTGTGGGTATTTGTTGGCCCATGTTTATAACAACTGTTTTTCAATTTATTTCACTAATGTTAGTTATTTTTAGTAATTATCACTTCGGGAGATTTCCAACCTACAATAGAAAGGTTGATGAAAGAACCTAACGAATATCATAAGAGACTAATCTCAATCCAAGTTAGTCAAAATGATTATATATAATATCAATTAAAAATAACATCAAAGATGACATTAAAAAAAAATCAACGTCAATTAAAATTTTTTGACCCACTTTAGTTATATTTTGAATTATTAAGTATTGTTTATATTAAGATAAACCTTCTGAATTTAGTGATAATTCAAAAACTATCCAAACAGAAAAATAAAAAATTAATTAATTTGAATTATCTTATCTAACTAAAATATTTAAAAATAAAACAATAATTTAAATTTAATATATTTTAATTTTCTTTAAATTGAAGCCACTTTAAGACTGTTTTACTGGAAGAGTTTCAAGAAGTAACAATCTTTTAATGTGTGAAAGAAACTTATACTGTAGTGATTTTAGGATGGAATGAGTATATTACACAGATGCAAAGCAAAGTGTGTTTCAAGGTTTAAAAATGTATTCCCCAAAATGTGAATTTGGGAAAGGAATATTTCCGTTTTTCATTAGCTTTGAAAAATTATTCCTGCCACTGTGTTTGTTTCAAGGAATAAAGATTTTTCATTTTTGCATGAGAAATGAACAATTTTCATGTTTGTAATGATTTTCAAAAAATTATTCCTATGTATTTATCATGTTTGAGAAAGTACCCACACTTTGTTTAGATTCACTTTTAGTGAGAAAGTTATATTCCCCAAGAAATCTGGGAATTTATTTTCTAATCTAATTATTTCCATTTACATTCTTCATTTTTATTCTTATATTTCAAAATTTTGAAAATAATTCTAGGAATGTTAAAACGTATCCAATCATTGTCTTAAAATGCTTTTAGGAAAATTATCACAATTCATAATATTCTTAGAAATGTGATTCTAGGAGATGCAATATTATACCTCACAACAAACACCCCATGAGTATTGATCACGTCCTAAAAGTATATATGTGGTATTTCCCTTCACGTTTACTTCCATAGTGAAGCATAAAAAGGTTATTATCTAACCGATCAGAACTTACTCATCCTTCTACAATAACTACACTTTAAACAAGACCATTATGGACCGTAAGTAAAATTCTACTCTTGCTTTCTATTATAAATTGTTTTGAATTTTAAATAATATTCCTAGGAGAATTAAAATTCAGCCAAACCTATTCTTAAATTTACTCAAATAAAGTAGGACAGTAGATAAATAAGTGCTGCTGTCAGTGATACTTTCCAATCAAAATTGGAATTTAACTTTGCAGTTGAGAATTCTAGTAAATGTCAGTAATATGAGTTTGTCCTAAATATTAATTAATGGTTCGAATATTTCGTAGAAATGTCATTGCCATAAATCCAACATAATTATATCTTGAAATGATGCCAAGAATTCCAACAACTCGACAAAGAGTATATACAAGCCATTTCAATCCAGAGTGAATAAGGATTCAGGAAAAATTACCATACTTTCTAGAACAATAATGGTTTCATCCAATTTTCGAAGTGTCATTAATTATCCTTGTAAATTGAAAAAAAAATTCTGTAATTGACCTCTATCATAAACATGTGCAGTTTCAAACGATTTAATCATTGATTTTTGTAACTTCTTCGATTTACTGTGTTTTCTCACAGGAAAGCAATAAATCAATAAAGGATCTCCCATCGAAACAATTCTTATGAATGGTTTTCTACATTAAAAAATATTATTCGTAATCTTCATTGTGCATACCATCATTAATTGATTTACAGTAGATTTTATATTAATAAAAATATGCAAAAAAATTCTAAATAACTTCTACTTTTATATTTTCTTAATTTAAATTTAATTATGAAACATAGTGATATGTATTCTGTTGGTATGAAATTTGACAAAATATTATTTTCTATTCTTAAGAAAAATTGTTTGTAGCAGTAACTCTAGAAGATGTATTTCAAGCAACAAATGATTATCCTAAACATACCCTAAATAACTACTAACCATTGAGATGTTTAATTGGTTATAAAAGTTTTACCAAAATTTTTATTACACTCTTCTTTAGTTTTATTCTTACTTGTTACTTACATAATATATAAAATAATAATTAAAAATAATTAGATTAGTGTGAATATATAATGAAATAAACTTAGAATTATAACATCAGTGAATTTAAAAATGATCAGAAGACAGAAAGTGAAATGGTGGGAGTATATCTAGGAGGCATTGATAAGGTGAAAACGAAAACATAAAATATGAAGAGGAAGTAACTAACCTCTGTAAACAGTGAAACAGCCAAAAAGGAAAACACAAAGGCCAAGGGCAAACATGAAGAGCATTGCGACCCTGACTCGCCCAAGGCGCCGGCAAATAAAAAAGAAACCCCTCTCTTTCTCTCTGGGGTTGTAGAGGAGCGTCTTTGAAGGTCTACGCACAAGCGTGGCCACAGAAACGTTGCCGTTTTGCAGCGAACCATAGCTCCCCGTGCGCACACCCAATGACACCCCAGTCATCGTTCTTCTCCCTTCAATACCATCACCTTCCACAACTCTCCTCTCTCTACCACTATTTTCCAATTCCCCCAACCCTTTTCCTCAACAATATCAAATTATTTAACACCAACAATAGTAATCAGCAATTGATAATGATTAAAAATAGTGAAAACACCCGCGAAGTGCCAACAACCTTAATCTCTTCACATCACGTTGTATCGCACCCGTTCCAGGGTTCGCGATTCGTTCGGGGAGCTGCATTTCCCAGGACGCGTGTGGGGTGTCAGAAACGGCCACTGATCGAAGGAGGGTCGGGTACGACGGCGAATGGTGGAAGCGACGACGTCGGGAGCGCCGCCGGCGTTGTGGCGGTGGCGAGGTGGAATCGGAGATCGGAAGTGGAAATGTGAAATTATGGAATGTGATTAGGGAGCGAGAAGAGGATTGGAGATGGATTGACGCATAGCGTGAATGGAGGGAAGATGCAATAGCCTCTTTTACCAGAGGAGGTAGATGCACGCGCGATTTTGCATGGGCCTCAGGCCCAAATTAACGTTCCTCCAAAAACAAAAACTCTGAGGCAAAATCTTTCTGCCCCTCCATACATTTCTTTCTGTACCCATATGTCATGTGAAAAGACATTTATGTCCTTATCTTCTTCCTCCATCATCTTCCTTTTCTGATAGTGCAACCCCTCATCCTTCTTCTTTCTTTAAAATGTATTTTTTATTTTGTGTTCCAAAAATTACAATTTAAAATATAACTTTTACATTTGATATTTATGCATTTTGGAATCCCCGAATTATGTATTCCAAAAAAAATAAAATGAAAACATTTAAATTATTGAGACGCAAGAAGAAACTGTCACACTCCAAGTATAGCTTTTCAGTCATGGGAATGGCCCATTCATCCATGCAAACCAAACTTCGATAATAGTGTTTGAATGAGTATTTATTTCAAATATTAAAATGAGATACGTTAAAAAAAAAGTATTAAAATCACATTATCAAACTATTTTTCTATATAATTATGTTAATAGATTAAATTTACCATGTTCTTGTTATTTATTTAACACTTTTTTAATAAAAAAAAAGTAAGACAAGAAATGTTCAACTGAAAATGTATAGGTCAACATTAATAAATTTAGTTAATAATAAATCAATAATTGATTTACTTGCGTGTAAATTGGTTTATAGAACAGTAATGTATTTTGGATGATTGAAAAGTACGAGAATGATGCAATTGTAGTAAACCCTAGTATTTGAAAATTGGTTGGTCATAAAACACTAGTGTAAGAATAGTACAGACTTTTTTGGTAAAACATAAAAAGGTGTGTTAAAGTTTACTAAATGAATGTATAAAGTTAAGTATCACCAACCATACTAACTACTTGTTAGTTCAATAAAGTCTGCTGTTTTTCAAAAGTAAACTAATTTATTGATCCTTTTATAAATTATTAATTTTATGAGTAAATATTATTTATGGGTGAATGTTTTTTAACCTTATTATATTTCATTTTGTTTTAATCATATTTATTATTATTTATTTTCTTTTATATGTGAATACAATCTACTTATCACATGAAGAAAATAACAATAAATAAAAGTTTTTTATTTTATATTATCTTTTAAAACATTAATGTTCATAAGATTTAAAAATCATTCAATATATTCAATGTAATAACCTTTAAAAAAATAAAAAATAAAACTTAAAAACAGTTTCTGAAGACATTTTCAGAAACTTACATTTCATTTTCTCTCCTTCAAACATCTCTCTATCATTGTCCTCTTCAAAACTCATTCTTCTCTCTAGATTTTTCCTCCATTGAGTCACTGGATTCCCATTCCGCAGACGTCTAGGCGATCTTTGCATCAAGGGCTCCAATTTTCACCGATTGCATTTGCGATTTCGTAGGGTAAGTAACTTTCCTTTTTTTGAACTGTGATCATGTAGCAAATTTTGCTGCATGTAGTTCACTTGTGATTTTTCCCCAAAATCTTAACCCTAAGCTTATTTTAGAGACTAATTTCTATCACCATTTGGTGAAATATAGGTGCTGTCAATTTTTACTAGAGTGCCTTTGGATTTCCTCTTGAGTTTAGCTGCTGGAAATTTAAGGTAAGGGGAACTGAGTTTTTCTTTTTATTTATGCCTTGTGAAATCCTTGTATGCATGAGATGGGTTTTGTAGAAATTGTGAAAGAATGCCTATGTTTAATTATTTCTTTCTTTCACATTATTTTAATTATTGTTTCTACACAAGAAAACCTTGCTGTTTGGATGTTGTATTGCACCTAAATCATTTCTGATTGCTGTCAAAAAGGCATGTTGTTAGCTGTTATAAATTCTGCAAATTTCTTGCTGTGTTAAATTAAAATTCTGCAGAAAAAAAAAAAATGCTGTTGTTTTTAAAAATTCTGCACCAGAAAATGTTGCTGTTTCTGTCATAAAAAAAATGTTGTTGTTTTAAAATTTCTGCACCAGAAAATGTTGTTGAATCTTACTAAAAAGCAATTAGTTTAAGCTTGAATATTCTGATTGCAGCAGTCTTGGTACTGTATTTTCACTTTTGAATATGTTGTTTCTCTTTAAAAATAAATGCTGGTTGAACCTGGATGTAATAAGTAATGTGTGGTTTTCATCTAGTTTATTTGTCTATAGAAGATGTATTGACTAAGAGATTTATTTCGGAATTTTTGATAGTTGCATAAGCATGAATATGGTTTCTTACTTTTAGAAAAGGCAGAGATAGAGATAAAGTTAAGTGGTATAGAATTTAGAGTAAAATAGTGAGGATGTAGTTAGATGCTACAGGAAATTTTCACTAGGTACGGAAATAAGAAGCTAGTGGTAGACAACCTTATATTTTTGTTTATAAATGATTGGAAATGAGATCTCTGTAGCATTCTCGTAAGTATAAATTGGTGGTTTTAAAGAATTGGATAAGTTATAAAAAGAAGGGTATGGGAGGGTCGTGAGGGTATTTGTTTTTAATAATAATTTGTTAAATATCAAATTTAGTTACTTTAATACGTTAGTCTTCTTTGTTGGAAATTGTTTACGTAAACTTAAATCATAAAAGTTTAATTAACATATTTTATTTAAGCCATGATGGTTTAAGAAAATATATTTTTGGTGTATTAGAAATTACATTCCAGAGGCCTTTTAATTTTATTGACGTATGACTTTAAATATTTTAGTGTGAGCATGTAGATAGTTTCACTTTTTGTTAATTTTATTAACTTTAAATATTGAAAGGAAGAAGCTATTAGACATATGATTGTACTAGGGTCATCCTTGCTGATTAATGATAGAAGTATAAATGGTTGTAATGTAGTCTTAGGCATTCATAGAGAAATGATAAACTATTATTTATTTTGGGATTGTAGAACTATATTACTTGGTGGCAACTTTAGCGTGTATATTTTGGTTTGATTTTGGTTCAAAGGAATTATGAAATGATCAAAAGTCTTGATTGGTGTGAAACTTTGAGAGGAATTATTGATTCAAGAGGTATATCCTATGATTTAAAGTGGTCGGATTGAATATGAAAGTAAGATCTCTAGGTGAGATCATTTAGTGTATTGAATGAATGTAAGAGGCTTTCATATGGGGGTTATCCCTAACACTCTAACGGTCTCTCATTCTCACTTAGAGAGGATTGACGCGTGTGGTGAGAGTAGTGGGAGGTCTTAGGGTAGACGCTATCACTGGAGGTCTATTCCGCGGTAACGGACTAGCCTTGTGTGTGGTCGGGTGAAACCCCTCGGCAATGGCTTTGCAAAGCAGTAGGGGCCACCACAAGTGCACAACCCGCCCCAGCTCTACATTCATTCCAAGTCTGGACGTGTCTAGAGTCTTAACATGATAGGATGTTTGTCTTGATGAGTTTTATGAAATAAATGCTTATGTTTATGATGACTAAGGTGTTTATGTGTGTATGGATATTCTGGGAAATGCTAGATTGATTGAAAATGAATTGTATGATTGTTTGAGACCTAGCTCACCCTTGCATTTGTATGTGTTGCATGTGTTTGCTTTCCCCTTTGCGATGATCATCCAATCCTTTGGATGTGAGCAGTAGGTGATGATGTACCTTTGGAGCAAGCTTTGGAAGTTGAGGAAGACCCAGCCCCTAGTGCTTAGGATTTCTACTAGCTCTTAATTTAAATAGCTCTTTATTTTGAAAGACTTCTAGCCTTCATTTTATCATGATCTGTATTTTGGAAACACTCTTTAGGTCCCATTGAACCTTTATTCAATCATGTATTTTGGAGAATTATGAACTTGTACTTAAGTTTTAAAACTTCCCAGCCAGACTTGGATAACTGTACTCCTTAATCCTATCTATTGTGTACTCTTAACTGTTTTATATTATTATAATCGATGCATTCTACATATATACATTGCTATATATTTTGGGATGTCACATTCAATCAATACGATGAACTATTGTATTTAAAGAAAATAAGTACATATTGTTTTGTCTTGCCTTGTATAATGTAAATGTTTTCTCTTTAAGGTCAACACTTTGCAAACTTTTCCTATTAATTTTTATCCTGTATTGGTGTTGTTTGTTATAAAAGTTGTTTGGCTTGATCAATCTTCTTTATCCCTTTATCTTTATCATATTTTTTAGCATTTTTACGGAGAATTCTTGAGATTTCTTAATTAGAGACAATATTATATAATATGTTTATATGAAATGATTAAGTCATTCTCAAGTAATCCTATAAATTATCCGAGTGAAAAAAATTTCTGTTAACAACAATAAATAAAAGTTTTGCTCACTGATATTCTTTATGATATCTAAACTTATTACTTCCTCTTTTATATAAGTGATGTTTCAACATCTTCTACTTCAAAGCATGATGTCTCAAACAAATATATTTTGTCATAGAGGTATTTTAAGTGTTTTGTTAGATAACACTTATAAGATATTTTGCCATATTAAAATTGTTGTTTACTAAAACTCCTTGTGATGTCTCTTGTATTGATTTGCTTTCTACGAGAATGTTCACTAGTGCAGAAAATGCCTTTAACATCACCCTTTAGATGTTCGACCCTCGAATATCCAATGTATAAAATGACCGGTGGCATTTTCCGTAAATAAAACAACCATATAGACGTCTGTTCTGGAGGGAACAGACTTCTAAAGGCACATAGACGTCTGATGTGGGAGAACAAACTTCTATATACTAATTTTTGAAATCTAAAAAGTCACTTTTTGACTCCATTTAGACGTCAGATCCCGTCAATCCGACTTCTAAAGCCATATAGACGTCTGATGTGGGGGGAACAGACTTCTATATACTCATTTTTTAAATCTAAAAAGTCACTTTTTGACTCCATTTAGACGTCAGATCCCGCCAATCCAACTTCTAAAGCCATATAAACGTCTGATGTGGGGGGAACAGACTTTTATATACTCATTTTAAAAATCTAAAAAGTCACTTTTTGAATGCATTTAGACACCAGATCCCGCCAATCCAACTTCTAAAGTCATATAGATGTCTGATATTGGGAGAACAGACTTCTATATACTCATTTTTTAAATCTAAAAAGTCACTTTTTGACTCCATTTAGACGTCAGATCCCGCCAATCCGACTTCTAAAGCCATATAAACGTCTGATTTGGGAGGAACAGACTTCTATATACTCATTTTTGAAATCTAAAAAGTCACTTTTTGACTCTATTTAGACGTCAGATCCCGCCAATCCGACTTCTAAAGCCATATAGACGTCTGATTTGGGGGAACAGACTTCTATATACTCATTTTTGAAATCTAAAATGTCACTTTTTGACTCCATTTAGACGTCAGATCTCGCCAATCCGACTTCTAAAGCCATATAGATGTCTGATGTGAGGGGAACAAACTTCTATATACTTATTTTTGAAATATAAAAAGTCACTTTTTGACTCTATTTAGACGTCAGATCCTGTCAATCCGACTTCTAAAGCCATATAGACGTCTGATGTGGGGGGAACAGACTTCTATATACTCATTTTTGAAATCTAAAAAGTCATTTTTTTGACTCCATTTATATGTTAGATCCTGTCAATCCGACTTCTAAAGTCATATAGACGTCTGATGTGGGGGTAACAGACTTCTATATGGCTGCATTAAAACACCGCGAACGTAGGGCAGCAGTTACGCGCACTTAATGTTCATCATCTTCCTCGCGTTTTCTCTCCACGGGCTACGTTTTTCAGGTTCGTTTTCTCACTTTTGCACCGTTTAAAATTAGTTTTACTTTGATTACATTACTCTTTGATGAATTATCTTTCATTTGAACCGATTAAAATGCGTTTTCGTTGGGTTTTGGTGCAGTCTTGCTTGTGTCCTTGGGCGGCGATTTCTTGCATTTTGCACTCATCTAATTCCCTCCATTACGTTTTTAAAACCATCGAATACAAAAAAATGTACAATCCATTCTCTTCAACTAAAATATAAAGTTGTAAACTCGAATCACCATGAGCCAGGAGCAATCCGAGAGGCCTCAAGCGGAGAAAGATCCAATCAAATACGGCGACGCTTTAGACGTATTATCTGTAGTGTCAGATGTTTATATAGACGTCTGACAGTGCAAGCCGACGTCCCATCAACGTTACCCATAAAGACGTTAGGTCGGGATCAGACGTAAAAAGCCCAAAATAAAAGACGTTTAAAGCCTTTTCTGCACTAGTGGTTAGTTGTGATGCTTCTAGTTTTGATTTGCCCACTAATGATAATGCTAATAAAAATGTTCAAAATAAACTTAGGAGAAGTAAAAGAAAAAGGCATAATAAATATTTTGTTCCTAACTTTTTTTCATGAGTATGATCTTAAGACTCCTTGTTGTAAAATTATTGAATGTAAATGGATTTTTAGTAAAAAATTAAGAACTGATGGATCCATAGATAAATTTAAGACAAGACTTGTTATTGGTTGTCGACAAGTAGGTGTAGATTTCTTTATATATATTCAACTGTTTCAAAAGTTACTACAATTAGAGTTTTAAATTGCTCTTCTTATATTTTTAATTTACAAATTTATCAAATAGATGTTTAAACTATTTTTTTAAATGGTGGTTTAGAAAATAGAATATATATGAACCAACATAAGGGCTTTAAAGAGTTATGAAATGAAAATAAAGTATGTAAACTTGTTAAGACTTGAAACGACTTAAAAAAAATACCAAAGCAATGACATGAAAATTTGACCAAGTTATTATTTCATATAGTTTTCATATTAATAATAACGATAAATGTGTTGTATGTAAAATAATACAATAATAATATTTATGCTTATACGACACATTAATATTTGGTAGTAATATTGATATTACAAAAGATCTGAAACATTTGTTACCTAATAATTTTATTCTAGAGGACCTTTGTCCTATGGTTATTGTGGGTATTAAGTTTATAAAGAAGATGATAACATTGTTTTAAGTCAATTTCTTCTTGTAAATATTTACAAAAGATTTGTTCATTATTATATTTGACTAATTTATCTAAACTTTATATTTCATATGTAATCGGTAGATTAGAAAAATATATACATTATCCTAATCATTCTCAGTGTAGTGCATTGGAAAAGGTGTTTAAATATTTGAAAAGAAACCATTAATTATAGAATTAATAATACAAAATTTCTTGTTGTTAATGAAAAATTAAGTGATACAAAATTATATTTGATTACAATAACACAAAATCAACTACTGGTTATGTTTTTATTTTGGATGGAGGTGCAATACCATGAAAATATGTTAAACAAACTATTATTTCACAATTTACCATGAAACTTGAAATTATTGGTTAAGATATTGTTGTAGGGATGTTCAACATACACACATAGATCTCCACACTAATAAGATATTATCCACTTTGGGTCAAACTCTCACGGATTTGTTTTTGGTACCACTCCAAAAGACTTCTTACCAGTTGAGGTATCTTATGTGTATATAAACACATGTCAATTTCTTATTTTATCCGATTTGAAACTTTGTTTGTACTCAACAATTGTTATTATTGAGAAGTAACTTTTTATAAACTTTTATATGATTTATTGTTATTAAACAAGTCTATACTTTTTATTTAAATATATAGTGTTAGTTAAGGTGTTATACATTTATTTTATATTATTTTTTAAAATATTGATGTTTATAAGGTTCGAAAATCTTTTATTGTACTTAATTGATCTAGCAAGTTATATTTTGAAAGAGGAATAGATATTATTATGTATTTTCGTGTAGATAATTTTCTTTCCAAGGACAACGTTCTAGGTACTTTAATCCAGACTATTTTTAATAATTTCTTTCTTAATGATTTATTCATATATTGTTCTGGTTTATCCGAAGAATTGTTTATCTTTATTAATTCTCTTTAAACATATTCATGCTTTTTTTATATTTCTTTTATAAAAGTAACGAAAATAAATAATGTTTATTCATATAATTGATATAATAATTATACAAAAAGTAGAGGGTTGTGATGAATTTTCTTATAATAAAAATTAAGTAGACCAAATCACAATTCAATATAGTAATACTCGACTCAACATACAAAAAGTTGTAATACAACTCGTTAAATTACTTGCTAGTTGAAATGTGTAGAAGTATTGAACGAAAAAAAAAGGTTAGAAAGTACTTTGTGTTGTGGTGTAAGAAAGATAACTTTTTGAAACACTTGATAAAAATCTTCAACTTTCTACAAAATCATTTCAACATGATAAGTGGTAAAAAGGGTTGGACGTTTCTTTTTCCAAACACAGTTTTTGAGAAGTGTAAACAGAAATTGGTAATCATAAACTTACTTCAAAAACATGCTTACGCAACATAACTACACCATTTTAACAATATATAAATGACTAACATGATTCATTTCACCATCATCATTTTGACTATAATTAACCATTAATTACTCTCTTAGAAGCTAATGATACTCTTTTAAGACCCGTATATATATATATATATATATATATATATATATATATATATATATATATATATATATATATATATATATATATATATATATATCATTAACATGTTAAATTTAATATCTCTAATTACATTACATAAATCCAAACCTCATTTGAGAATATCTAATACAGTACAAGAGTTTTAAAAATAAGAGTTGCATTTATTACCTATATATGATGTAAATAATTTATACACTTTGATATAAACATGATGGTGATGGATTGAGTATTGAAAATTCTAAAAACATTTAATAATTGAGTCTCTGTCCTTGACTTGTCAAGCAGAACAATTCACATGATATGTCAGCCATTTTTGGTTAGTCTGAAATTACAACCTTTTCAAAATAAAATAAAAATAAAAAAGGAAAGCAAATATAGTACGTATAATGTAATAATATTTTAAGCAATATAAATATCAATTATATATATACATACTATTATAATGCAAGTACAACGATGAACGCGAGCCATGCTTTGCGGCAAATAGTTATAACTTCGCTTATGGATCAAAACCCTATTAATAATCACATCCATTTAGCCCTTTAAAATTGAGGATTGAAATTGCATAAAGAATCGCTAAATCTTAATTAATTACTGTCAAAAAGAAATTCTTATTAATTGTTTTCAAAACACCCTGAATTTGATTTGTTTTATATATGACAAATTTATAAAGAGAAATATATGTTAGATTGGACGGGGGAGTAATATAATATCCTAATTTTAAATTAAAGAAGAGATGAAAGCAGTATATTTGTTTAATGTAACGACCTGATTACTAAGAAATATGCTTAACTACATAATTATATAAAGAAATTTAACATACTTAACATTTCATCAACATGTATAAAGAACTATAAAATTCAAACATAGGTAGTTTATACAATAAGAAAATTTTGAATGTTTTAAGACACGAAGATAATGCATTATATATTGTACTATAGTCGAATGCTACATAGTCATAAGCTAACCAATTCCTATTCAATCACATTATATATTACACTTGGTAGATATTTTTAGATTAAAACGAGTTAATAGAATAAGGTATGATTATTTGCGTTTTAAGGAAGGAGTTTATACTTATAAAGGTCTTCTATCACTTTGATTTACTTGGCAGTAACAGTAGAACTGTTATGATAGCCTGCATAAGTCTGACTGATATTAATGCTCAAGAAATCCTTAACACTTTGTAATAAACCCTTAACACTTTGAAGTATGCAAGTCGTGCATGCCACATCCAAAACAAGCTTGTTGTCAACAAAGATCTCATGTACAATGAAACGCTAAAAATGCGACAAGAGTATTTGTAAGCAGAACTTTATGCTTGCTCTAGTGGCTCTTCCAAGGAAGTTCAAGTCCTTATGGAAATGATTTCTTGACTTGAAACAGCTAATAAGGATCTTTATTACGAACTTCGTGAATACCGTAGTAGATGCTCTGTTGTAGATCAATGTGAAAAAAGATACTTATGCTAATAGCACATGTAATGCAAAGACTAATGGTCTTAAGAGGGGCTTACCTATAACAAACTTTGATTATCCAATGAATTAAACAACAGACGATTTAAGGGAAATCAAAGAAGTAGCAAAAGAGTGGGAGCACACTCTTTTGCAAAATAGTATGGATAGAAAGATACATGAATTGAATAAACGCTTAGAGCAAAAAGAGTCTTAGATGAAACTTTTTGGAATATCTAATGCTGATTGGGGGGCTCATATAGATGATAGAAAATCCACAATAGGGTAATGTGTCTATCATGGTGACAACATTGTTTCGAGGTCTTCCAAAACGCAACAAACAGTCTTTAGAAGTAGCATTGAAGCTGAATCACGTAGTATTGCATCTATCACTACAAAAATCTCTTTGATGCACACTTTTCTTTGTGAGGACTACGACAACTTTTAAGCCTAAATAGTGTTTGGCTTCTTCAGCCTCAACGTACTTCATCCCATCTTCTAAGCCTTAACGACCAAAAAGTTACATGTTGTCAATTAAATAGATGCTTGTGCAACCTTCAATACAGTTCCTTGTTGATTACCTTGTCGATTTTGGTCGAACCTTTCATGTAGTTCCCTTTCGACTACATTGTCGATTTTGGTTGAACCTTTCATGCAATTCCCTATCGACGATGTTGTTGATCCTGGTTGAACATTTCATGTAGTTTCCTGTCGACCTTTCATGTAATTTCCTGTTGACTGCCTTGTTGGTCCTGGTTGAACCTTTCGAGTAGTTCCTTATCGAGTACCTTGTTGGGCCTGATTGAACCTTTCATACAGTTCCCTATTGACTACCTTAAAGGTCTTGGTTGAACAGTTCATACAGTTCCATATCGACTACCTTGTCGATCCTAATTGAACCTTTCAAAGAACAATATTTCTTATATTTTATATCTCACATTTCTACTATTAGACATTATTTCCTCTTATACTATGCTTTGCTCACGTGTATCACACAATGATAACATATGGACAACAAATAAAAAATAAAGCACCAACATGATCTTATTTATTTTTATAAAGTTCAAATATATATAAAATAGTTATAATTAAAAAAAATTTAACAAATCATTTATAAATTTCAAAATACATGTAATCATTTAATTATTACAAGACTTAATACATAATAACATGTAGTGAACCGAATATGCTTTAATCATGCACTTATCATAGGATTCTCGGTAGTGGATTTATGCAAAAAATCGTTGTAACTCCATTTGCCTCACATATACAATAACATGGTTAATTCTTTGTCGCATCGTCAAACTAGGTTTCTTTCAACTCGAAATCCCACTATACATTAATACAACGAAGGGATACAACAACGTTTGTTTTGGGGTTATGATAGTAGTTACAAAATTGAGGTATATTCAGGCGAGGTAAAAAGACGAGACTTTTGGCGTCGATTCAAAAAGCAAAAAAAGTTATGATTTTACCCCGGTTCAAAAAACCCGAAGCAGTAAACAAAAAAAAATTGGGTATTTTACTTTGGTTGGATCCAAAACCAAGGCAATAGATCCTTTATGCTTCGGTTGGATTCAAAACCGAGACAATAAACTTTTTTCTGCCTCGATTTTTACCACAATCACTGTCTAAAGTCAATTTTTTTTAAAAAAAATAGTTATGTTTCTTCAACATTCCATATCATAGAAGCATCATATTACAAAAACACACCTGTTTACATATATTTGAGTTATAATGACTTATTATTAAGACTCTAGCTCAATACATACACTAACACATGCATAAATGAAACAACTATCCTTAGAATTACTTTCATTCACAACATAACATACAAGAGAAACATTCGTAGATTATAAAACATCTTTAAATCCAAATTTTAGAATCTAAAATAGAGCCCACTCATGCTTAGCGTAGAAAATAATGTCCAACCACAATCCTCTAGTACCCAATGTTCGCATGTCTATGCAACACCTAAAATATACCATTAAGTATACTAGGTTGTTATATTATAACAAGTGTCGTACCCATAAGAATTTGGTAGAAAATACAATGTTTTATAGTCGTATTTAAGATATTTGAAAACATATTTATGCTGGTGGAAAAGTTATAAAACACGTTGGAAAATAGTTTGAATTGCTCTATGAATGACTTTTAAATGGTTTGCTAAGAATCTAATTAAAATTTTCAAACAAAAACAGATCAACATTTAACCTTTAACCTGGTTGTTACTTGGTAGTTGTTACTATGTTAATCAATATAATTATATTATACTATAATCAAGGTTTATTTGGATAATTCTTAAACTTTAGATCGGAAATCAAACATCCCAAAACATAAATTAATTAATTAATTTTGGAATGATTAGAGTTTGAATCACCCTAATTAAAGTCCTTTGAGTTTGATTACGGAAGCAACTTAACCCTTTAATGAGTCTTTGGGCTTTGATACATTCTCTCTCTTCACATATAGATGCTGTGCAGGGGACACTCCCTCTTCGCAACATAAATATGCGCCGCGACAACATTAAATATAAATATATATATATATATATATATATATATAATATACTTTTTCGTAAGTGTTTTTTTTATTAATTATGTTGCACAAATAATTGAATATCAATATAATTTTTTTTACTACGTTAGTTCCATTTCTTCATCTTCCAAAACACACTCCCACGGTTTCTCTACCCTGCTTGCCCTAGATCCATGGCCTTCTTCTCCATACTTTGCTTCTCTTGATGAGTTTCAGTGCTACCCTTTTCCATTCTTACGCTTTGGGTGCCGAAAAATCCTTCAGGAGCTCTGTATCAAGTTTGAAATCTACTCTCACAAGGTTTTTAGGATCTGGGTATTGTTGTAAATTTGCAAGCTCTTATATCTTCTGGATTGTAAATTAGCAGGTTTTGCACTGTGGGAACTGTTATTCTGTGCAAGTAACTCTCATTTTCAAGTTATCAGTGTTTTGCTTCAAGTGGGTAGGGTAAAGTAGTGATTTTTGTGGCCTCAGGTTTGATTTGTCGAATTGAGGGTTTATCTGATAGTTAGATTCTGTATCTTCTTGGTGTTTTATGGATGGGTTGTGTGTTTTGTTTTCTGATTTGTGACCAAATCTGGGTTGCTACTGTAGCTAATGTTGTGATTTATTTTGTGTGACATGAGTTTGGTGATTATGGGTACTGAAGAAGAGGATAATAAGATAGAAATATAGAAATCTGGGAATGCTGATAACGGGGTGAATGTATTGAGACCGGGAACTGGTTCTGTGAGAAGGAGGGTTAGTTGGTTAGTGGGCATAATGGGTGGCATGTGTTGCAAGCCCTCTGCCATTGAAGACAGTAAGGAGAGTCCAAGGGAGCGTTTATCGAGCAAGGCTGTGTCGGACTTGCGTGTATCTAGGGGAACTTCATCGAGGAGGGAGGAAGTTTTTAGGGTAAAAGATAGATATGATAACAATGAGGGAAGAACGGCATTGATTGATAAGCAAGGGAATGGTTCTGCTAGAGTGCAAGGTGATAGTATTGAAAGAAAGAGGGAGAAAATGGAATATGCTGTTGCTCCACATCCGGGGATTGGTAGTGTTCCCAAAGCCATGGAAGGTGAACAGGTTGCTGCTGGGTGGCCCTCATGGCTGGCAGCAGTGGCTGGAGAGGCTATCAGGGGATGGCTGCCACGGCGTGCAGATTCTTTTGAGAAGTTGGATAAAGTAAACTTCTTTCATTGACCTGTATTCTTAATTACATTATGCAATTCTTTGGTTTGATGCAGATAACTGTTTTTTTTCAATTGTAGTAGAGTATTGATTTAAACTTAAAACAAGTTTAAATTCATTTGCTGTAATTACGTGATGTTACATTTTCCCCTGATCTTTTTGTCCCCCTTTCTCTTAATTATCTATATTTCTAAAGTCTACACTATGCATGTGTCTGCAATGTGGAAAAGTAGAAACCGAACACCAGCTTAATTTAAGGAAGTTTTTTGTGTGTTGTTTTTCATTTCCTATAAAATAGATTTAAAAAAGAAAAAAGAGTGAAAATAATGCATCTTTGTAATTATTAGTGAAAATTGAAAATAGAAATCATACATTTTATTTACTAATCAGGCCCAAGTGTTGTTTTGACCATGCTCTTTGCGAATAATCTAATGCAGGAAGCAAAGTGTAGACAACTTTGTAATTATTAGTGAAGTTATAATTTTTTTTCCGATTTTATAGGTGGCAAACAAAACACCCCAACTTCCCACTACCACTTTTGGTTTTTAGTAAAAAGTTGCCATGATTCTGAGCTGAATTCTCTTCAATAATCACGAGCTCTTCCTTCAAATTGTTGACCAAAATTGCTTAATATTTTCTGCTTAACTATTTTTAACGTCTAATCTGATGATAGTTCTTGGTAAAGAAACTATCTCTAATTGATTTGGAAATCACCTCCCTCTTTATTTAAACAATGCACTTAGTGTCTGTTCTTTGACAACAATCCTAAGCAGTACAATTTTCTAGATACAGTTTTTATGCTGGTTTTTTATCTTTGTGATCTCACAGTATAACAGTTAACACAAATTTCGGGAAACTTATTCATGGTTGAATATATACCACTTATTTTCTGTATCATATATCCTCAATTTCATGCTGAAATTAAGTAGAATATGAGAATTGTGTACTTATAATTTTCATTATATCTCTCCTTAATTTCACGTTACTTCAATGTGAGCATATCTCCTGTATGCTGTAACCATGAATGATAAATTGATAATTTTTTCCTTTCTCTAATGTGCAGATTGGACAGGGAACTTATAGCAATGTTTATAGAGCTCGAGATCTTGAACAAAAGAAGATTGTTGCTCTGAAAAAAGTGAGGTTTGATAATCTTGAGCCTGAGAGTGTTCGCTTCATGGCAAGGGAAATTCACATTCTGCGCAGGCTTGATCATCCAAATGTCATAAAATTGGAAGGCTTGGTTACATCAAGGATGTCTTGCAGCTTATACCTTGTTTTTGAGTACATGGAGCATGACTTGGCTGGGCTTGCATCACATCCTGGACTGAAGTTTACTGAAGCTCAGGTAATTTCTTAAGCATCCTTATGTTTTATCTCTCCCTTTCCATTTTATTGCAAATCAAACCTACCATGTCTTCTAGGGAGAATATTGGTTCCTCTAATTTTTGTTTGATTTCATAGGCAATCAAAAATTTCTTTTCTATTATAATGTTTGTACTTTTAAGCTAATTGCTGATGCGCCCACTTACTTCCTAAATTAATTCCCTGAAATTTACCTTCTTATTTTGTCTCCATTGAAAACGAGGTTAATTAAAGCACGCGGAAGAAATTAAATGAAGAGTAAAATTTCCACTAAAGACTAACAGTTAAATAAAAAAGGGCTACAAGATAACAAAAAAAAAACAGATAGAAAAGAATCAAGTTTTAATTACTGATTTATTGTAGTTTGAATAGTAAATTATTTAAATTTAGAGGAAGAAGCTTAATGAAGGGTAAAGATAAACCTATTTCAAAACAGAATGCTATCCTACAACACAAATAA
Source organism: Vigna angularis (assembly GCF_016808095.1). Lineage (NCBI taxonomy): Eukaryota > Viridiplantae > Streptophyta > Magnoliopsida > Fabales > Fabaceae > Vigna > Vigna angularis. The sequence goes on from NC_068980.1 coordinate 13,648,204, forward strand.
AAAATTAAGTAATTTCCTATTGGATCTTGGCAGGTTAAATGTTACATGCAGCAACTTTTACGTGGACTTGATCACTGCCACAGCTGTGGTGTACTGCACCGTGACATTAAGGGTTCTAATCTTTTGATTGACAACAATGGGATATTGAAAATTGCAGACTTTGGTTTGGCAAGCTTTTTTGATCCCAATCAAGCTCAGCCATTGACAAGCCGAGTTGTCACTCTTTGGTATAGGCCACCTGAGCTTTTGCTTGGAGCCACTTATTATGGCACTGCTGTAGACTTATGGAGTACAGGTTGCATACTTGCTGAGCTGTATGCTGGGAAGCCTATAATGCCTGGAAGAACTGAGGTATGCAGGCTTAGATGATTCTGTTTAAATGCAGCATTTGACCATTTTCCTTTTCATCTGTTCAAACTAACTATAGTATACTGTGAAACTTTGTTGTTTAAAACCGGTCAACTGCTGAAGAAGAAAATATTGGTTGTAGGTGAAAATAAACCATTTCTTAAATATTATGTTATTGGCGTATATTCTTTTCATGTTATTCTGTGATGTTATGCATAAAAAAGTAGCTTGGTTGTATTATAAAATAAAAAATAATTAGAAACTACAATTTTCTGTCTTGCAGGTGGAGCAATTACATAAAATTTTTAAACTTTGTGGTTCACCTTCTGAGGACTATTGGAGAAAATCAAAGTTGCCTCATGCAACAATATTTAAGCCTCAACAGCCCTATAGACGATGTGTTTCTGAAACATTCAAGGACTTTCCTACACCTGCAATAGACTTGATAGAGACTCTTTTGTCCATAGATCCTGCTGATCGTGGAACTTCAGCATCTGCTTTGATTAGTGAGGTGTGAAATTCTTGAGTACCTGTTATATAATTCACTATTTTTCTTTTTTGTTTTAATTCAAGGGAACTCCATCAACACTGTGAGAGTGGGTGTTCATGTTGGTGTTGGGAAAAGCATTTGTTTAACTATTTTAGCAAACATATGTCTTGGATTCCTTAATTAGTTGCAAAGTAAATGTCTGTGACATCTTTGTGTGGATATACTTATCTTATAAAAATCTCGTTATCTTGTGTATTACTGCAAATATACACCAGTATCGTGGGTATTATCTCAACAGCCTTAATATGGTACAAAATTAATTTGTATAACCGAAAATTGATGTGTTGGTTGGTAGTTATTCACCATTTCTTGCTTAAGAAACGTTTTGCAGTGCATTTATGGTACTAGAGTATTTTTTTCAAACTTCAATATGCACTGCTCCTGACCCTCTTCTATCGGTTTACTTGTAATTTAGTTCTTCTCAACAAAGCCTCTACCTTGTGATCCCTCAAGCTTACCAAAGTATCCTCCTAGCAAAGAATTTGATGCCAAGGTGCGGGATGAAGAAGCTAGAAGGTGTGTTCGATTTTGGTGTGGAATTGTATTCATTTATATTCAAATGTTTTTGTACAAATTACATTTTTGAAGGTTACCTGTGTCTGTGTTTTGAAATAATCTAATTAATTAATCCATGTCATTGTTGTTGTGTCTATTTTTATCTAAAATTTTGGTTATTTCCAAAGTGCAATGATTAACTTTGGGAAAATGGAAGAAAGGAATCTTCTAGTAATTGTTCAAACTAAATTTTCCACACACTCCCCAATGTCCCCTGCTCTGTAATATCCTAAATTTTACGTGTAAAATGTAGTGACTGCAACAACACTGTCAAGGTTACTTATAGAACAGAGAAAAAAATATTTTTAATGTTCCTTATGATTCACAATACGTGGGTATACAGAAGCTAACAATAAGTGTAGCTGAAATATACTGGTTCTTAAAATCAGACTGGTGCTTATCACTTCTGCTAACATGTTCGCTTTGGCTGGGCTCTTTTATTCATTGTCCTTAAGTGCTTGTTTATGGTTTTTGTTATGATGTTTGCAGACAAGGAGGAGCAGGAGTCAAGGGCCAGAGGCATGATCTTGAGAGAAAAGGCACAAGAGAATCACGAGCAATTCCTGCACCTGATGCCAATGCTGAACTGGTCCTGTCAATGCAGGTTTGGTCAATTTTGGTTGTTAAACTAACCCCCTCTTGGTCATTGAGATTTGTCATTGTTGTTTGTGGATAATATCTTTCATTCAGTTGAGATCAGTCAAATTTAAATTACATGAATTTCTTTTTCAGAATAAACTTTTTCTTGATTCACAATTTAATATCTGTGGCATTTTGTAGAAACAATGATGATTTAGTGTGTCTCCATTTCTGACTCACCTATGAAAGGAATTCACCTTAGATTGAGCAAAAGACTCAGAATTTACAGACTGTAGCTTCTGTCAGTTGTGGATCAGATTGTTTTTAATGTGCATCCGAACATGCAGTTATTCCACTTGGTGGACTGAGTCTTGGGAGTTGAACTGAAAAATAAAATAAAGAATAATAAAGAGATTATAGTTTTCTTAGGCACCTATAAATTAATTCCAAAAGGGTGCTCCTTTGAAGCACCTCTTACTATATCACAGCTTGCTAAATCTGTGCAACAGTGCACACTGAATGAGATGAAAACTGTTTACTATGCATTGCAAAGTCCTTGTTTTGGCTTTCTGCTTTTTGCTTAATATTCATATTATTTTCCTGATAATTGCTGAATTTATTTCACACTCCCTTTTGGAAAATCTTTATCTTTACATTTTGTGTACTCATTCATTTTTTTCTCGTCAGATTTGTTTATCTTATAGCTGAAAGCATAAACAACCTTATTATTTTTGCAGAAGAGGCAAGGGCAGGCTAATTCTCAGAGCAGGAGTGAGAAGTTTAACCCTCATCCTGAAGAAGTTGCTTCTGGATTTCCCATCGACCCCCCTAGACCGTCACAAGCTGCAGGAGTGAGTGTGGATCCCCCTGTTCATCAACACAAAAGAGCTTCCCATTCAGGTCCATTGACACACCGTGCCGCATGGGCCAAAGCTGGGAAGAACCAGGAAGATGCTCCAAAGGTTTCAATGGGGGGCGACTTATCAACAATATCAGGCTTAGTTGCGGCAAGGAGGAGTATGCTCTCTGATGATCGCAGAGAAAGGTCTGGATCATCACAAGCAGATGCCCAAAAACTAATAAGCAGGTTCCCAGGATCCTTCAAGGAGGCCTCTGAGTCAATGACGCAACAGGATCAGAAAAATAATCATGCACATGCTCCTCAAAAGGAAGAAGGAAGAGCCAGCAGCAACAAAGACTCAAGTCTTGTAAGTAGTTTTGAAATGTTTATCTGTTGCTAACTTTGTCTCCTAATCGGTTAGAAGTGTGGTGAAGTTATTACATCTTGGTTCTAGTTTTGTCTAAATGTTATGGTTGGATTATCTTATGACAATGTTGCAGGTTGGTTATGGCTCGAAGGGTCATAAAATTCATTATTCTGGGCCTCTGCTAGTTCCATCAAGCAACATGGATCAGATGTTGAAGGATCATGACCGGCAAATCCAAGAGGCGGTTCGAAGATCAAGATTAGACAAGGCAAAGATGAGAAGACTCCAAGCTGAGGGGAACCAGATAAGCAATTCATTATTTGTTTCTGGTCGTTGAGTTGTAGAACCTGATGCTGCAAAGCATCATTTAAGAATATTTGATTCTTTTTTTTTTTAATATTTTGCCTGTACAGGGAGTTAGTATCCCTCAATGCCCCTCTGTGGCCATGTTAGGTAACTCTAGCTCAGAACTCTTCACCATGTATTTTCCTTCTTCCACTTCCAATCATTATATGGCCATTCTTGCAAAGCTTATCAGCATAAGCTGTAGTAGAGTATTGGGAAACCTTGTCTTCCTTATGTTTAACTTATGATAGAGTAATTATCAATCACTCTTGTTAAGATGGCTATGCATTTATGTATATATATGTCTATTCTCTTTTTCTCACTTGTCCTTCTCTTATGGACGCATCATTTTGGTACATGATTGCTTATAGCCATTTCTCATGTAGTATAATAGTACATGGATGTTAAATTGAAATTCCTCGTAACTCAAATTTTGATATATTTTGATCTATCAACTTTAGAAATGAAAGAATGTAGTTATTTTAATCCAATGAAAGAATGTAGTTATTTTAATCCAATGACATTAATTTTTTTGACTTAAGTTGTAACATATGAAACAATATAAATAACTTAAATGTTAATTTAAAACATGTTTTACACTTAAAAACAATTTAACACTTAAATGTCAATTATTTTTAAAGTTTGGAAATTAAAATATATCAAAATTTGAATCATTACAAAATAACGGTGAAATCCATTGAACAAGAAATGAGAATAATTTTGATTTCTTTTAACAAATATTATAAGTTAACAAATAAATTGTTTCTATAACTTAAACGTTAATTTAAAACACGTTTTACACTTCAAAAGAATTTAATACAATTGAAATAAAATGATTATATTAATTAATTTTTAAAGTTTAAAAATTAAAATGTATTAAAATTTAAAACATTAACTAATTCTAATTTTATATTGAAGTTTAATAACAAAATATATTTACCCTTTTATTTAAAATTACAAAATAACGGTGAGATCCATTTAACAATAAATGAGAATAATTTTGATTTCTTTTAACGAATATTAGTTAACAAATAAATTATTTCTATACAAATATCAATAAAAATATTGTTCAAAGAGGATTACTTGCATTTGTTTAGATAAATTACTCACTTCTCTGAGCTAAGAGTCCATCTTCCTACACATGATTACATAAACAAGATGCCGCTTCTTCCTACACCTCCACCATGTATTTCTCTGCACCCCTTTATTAAAAAACTTTTCATTTTGCCTTTTCTGGATTATAGAATCCGGAAATTTTTTATTTATATATATAAGAAACTGCCCTAACATGATTACATGAACAAGTCAGAAAAACCAACACAATCTGTCGGATCAACCAACAATCACAAAACGACATTATTGAACAATGCCTAAACTTTAATCACTTTTAGAAAAGAATTTTTTTTAAAATGATTATTTTTTGTAAAAAATCTCTAATACAATTTCTCTGTTTTTTAATTTGTGCATAAAATAATTTACTTATAGATAAATTCTTTTTTTTTCATACGAGTATCAACGAAAACATTGTCTAAATCTAAGTCATGTATATGATATAATCTATATGAAATTCAAGATACCACTAAAATGAAGGGAATTAATGTCCGGAACGTAACGATACATAATTAATTTGAGTTATCATTTCCTTCCCAAAAAAAAAGCACAGCATTAAGGATTAAAATTAAACCATATTTATATAATGAAAAATTTAGATAAACATTGTTATTCTCCATTAATAATTAGAGTTTTAATTTATGTGTTATATGATATTCTGAATATGAATATTTGATAACAGGAATTCTGAAAGCGAAAGTGATTGTGAAAAACTTAAGAAATATTGCATTTAAGTGATGAAAGAGAGAGAAATTATTGATGTGGTGGAGGACTGTTTGCATTCATAGCGAATATAGCTAATTGTGGTGCCATTTCAAAGATAAGTGGGTACACTTTAATACACTTGTTCATTTAATATTAATAAAAATTAAAAGTGTTATATTATTGTCCTCACTAATTTGTTGTTTTCATAAATGGACACTCGTCATTTTCTATTATAAATTATATTGCTGGGGATTATCAAAACTTCAAACAATATGTAGGAAATCTTTATATTAATTTATACGGAATTCTTCGAATACAACAATAATAAAACATAAGAGATTAATGACTTCTAACTTAAACAATAGGATAAGGAATTTGTTAGTTTTTTTTTCTTTTAAGATGCTAAATTTTATTATCTTTACTTAATATTATTGAGTTCTCGTTCTTTCTTTTTGTTTACTCAATATTATTCTGTTTTTTTTCTCATATATGATGATCAATCCTTTCTGTCTCTTTTTCTTAAGTTTCTTGGTTTTATTTTGTATGGAAGGTACATTCGACATTAATCATAACACCATGGATGTTTCATAAAATCCTTCCAGCCCATAATCCTAGCATAGTTTTTGTATGATAATAGATATACTGTTCGCTATGATACCATCATAGAATAACTATGCAATAGTGGAAAAGAAAGCTGATAAAGGAGCGAAAAGAGAAAAGAGAAGCCAGAGAAAAGTAGGTTGAGAAAGATATCAAGTTTTCATTATTGTGGGAAGAGATACAGGAAAATAAATATATAGGAAAGGAAACTGAAACAGAATGACAAAAACTAAAACAGAATAACAAAAACTACAATCCTAACTGTAATCCAAGCAGTGCATGTCAGTGAGACCGATCGGTGTAATGAATCAAAACAACCGAGCGTTTCAGGTTAGTGATACCGAGCGGTGCATTGAGTCAATACAAGAGCGGTCGACACAATACAAGAGCGAACAATATATCTATTATCAGTTGGAAATCCAAGTGTGAGTCTAAGTCTCACATTGGATAGAAATGAAAAAGCAGAACAATATATAAAGGTGAAAGACCCATTAACCCATTGCCTTAAGGTTTTGGGTAAAGAGTTGTGTTGATATCTTATATAGTTGACTCAATTGTTATTGGTGTTTGTGTAACCCACAAGAAACCTCCTCCTCGATAGACCCAACAGTGGTATAAGAGCCGATGGTTTGTCTTGGTGACCAGCTCGGACGAGTATAATGATCCCTATACCAAAAGTCTTCCTAGCAAAGGGTATCTAGGTAAGCAAGTTTTATTAAGATACGACGGTTGGAAATGACTACTCGTGGTTGTGGTTAGTTGGGAATGCTTCCGCTAGAGGGAGAGTGTACCTATGTGGAAGGGTATATAAAGGTGAAAAACCCATTAACCCATTAAGGTTTTGGGTAAAAAGTGGTATCAATCCCTTATATAATTGGTTCAGTTGTTATTGGTATTTGTGTAACCCACATGAAACTTATTCCTCGATAGACCCAACATTAGTCAATGCAAACCACCATTCATGGAGTAGAGCCATGAAACATGCCTTGCTTCGAGAATAAATTGAAGTTCATAGGTGGAAGTATAACAATGGCATTTGGAAATCTCAAGGAAGGAAAAAGTTTCAAAATAAAAATTATGGTAAGTAATGTAGCTACTGTTGTTATAAGATGAATCATACTAAGCACGATTTTCCTTTGTGGTACAAGCAAAAGATTGAATGGATTGTTAACAGTGTTGTTGCTAATAAAGCTGACTCCATTAATGATATTAACCAAGAAACTCAACATGAGATTAGCCAAGAAGGTGCTCAATTTACACATGACCAAATGCAGCAAATTTTCAGATGATTCAAGAATAAAACACTAGATATGCCTACATTGGTAAGTCTTCCCTTGAAAAGGCTGAAAAAGGTCAGAAAACTAAATATTATTGGATTCTTAACAAGGCTACAAACCATGTTACCTATTCCACATCCTATTTGATCAATTTTCATAAAACAAAATAAATTTTTTAACGGTTAAACATAGTCACAAAATTTCTTTTCTTTATAATTTTTTTATTATATTTTAATAATTAAAAATCGTCACAAAATATATTATATTTTATTATTGTTTAGTATTTGTTAAAGACTTAGAATAATGACAAATCATTTATTTATTTTTATATTTTCAATTATTATTATTAAATTTAAATAAATAATTAAATTATTTATTTTATTTAAAATTATTTTTTTAGATAATAAAAATGGTATTAATAATTAAATTTTCATTTAACCTAAACATGCCACTTTTTTTCATATAACACACAACAATAGATATTATAAAACAACATGTATTTTAATCAATATTCAAAACGACAAAAACTAAGAAATGAAATAGGTCCTCAAATGACAAACTTTACATGTTTTGAATGAAATGACATACTACCCTTATCAAAATTTTAATTGGTAAACAACCAAATTCAAGAAGCCACTGTAAAAGGATAGTATATCGTATTTGAAATGATAGTATCATATTTGAAGAACTAACTATTTGTTTAATCTGATATGTTTTCCTGCATATTTCTTATTCCAACTTCTTTTTCAGCAATAGTTCTTTCATTTTGGTTGATTTAAGTTCTTGAAGCCTTTCAACTCCTTCTCAACCTGCAAGGAGAAAAAAAATCATCCGGTAAATGATATAAATAGGGGGGAAACTACACTACAATTGACCCAACAATGTTTTCAATTATCACCAAGTAACAATAAAAGACAACATTCAATAATCAGGGAATATGACTTACTTTTGACAACTCATCACTTGTTTTTCAGTTCACATATCCAAGTAACAAATGAATGCATTGACTCCATTGATTAATGTAACAATGCTAGAGTAGAAAAGAATTGATTAATGTAACAATGCTAGAGTAGAAAAGAATTGTAAGGTATTTTTGTATTAATAAGAAGAGAACAAGGTTTGAAACAACAATAGAAAATTATTTGACAGTAACAAAAGAAATAGAGCAATGAAATTGTGGAAACATAGCAATGAAATAGTGACTACAAAGGTCATCATAATAAGTGGAATGCCATTTTGGGGAGAGAGTCATTCTTGAAAAGGAATTTCCATAAAGAGAGGTTACGTCAAGAAAAGGAGACAAAGAGTATGGTTAGATAGAAACATAGTAGAGAGGAAAGTCATACCACACACATGTCTTCACTAAATGAATCTCCGAACTTTTGTGCAATTCATTATTCTTTGCATTGCTTTTCATGGCTGTCAACTTTACCCAATTCTCCCACGCATGAGACAATACTTCCTTCTTTAACAATAACTTTGTCCTTAAAGTTGAAATTTGGGTAGGATTGTTGTATTTCTTCCAAATCTTCCTACAAATTGTCACTTGTACTTAATAAATTCCATTGCACCAATATTTGTTCTACTTTCTTCCCATTTCTGATAGTTGTTCATGAATCTAAGATTTTGATTGGTTGTACTAGAGGTCCAAACTCACTTGTAGTAAGTGGTAATGGGATATATTGTTGGTTATGATTCAGGAGATATGGAAAACCGGGTGCATCTTTATTGATTCAGGAAGCAACAATTTGAAAGCAACCTGTCCAATCTTTTCAATGACTTTAAAAGGACCAAAATATCTCAAACTTAATTTATGGTTCTTCTGTAACACCACCAAATGTTGTTTGTAAGGTTGAAGCTTAACCAAGGCTAAGTTCCCTACTTCTAAAGGAACCTCTCTTCTCTTTTTATCTTTTTGGTTCATCATGTAATTTTGAGATTGATGCATTTTTACCGTCAACTTGTTTAACAAAGCATCACACGATTTTAGACTCTCTTATAATGTTGGTGGATCTTCTTCATTGTATTCATACCGGATGAGTGAAGATGAAGGCTTACCATAAACAACTTGATAGGGGGACATGCCTATACTATGGTGGAATGCAAATTGTACTAATATTGTGCCCACAGAAGCATCTCAAACCAATTCTAAGGATGATCAAATACAGAGCATCTTAGATACATCTCTAAGGTTTTATTGAGATTTTTTGTTAGTCATCAGACTAGGGGTGATAAGAAGAGCTCATTGCTAATTTGGTACCTCTTGAATTGAATAAATGTGTCCAAAAGGAGCTTATAAACACCCTATCCCTATTGTAAACAATTGACTTGGGAAAACCATACAATTTGACAATGGTCTGGATGAAAGCTTCAACTACAACCTTACTGTAAAATCTAGGCTTTAAGGGAATAAAATGGGCAAATATGGATACCCTATCTATCATCACCATTATATTCGAGTGACCATGTGACAAAGGTAAATTGGTTATAAAATCCATTGCAATCTCTTCCCAAATAAGATTAGGAATATGAAGTGGTTGAAGGAGGCCGGTTGGCAAAGATTGACTAACTTTTACTTGTTAACATATGACACATTATTTGATAAATATTTTGATATCCTCCCTCATCTTGGGCCAGTAAATCTGAGCTCCAATTCTTGCAGTAGTTCTAGTAGTACCAACATGTCTATCCACCTTAGATGTATGAAATTGAGCCATGATCATGTTGATTAATGTATGATCATTAAGAACCATAATTTTCCCCTTCTTTACAATTACATCTTTGTGAAATGTATATTCGTCAAATTTTCCTGCATTTTTAACACAATTTTGGTATATATGTAATAATGCCTCATCCTTTTCTGTTGCATCGCCACTGGTTTATATGTATAAGAGTTCATTTCTTTAGACCATGCCATTGCAAGGCTTCTGGATAACGCATCTAGATGTATATTTTCTTTCCCTATTGGATAGTTAAATCATATCCAAAGAATTTAGGCAACCATTATTGTTGTCTAGGAGTCTATAATGTCTTATCCAATACCTCTTTCAAACTTTTCTGATCTGTTTTAATGATGAACTTGTGGCAGTAGATAATGTTTGAATTTGACAAAGGATTCAGTCATGGTATAAAACTCTCTTGTGTAGGCCGAATGCTTTTGTGTTCTAGGTGACAGTTTCTTAGAGAAATATGTTATTGGATGTTTATGCTGACTTAAAACAACTCTTATTCCCGACCTTAATGCACCTGTTTCCAAAACAAATGGTTTAATAAAATTAGGAATTGTTAGCACAAGGGCAGTAGTTAATGCAGTCTTTAAAGTTGTAAATGCTTGCTTAGTGGTATCATTCCATTTAAAAACCTCTTTTCTTCAATAAATATGTTAATGAAGAAGCAATATTGGCATAACCCTTTATAAAGTGCCTATAATAACTAGTCAATCCCAAAAATCCTCTTAACTGTTTCAAATTTGAAGGTTTAATGCAGTTCTTTACAACTTCTAACTTTTCAAGATCCATAGCCACACCATCACCAGATAATGTATGACCTAAATAGTTTATTTGCTGGACCCCAAAAGTATATTTAGAAAATTTTGCAAAGAGAAGTTTATCCTTGAGAATGTTGAGCACCCTTTCAAGGTGTTGCAATTGATCCTTCCAGTTTACATTGTACATTAGTATTTCATAAAAAAATACTAGTACAAATCTCCTTAAAAAGCCTATAAATTTATGATTCATGAGACTTTGGAAGGTTGCCGGGGCGTTGGAAAACTCAAAAAGGCATGACCAACCACTCATATAAACCATGATGTGCTCTAAAGGAAGTCTTGTGCCTATCCTCAAGTTTCAATAGAATTTGATGGTAACTCGATCCTAAATCCAGCTTAGAAAAATAGCAAGCTCAATAAAGTTCGTCAATCAACTCATCTATTGTTGGGATTAGAAAACTATCCTTAATAATAATAGCATTTAAAGCCCTATAGTCAGTACATATCCTCAAAGAGCCATCTTTCTTCTTGATCAAGATGATTAGAGAAGAGAAATGACTACTGCTTGGTTGAATGATGCCTTCCTTCAACATATTTTCCACCAACTTTTCAATTTCTTCCTTCTGACTATGAAAATACCTATTAAGTCCGACTTTAACAGGGTTGGAGTTGTCTAACAGTGGTATGTGATGGATATGAGACCAAGGTGGTGGTATACTAGAACGGTTGCTGAACACTGAACTGTATGTATGTAGCAAAAGTGCTAATTCTTGTTCCATTTCAACAAGAATTTCAAGCAAGGGAGAAGGAATATGGTCCTCTTGAACCATTAGCATGTTGTACACTTCAGCTATAGCATTTGTGTTGACTATTCTCCTTATGTGGTGTAATTGGGCTGTATTAGGAAGATTATCATTGTCACCTTATTTTCCATATTCTATAAACTTGATTTGAAGTGTCTCATTATCTGCCAAGTGATGCCCAATGGTTTTGAGCCAGCTAGAACCTAATATAAGGTCTGCACCAGAAATTGGTAAGGAAAACATAGATAACTAAAAGACATTGCCCTGAGCTTGTAATTTTCAGTCTTGAATTAATCACTCCGACTCCATAAAATTTCCATTACCCACCATGACTCGAAATGTTGGAGCTTGAAAAATTGGGAGTTTTAAGAACTTTGCCACCCTTGGCTGAATACAATTATTTGAACTTCCTCTGTCAATAAACACTGTGACTAACAAACACTAATACAAAAATATCGTATAACGTCGTTATTTTTTGGCCTTTCACGTCGAATTCGAAGTCGACGTCATATCGGGCGACGTTAAATTGACATTGAATTTAAAAAATTCAACGTTAATCAAATGGACATCGAATTTTGTTAATATTCGACGTTAAGCAATTTTTTTTTTTGTTTTTTTAATTAATTTTTATCCTTTTTTACAACTCTACGAGACCTGAAAAAGCAGAAAAATAACAAATTTTAGTTTTTGGTATTTTATAAAGCATGAACTATGAACGTGTAGTATAGTATCAATAACAAACAACAAACAAGTTCAATCAAACAACAACAACGACAAATAAGTTCAACCAAATAACAACAACAAACAAGTTCAACAAAAAACAACAACAAACAAGTTCAACAAAAAACAACAACAAATAAGTTCTTCAAAACGAAAACGAAAACGAAAACGAAAACGAAAATTAACCTTCAAAAGGTGGGTTCGTCGAAATAAAGTGTTTCCACCAGTGAGAGAGAAAGCAAAGTGTGCTTATGAAGGACAAGAACATGAAAATAATCGGTCAAAACAAACGAAAATTATACATAAAGTAGTTAATTAACATGAATTTGTATCAAATGAAAGAAAGATTACATGTGATAGTTGTCAAACTTCGTTCGAGAAAAGTTTGAGAAGGGAAGAGGGTCTCGTGCGTTAAGATAAAATGAATGAATTTTCAATCTCTCCCTCAAATTAGAAAGGTGAAACTTTTGGCTGACAAATAATACATTGAAGCTCCTACAAAATTCGACGTATTATTTGGTTTAAAAGAAAAAAGAAAAAAAGAATTAAAAAGGGGTTACTTTTTGGCTTTTGGCTGACAAATAATACGTTGAAGCCCTGACATATTTCGACGTATTATTTGTTGTTTAAAAGAAAAAAGAAAAAAGAATTAAAAAAGGGGACTCTTTGTGGCAAATATTACGTCGAACCGCTACATGATTCGACGTACTATTGGTGGTTTAAAAAAAAGAAGAAAGAGAATGACACGCTGGTTTAAATAATTACCATCATAGAACGTCAAATTGAATGGGACTTCGACATTCTACAATTGCATTTATCTACAAAAATGCCACCGGTCATTTTTAATGTTAGCTATTTAGTGGTTGGACGTTGAACGCGTGACGTTATACGCCGTTTTTTCACTAGTGAAAGTGCTTATATAGGCTTGAATTTGATTTTCCCTACTCCCAAAACCCCTTTTAAAGCATTCAAGGATAGCTGATGGGCGTCCCTGTTTGATGTATCCTGTTCTACTGTATCATTTGGTGGTTCTTTCTCACCTTCATGTTCTTCTTCACCAAGTTGCAACATAAAACATTGTCTATTAGGACACTTATGATAGAAGGAAAATTTTTCATCACAAAAATAGCAAAGGACTTTTTCACGTCTCAATTGCATTTCAACAAGGCTTATCCTCTTGACATTGGGGTGTTTTAGTTGTGGACCTGGTGGTGTGGGTAATAAGGGTGATATAGTTGATTTGACCTCAAATAAAGGTTGTTTGAGTGTGTTTATGGATGACAAGTTGTAGGGGGTTGATGAGGCTGATGATGTTATAAATTTGGTGGAGTATGAGGGTGATGATTTGGTCATATTTGTATATTTTCCTCATATAATTTGGATAAAGCTACGGCTCTTAACAAAGTTGATGGGGTCATGGCCACTCAATCTTGTTTAATGTCAACATTTAAAACACTAATAAAACAGTTTAGAACAACTTCTTCCGTTAAACCTTTCGATCTATTTGCCAACACCGTCAAACCTTTATTTTTGGTTTTAATTTTTTTTAATTGTTGAAATACCCTTGCTCTTATTTGTTGATTGGCCCTTGTTTTTAATGGATTTTATTGCAGGAAGACCCCTGGTCAATTGGGATGAACCTTTGAATAGATTGGGCTGCTGCATGGCTTATTCGGATTTGGGCCCTTACAAAAGTCTAGGCTGTTGTTGTTGCTGATTTGAATTTGGCTGCTAAAATAACATTGGGCTGCTGCTTGGGTTGCTGATCTAGCCTGTTGCACTAGACATTCACTGCACTCCAACACTTCATTGGGCTGAATGGATTGATGCTAGATTTGGGCTCTCTTAAGTGTGGGCCAAAGAGGGTATAGTTAAATTTTTACTTTTTACTTTGATATAGTTGTTTTGACATCTATTTTTGCGTAGAATAGGGGTAAATTTTTTTCTGAGTTGTGTTTCCTTTCGTTTAGGTCTGATTGTGTTTGTAAACATTGAAGCTTTTAGTGTAAATAACCATACTTAGTTCAATTTGTAAATGTAACTCATACTAGGTTCTTGTCCTTTCTCTATTTTTGTTTCCTTGTTTCATATTCTGTTTTAGTTCTTTATATTCTTCTTTGTTTTAACTTATGTGAATAGGAATTTGTTTTAGATTCTTTTCATTACTTAGGTTCTATTTTATTTCTGCTACTGTTTTATAGCTGTTCTGAATCTGTTTAGCTTTTTCTTTTTCAATTCTTTGGTTAATCTGTCCCTGTTTAGATAGCTTATAGGAATAGTCTAGGTTCATATTATGCTAATATCTTAGGTAGTTTAAAACTGATTGTAAGCTTTTTAGATCTCTTTCATTTTTGTTTTCTTATTTTAGGTTCTTATTCTACTTTTAGTTTCTATCCTTAAGACTGAGTCTAGGTTCCTTTAATCTTTTTGACTTTTATTGTCTTATTTTAGGTTCTTTTCATATTACATTTTGTTAGTAGTTGTTTTAGTTTCTGAGGATCTGTTGTAGCTTGTAGATAAAATGTGTTTTAGGATTTGTTTAGGTTCTTTTCTTTTCTCTTTTGTTGTTTTCTTTTTAGACTGGTAATTAGGATCAGTTAGCTTAATGTCATTTCTATTCTGATTGGTTTAGGTTCATTGCTTTAGGTTTCTTAATGCTTCTTACTTGCTCGTTTCTTTTCCATTTTATTGTTTCTTTTTGCGTAAAAGTTTTAGTTAGAAGCTGTTATAGGTCTTAGTTGAATCTAGTCTAGTTGGGTTAGTTTTCTTAGTTACATTTTGTTCTATCCTGGATTGTTTAGGTTTTAAATAGCATAGGTAATTCTGTTTAGGCGTTTGTAGGTGCTTTTAAGTTCTGTTTTATGCTTATCTTCATTCTTTGCTGATTTCACTCAATTTTTAGCTTCATTTCTTTAGATTAGAATTGTCAAGAGTAGACTTAGCTTTAAATTTAGGCAGAGGTAGCTCTAGCATTGGTTTTTGCAGTCTTTAGTTAATTTCAATTTAGTAATTTTTGCAAAGGATGAGTAGCAAGTCAGTTTTAACAATTTTTAAACCCTTGAGAGATTTTGGGCCAATTTTTGTCTTTCTTTTGTGATTTCATGCATGTTTAACTTTAATTCTGATTTTGCATTGATTCTTTGTGATAAGCTTGCTCTTGGTAGAATTTAGACATGATTTAGGCATTCTTTCTTTTCATCTATAGCCATTTAGCTTAACCATTTCAGTTTTTTATCCATTGTACCTTTCTTTTGAGCCATAGCCTATTTTTTTGTTTCCACTCATTACAAGCCTTTTTACCCCATCATTTATCAACCATTAGAGATTTGTGAGAAGTAGGGGGAGCTGGAACTTGGTGAGTGCAATAGAAAAGAAAACTAAGCTAAGAAATTTGGTTGTGTGAAAAAGAAAAGAAGAGGTCTGAAAAAAAGAAAAAAATGCAAAAGATTTGAAAAATGAGACCTGGCCGAATTGAAAACCAGAGAGAAAGAAAGAAAAAAAGAAAAATTTGGATTGGCCAAAATATCAAAACAGTGCACCGAGTTTAGGTTCTTTACTTCTCTTCACAGTTTCTCTACTTCCATTTAGCCTTGTGTTTTCTAACCCTTCATACAATTTACATTACAAGCCACTAAAGACCTTTTGATCTAGATGAAACCATGAGCTGAGCACTTTTACTTAGAATATTTTCAAAATTAAGAGTTGAGGTTAGCATGTCATGATTGGGTGAAACAGGATTGTCCCTAAACACTTGAGTGATTTGAGTGCATACACTACATCCTGTGAGGTTGAGACTAACTGCTACTTTTCCATATGTTTGCTTTGCTAACTTTGAGTGAATTAAACTGTTTTGCATTTGCTAGAATTGCTGAAGCTTGAGTTTAAAGTTGAGAATTCTTTTGTGTAGTTCTAATTTAAGTAAATAGTTAGGAATTGGTGTGTTTTGGCAGGTTTAAGTTGCTGAAATAGAATTTAGAAGTTCCTTGTTTTGGGTTTAGACTTTTTGCTTTTGTAGTTGGAGTCTTTTCTTTTGCCTTTTCATTTTAGTTCGTCCCTACCCAGGAGGGCAGTTGTCTAAGTGTGGGGTGTGATAACTCTCTATATTTGCATATTTTTCCGTGTTTAGAAGTCTTTCTTAACTTCTTTTAGTTTTTAATTTTGTAGAATTAGATTAGTTTTAGGTTTTTCTATTAATTCTTTTCTTTTATAGAATTTTAGTTTAAAATAGGTTTTTAGGTATATTTTTTAGAGTTTTTAAATAATTAGGAAATTAATCTTGTTCTATTCTTTAGTTTTGTTTTTTTTTAATTGTTGAAATACTCTTACTCTTATTTGCTGATTGACCCTTGTTACTAATGAGGAGCATTGACAAATTTGAAGATAAATGATTTTGATGATACTGTAAGAAGATATACTTGAAGAAGCTGTTAAAATTATTTTAAAAGCACTTTGTAGAATATAAATGTATTAGGAAAGTCTTTGAATATGTAATACTTAGAAAATCTCGTATCTTTAGTTAAGTTACGCATTTAATCGATTATGTGAAGCTATAATCGATTATCATGAACACTCTTGAAAAAAGCATTTCGCTTTGGAATAATCGATTATCACTTATTGAAAAACCCTGTAACGAACTTAAATAATCGATTATCACTAACAATAATCGATTATCAGTGGCAGTTGTAATCTGTCTTTTCTAACTCAAACCAGTTTCCTATATATAGTTGTTCCAAAACCCTTAGAGGGTTAACTCTGACCTTTTTGAGAATACAGTTTGTCTGAGGAAGTTCGAAAAAGCTAGTTCAAGTGTTTTGCCTGGTCTCGTGAATAGGAGAAGCTCGCGCTTTGTGGGTCAAAGGTCTGAGCGGTTCTCTTCGAGTTGGCAAGGCTGTCATCTTCCGGTTCGTTTGTCGAAGGAAGATTTTATCTGCACTGTTCCAGTTCGTTGGTCGAAGGAAAGTGTAGATTCCTGCTTCCGGTTCGTTGGTCGAAGGAAGCAGCCTTCCGGTTCATTGGTTGAAGGAAGCACCCTTCCGGTTCGTTCGTCGAAGGAAGGTTTTATCATTCTATTCTTTCACTCCATTGTAATATGTGAAACTGATTTTTAGTGAAGACGTTAATCACTTTTTATAGTAATTAGCGACTGAACGTAGAATCTTTTGATTCGAACCAGGATAAAAATTATGTGTTAAATTTTTCTACTCCCTACACTATTTTCATTTTGCGCATATCAACTGTTCGATAAATTTTTTCTAAGAAAATTAATTTTCTAAAAGGGACCATCTTAATACGAGTTTAACCAAACACGCTTTCCGCTATATATATTTCATTCCTCTGCGCGACTCTATAACAGTACCGATTGTTCCGACAACCTTTGTTTTTAATGGATTTTATTGTAGGAAGACCCCTAGTCAATTGGGATGAACCTTTGATTAGATTGGGGTACTGCATGGCGTATTCGGATTTGGGCCCTTACAAAAGACTAGGGTGTTGTTGATGCTGATTTGAATTTGGCTGCTGAATTAGCATTAGGCTGCTGCTTGGGCTGAATGGATTGACGCTAGATTTGGGCCTACATAAGTGGAATGACGCTGTTTGGTGTGCTGCTACTGCTTTTGGGGTCATTCACGTTAGTCTTTCATTTAGAGGATAAACACCCATGAGATAGAGTTTTCTGAAGCGAGGGAGGGAGCAAAGCTTGGAGGCCACTTACCCAAAGACCCAAAAGATGAAGCTTGTGTTCGCACATTTTATCCAGAAGCCAGAAGAAGAGGATTGGAGCTTGAATCGGTGGAGATGCTGAAGTGATTGAAGGGCTCAGAAAAAAAAGAGAGAATAAAAGAAGAGTTGATCGTCCGATTAAAGCGAAGCGAAGCGTCAAGGTTTTCTTTCATCTTCTTTCTTCTCTGACCCTATAAAAAAGGGTCTTTTCAACCATGTAACAGTGACACTTACAGTTCTTGCTCTACAGTTTGCATTCTTTAGATTAGGGTTTTATTCGCTTTTGTAGAGTAGGTTTTCGTTTCTTTAAGCTTTTGGAGCGAACATTCACGGTGGTGACAGCTCGTGGTGGCTCCGGTTGCGCGTTTTGTTCGATACATTCTTTTTGTATTTTTCGTTTCTCCTTAATAAAGTTTAATTTATGTTGATGTTTCTTTGTGTTAAGTGTTATATGATTCTGTTGTTTTGAATTTTTCATTCTTATGTGATTGTGTTCTTGTGTTGTTTTTAAAGGAAAATTGATTTGAACTCGTAAATCTGCACATTTGTAATTCTTTTTTTGAATTAACCGACCCCAAGGTGTGTAACACCCAAATATTTTAAAGGGTATATTACTGATAGTAGAGACTAAATTAATTTGATATCTCATATAAACAATCAAACTTTATTTCAATTCCTCCAAAGTACAATACCAAACTTACAAACTTTAAACAATATAGTCTTCACCACTTAACATAAATTTGAAATTTCAACTTATAAGTCTTACACAACATAATTTTCCCAATACAAATTTATTCTTTTTTTTACAAAAATCCCTGAAAGTTTTTCCCCGCATCTCTCTCATCTCTAAGCTTTTTCAACCGCATCTGCAACATTATCTATTCACATATAACATGAGTTATATGATCATAGCACAAACAAATAAGGGTAAGCCAACCATATCATAAAATCATTAAACTTGTAATAAAAATATTTCAATCATGTATTTCTGCAATTGATAAAATATCATTATCCTGATGTCATTAATTCATCATTATCAAAATCATCTTTCTCATTTTCATAAACCTTACAAGTGTACCATGCTTACTCACGAAGCCTTATGGTCAGACCGCTCTCTACCTGCTTCCTTAAGCCTCACCTGTATACTATGTCTTACTTTCTGAAGCCTTATGGTCAGACCTCTCTCTGTCTGCTTCTATAAAACTTATGAACCATATATTTATGTCAAAGCCTTATGGTCAGACCCCTTTCTGCCTGCTTTCATAAACCTCGGGTGTTACTTTATTCATATCCAGCTCTCATGGTATAAACCGAACATACTACTCCCAGTAGTAAACATCATTTCATAAGTAATGATTTCTCATATCCAATCCAACATTTCATAAAATCAACAAATCATACCCTCTTATCCACTTAACTCAATCATGTTCATTCTTTAATTATAAATTGACAATAACCCATTTTGATGTCAATACCCAAAATAAAGTAAACCTATTGCCAGATATCATACTTCATATTATAAACTCATTTTTTTTAACAAGTATAACTCAACATATTTTCACCAATCAAAGGTCATAGATCAGCCAAAATACATCAACATGTCTTAGGAACTACATATTAAAATTTGGGCTCAATGTAGCGGTAAATATATATGAAGTTTTTACCATGATAACTTTATGCATCTACAATCAACTTATTTTATTTTATTTTCATCCTAGTAGAGATCTTTCTTTACCCCAATTGGTCACCGGAGAGGACCCAGATGTCTGAACGCATCAAACTCACCTTCGACGCCAGCACATATGACTAGTCACAACTGACTGGACCAGGCCAGGGCTGCTCTATGATCAGGGATGTACCAACTCAGGTTTTTAAGGTTCCTCTATCTACCCTGTTCTCTTATGCTCTAAATCTGAAATGCCAAATTTTAATATTTTCACTTCCTCTCACAGCAACCTCAAACAGTATCTATACATCTATTTAATACCCATATACAAGCTATTAAAGAACCATTACTCCAGACCTTCCAAGAAGATCAATTTCAGCCAACAAACTCATTCAAAATAGATTAAATTCATCACATCACAACACATACTATTTTACAGTTTTAGTTATAACATCCAATATAATAAAAGTCATAAAACAGTTTCACAAGAGCACACCAGTTCAACATTCACATGCATATATTTTTATAAAATAAATTCATACAAAAATAATTAGCTCCCCTTTACCATCAAATTAATCTTAATATAAAATTCAGGGGAAACAAGAAGTTGAATCTGGCAGAGCCGGTTAGACAACTTCTCATCCTTCCAGAAAGGAGCAATAAAAAAATGGATAAAACAATAAAATTTCTGGGGAAACAAGAAGTTGAATCTGGCAGAGCCGGTTAGACAACTTCTCATCCTTCCAAAAATACAATATAAATAAGAAATAAAAAGTATGGGGAAATAAGAAGTTGAATCTGGCAGAGCCGGTTAGACGACTTCTAATCCTTCCAAAAATACAATGTAATTAAATAATAAGAACAATAACAGGTCTGGGGAAATCAGAAGTTGAATCTGGCAGAGCCGGTTAGACAACTTCTAATCCTTCCAAAAATAAAACGAATAAGGAAAACAATAAAAAGTATGGGGAATACAAAGAAAGGTTAGCTCCCCTTACCTCTATTACAGACTTAATCTCCTCTTTCTTTGAAAACTTCCAGAATATCCCCTTTGCAACTAGAAATTCTTCCAACTCTCTTCTCTCAAAATTTTTCTAAGTTTTTTGGTGTAAATTTTCAGCCTCCCCCCTTGGCTATTTATAGCAAAAAAATTTACTATTCATTTTAACTATTCGTTTTTTTATTCATTTTACTATTACAAAAATAATTTTTTTATTTACAATTTGATGAATTCTGATCTCTTATGACTCAAAGCTACGTGGAATACTTATCCCTTCCAAAAATATTTTTTTTACTATTCACTTTTTACTATTCACAATTTACTATTCATTTTTTCCTTTTTTTTAATCTAGTATCTGACTTACAAATATTTTCAAGGATCTTAGAAGGTGGGCGTGCATTATCGAGATGTCTTCTCGAGTTGGATAGGAGTTTAATAAATAAAGAAACGTTCAGATCTATGTTTTTTCTTTCTATTATTTCTAGTATGTGTGATTTTAATTTTGTAATTAGACTATGTTTGAGAATTTTGAAGGAAAACATCCACATTTCTGCATCTGTTTGGGATGTAATAGGACCCGAGGTGGACCTAGATTTTCAAGAGGTCTTCTTGAGAGATGTTAAGCTTCATAATTGTCAGACTAAGTTCAATTTCAGTGTTGTATTCCTGTTCTTGTGAAACTGTGCATTGGTTGAATAATTGAGTGAGAATTTCCATTTTAAGTTCTGAAATATGAACTAAAAAGCACCCAAGGAGGGCTTAAATTTCTCAAAATGTCTTTCTGAAGAGTAATTGAGACTCTTTCATTTAATCTATTGCACAATTACCTCTGTTCTTTGCTTTTTGCCTAATATCTTTAATTTGCTTCTTTATTTTTATTATTTCTGTTGACTTGATGTTAGAATAGTCTTAATTTTGATTGTAATTTTACTTTTCCTTCCATTTAGGTTATGTTATATGTTCCACTGTTCTTAGCATTCTTAGTTAGGTTTATGTTCTTGTTTTCTTACATCATTTACATATTGCAGTGATAATCTTTAGGTTCTGTTATTAGGCAGTAGTAATGTTCATTAGTTTAGGATCATTTTAGTTGCACTTATTTTCCATATTAGTTTAGGTGTTGTTGTTTCTGTTTTAGGTAGTTTAGAGTTCTATTTTCTTTTCTTTCTTTCATTTTTTTTAAACAATTTATAAATATTAGATTTTCTCTTTTATTTTTAATTTCATTAATTCATTTTAAATGTCCCCACCCAGTTTAATAGTAAATAATTAGTAAATAAATAAAAGATATAACTCTACACTTTAATCTTAACTTTGTTGAGTCCTAGGATTGATATTTTGGTCATCCCTATGTTACATTAGTGAGGACCAGACTTTGTTCTGCCTTAGGCGACTAAAAGACAGTTTAACAATTATACACAACAAGAAGGAATATTTTTTCTGGACACTTTCTCTCTTGTTTCCAAACTCACCATTATCACACTACTTCTTGCCATTGCTACCTCAAAATTAGCACTTACACCAACTTGAGGTAGATAATGCTTTCCTACATGGGGACCTGAATGAAGAACTATATATGGAGCCACCACCAGGGCTGGATATTCATGAAAAAGGTCAGGTTTGCAGGTTAACTAAGTCCTTATATGTGCTAAAACAGGCTAGTAGACAATGGTTTGATAAATTGTCATATTTCCTACTCTATGTTGATTATACTCAATCTAAATATGATCATTTCCTTTTCACTAAGAAAACATCCACAAATTTCACAGCCCTCCTTGTGTATGTAGATGACATTATTTTGGTAGGAGACTCTATCACAAAAATAGATCACATAAAAGCTCTTCTTCATCATGCTTTCCGGATCAAGAAGCTAAGGAGACTTAAATACTTTTTAGGCTTTGAAGTGGCCAGGTCTAAGAAGGGGATACATATATATCATAGGAAATATTCCCTAGACATCCTTGAAGAAATAGGAATGTTAGGAAGCAACCCCTACACTACTCCCTTTTTAAGCAACACAAGTTCTTTATATAAAACAAAATTACTTAGTCAACCCTAATTCCTACTTCAAGTTAATAGGGACGTTGCTTTAACTCACTAATATTATACCTGACTTATGCTTTTCTTTCAATCTTCTTAGTCAATTTGTCCAATCTCCTACTGATTATCATTATCGGTCTTTGCAGCATATGCTTAGGTACATCAAATCCAGTCTCTCACAAGGCCTTTTCTTTATTGCAGACTCTCACATCTAGATAAAGGCTTTTAATGAATCAGATTAGGAAACTTGTCTGAATACTAAAAGGGCCACTAACGGGTTTTTCATTTTCCTAGGATCCTTTCTCATATCATGGAAGTTTAAGAAACAAAGTATTGTTTACAGGTCTTCTACTAAAGCAGAATATCGTGCCTTGACTACTACAATATGTGAAATACAATGGATTCATTATCTCCTCTAAGATCTTAACGTTGAGACCATTGCCACTACCACTCTTTACTATAACAATAAGTCGACCAGACATATTTCTCATAATCAAAGCTTCCATGAAAGAACTAAGCATATAGACCTCGAATTCCATGTTGTTCTTAAGAAAATCCAAGCCAACCTCCTTCATCTTCTACCCATTCGCTCAAACAAACAATTAGATGACATTTTCACGAAGTTACTTCATCGTGTTCGCTTTCAGTTCATCGTTCCTAAGCTTGGATTGGTGAACATACACCATCTAACTTAAGGGGAGGCTATTGAGTTAGTTAGGATTGTTGAGATTGCTAGATCTGTTAGCTAGGATTACTACTTAGAAGTAGTAATCAGTTAGAAAATTAGGTTTTCCAGGTTTTTCCCCTTTTCCTTTGCCTATTTAAGGTTAGGATTTCCTTTTCTTCCATGAAACTAAGAAGAATAAGACACAATACACAATAATAGAAAGCAAGTTCTCGTTTCTTACCTTTGTTTCATCTTTCTCTTTGATCTCCTACTTTCCCTCTTTCCAGTAACCATGGAGAACTTTCTCCCTTCGTAGCAAGTCTTGAACCCTCCCTCTTTCTCGGGTACCAGTTTTCATAATCACAATTCACATTGTCATAATTGGAGGCAGAGAATATAAACCACAATAATTATAGATAAGGAGAATTAGGATATGAAAAATAACCTTTGCCTAGACATTTTACAGATGCTATTTGCTTCACCTACGATTCAGTGTTATCAAGTGTTTCAAACAAATCATCAATAGGCTTCATACCAAGTAATCCCCCTTCTCTAATAGACCTGGTTCCTTTGCAGGTTTACCTTAGTTTTGTATTTACAACTGGATATTATATTTACCTTAGTTTTGTGGTCTTTAAAGAAGCAACAAGTTGTGTCACGTAGCAATAGTTTATCACATACTAGCTTGTATACAAATTGCAAACTTGTTTACTAAACCTGTCTCTGGCTCTGTATTCATATTCGTGATAAACTTAGGATACATGTTTCTCAACCTCCATCCTATGTTCAAGGGGATGTTAAAGTATTCGGGTGTATGTTGTTAGAATTCCAAGTGTGAGTCTAAATGTAGGGAGAAATGAGAAAATATAAGTGAAGACTCATTAAATCATTGTCTTAAAGTTATGGATAGAGAATGATATTCATTCCTTACATGGTTGAGTTTTATTGGTGTTATTTTTCTAATGAACTACCATAAAATAGTGAAGACCATTGGCTTAAGGTTTCGAAACAAGCAAAGGAATTCATGTATCACATAGGAAATATGCGCTTGATGTTATTGGTTTGCTTGCAACTAAACCTTGGTCTACTCCTACAATTAAAGACACCAAACAAATATTTGAGCAAGATGCTACTTCCTATCAACGTTTTATTGGTATGATGTTATATCTCACCAATATATAGGCTTGGTATAAGCTATGTTGTTCAATTCTTAAGTTAATTTCTTTGTGCTCCAATCTTGGACCATGGAAATATTGCTCACCGGATTTTATGCTACATTAAAAGCACTCTTGGACTAAGGTTATACTTTCCATGTGATTCTAGTTTTTAAAGGATCCAACCACACATAACTTCCCATCTTACTTTCTATGAATGCGTAGTTAATAGGCTATTTTCTTTTTTGCATAATATAAATGATATTCACCTTTTTGTTCGCCATTCTTTTTTGTGTCTGTTTTTCTTCCTTTCTTTTTATGCTTGGTTTTGGCTATAGATTATTGCAGAGAAGATAAATCCATAAGAACTATAATAGGCGTTTTCCAATAATATAAGACTTTCACACAAAAGTTTAAAACTTTCTTCCATACCTAAGGCTCAACATATCTATAATTTATTTCTGAATTCAATGTGATAATGAGATTCTCCATATCCATTCTGTTTATTGGAATGCATTTCTTGATCTTTCACTTTCTTGCATTAATGTTTGACAATTTGAATTGACTTTGTGTTCACATTTTTTTACGTGATAAACTAATGAATTATCTTTTCAATCATTTTTAAAAAATATATAAAAAATGTAATAAATGTTATGCACTTTAAAAAGTATTTATGAAATTTTCTATTTCGTACTTTTCATTTCTACAATTATTATAAAATGTGTGCATACATAAACTAATTAAAGAACAGATAAGAAAATCAAAAAGTATACATGATATGTTGTCTTAGATAATGTTTTTTTTTTTAAATTATATAAATGGTTTGTATTTATAATGGTTAGTTGTGCATATAGATTTCAGTCCACTAACTGATTTTGTTTTAATTGAATTAGTACAAAATCGATAAAGAATTAAATTAAAACTTAAGGTCATGCGACACATGTCAAGTCAATGTTCAAAATTGAGAGGCTCTGTACGGCTAGGTGGAGATTCTCACGTGCATGGATGGTGGAAAACGTTTGGAACATTGCCCTAAACACGTGTTTATGGCCTTTTGTGGGCCACACTACAAGAAATCAAGAACCCTAACTTCTAATTTCAACAGTCAGACATAAACATTTAAAGAAAAATCAACATCTCCTTTCCTTCAACAAACTTTCTACCTCTAAATTTCTTCTTTGTGGACCTTTGGATCAATTAATGTCAAACAAGCAATGTTAGTCACGAGATTTCTTCATAAAAATTTGTTGAGTAAACCCTTTAATGAGTTTTTCCCCTTCTCGATGAATAATTCATTAGAAAGATATCAGATAATATGATTTGAATTTAACTTTTAACGTTACTTTATATCTAAAATTATGAATTTATGATTTTTATTTTTAAATTAACGTTTAACTTTTCATCTTTATTTAATATAAACCTTAGATTCGCATTTGATTTCTAACTTGTTCACTTCTACAGATGGTGTGTGTTTGGACGTACGATGAAGCACGTTAAAACATCGTAGTTATTTTTTTCGACAATAGTGTATAGTAGTTTATTTCACGTGACCGAGTACCATGTTTTTTGGTCTGATAAAAAACCATGTCTTTTTTACAAGTGTCCATTTTGTTTGGAATATGATGAAATTGTTTCTCATTTATTTTTACATGCCACATGTGAATTTGGTTTGGAAGACACATGTTACTTTTTGGCTTAATGTGTAACACTTGTTTTCCTAATAATGTTGTTCACCCTATATTCGGCAAAATGATTTTGATCTTAGAGAAAGGAAGGTACGCTATATTTGGCAAAATGATTTTGATATTAGAGAAAGGAAGGTTAAAATTTTGCATGTGGTGCATGCATTGGAAAAAAATTTCAAACGGTGTTAAAATCGTGTCTACTTATTTTGGATATTGTATTTTGATTTAACAAAATAAATAAATATATTCAAAAGACAAAAAAGTGGTATATTTTTAGTTTTGATTTGATTAAAACATAAATTTTCATATTAGATTTCAGTTCTGAAAAAATGAAACGATAAGAAAATAAAAGAAAAAAAGATAAAAACTTAGATCTCTTTAATAATTGATGTCTAATCTTCTTAAAATTAAATTATTTTAAAATCATAAAGGAATTAAACTTTGATCATTATTAAAACCGAAACTTATTTATCTTTTTCAGCTTCAATTTTAATAATAATAAAACCTAAATATAGTTATTTTTTATGTAAACTTTTTTTTTCTTTCTATTTACATATTAAACTTGGCTAGAGAAGGAAAACAATCAGAACCAACACACAAAATTTATATACAATAATATATAAATGACAATTTTATATAATTGTATTTTAAATAATTTAAAATAAATGTTTCACTTATTATTGTATATTTCTATTATATATTTTGTACAAGTTTTCCTTACATACTGCAGGGACTTCTTGTGCATTGGTTTAGATTATTAAATATATGTACAAAAGACAATAATTTCAATTAGTATATAAAAAAAATAAAGTTACAAAGTATATTCAATTAAATTATTACTATTTTCTAATCAATTATAATACGAGCACGAACAACAATGATTATCCATTACATAACATAGTAACCTTACTCATATAATCCAATTTGTTTAGAACAGTACAATATACCAACACAATTATAAATAATAAAGGAAGAAAAGAATCAAACAATTATATATGGACCAAAATAACGGAGGAACAATTATGGAAGCTTTTTAGTTGTAGTAGTTGATCTCCCTAACAAATGCTATGTTCAACAAATAAACTACAAAGAAAGGAAATGCTTTAGAATACACTTATATAACAAAGAAGTTTATAAGATTGGTTTTTATCAATCTATTACTTGGTTGAGAATGTTATGAGAGACTTGTGCAACGAGCAAAACCATATAACAATGCTCTCCTGGGGAAAATTACAAGTACCTGTCAATGATGCTTGAATTGAAATTGCAATCATTGTTATACCCTAAAATGATGGATTATATATTACAATACAATTAACTAAACTTATGTATAAATAATATAAGGGACTAAATATATTTGCTTTTCTCATTTAAAACATTAGTAACATATGATTGAATGTCATCAAACTTATTGTCTTCATGAGTGAACAGAGGGTCTATGTATCCATATATATATATCCCTCAACCTCATTCACCAAAGAATCAAAGTGGATTAACAAACGAAATAGAGAAAAAAAAACATTTTGTCACGTACCCAATAGTTTAAGAATAAAATGCAGTGGCACCTTATTTATGGAGGCTTCGTGTTCAAACATAGGAGTGGTGTGAAAGCTTCAAAGTCGCTTTTATGTTTGCAAGAACAAAAGAATGAAGGGAGAGGTGTGAATGGAAGAAAAAAATGAAAAGAGGGAGAAGAAAGAGATAAACAAATGGCATGAATGCTTTACTTTCACAAGAAGAGATTAAAAATGGAGGAAAAAAAGTGAAAATGAACTTTGTGTTCTTGAGTAGAGAATGAAAATAAAGAGATGGTGGATTTTACAATGGCGTGTTCAAATGACAAAAAAAAAAAAATTTATTAAAATTTAACCCTAGTAAAGAAATATGCTTAGACTTTATTAATAATTGAAGCCTATTATGGAATAAGCTTTGATTCTCTCATAAAATCAAAATCTATTACCTTGCTTCATAAATGAAAAAAATTTTTTTTTTAGAGATTCGTGGAATCATATAAACTTTTGTTCTAAGACAATTGAAGTTTATTGTGGATTTTATGCTTCGGTTATCAAATAACTCTAATAATAAATTTTACATTCGACTCTTCAATTATTTAAATAATCAAAATCTAAAATTTTATCATAACTTCAAAAATATCACCATAATTTTTTTTTAAAGGTTGTAAATTTCTTGAAAATGAAATATATATATATATATATATATATATATATATATATATATAATCCTACAATAATTAAAATAAGAAAGTGACTGCATAGTGTCGCAACCGAGAAATCGCGACGGGACGACGATCCGAAAAAGATAAATAAATTTGAAAAAAGAGATTGGAGTCGCCACCATAGTTTATTTTGGAAAACTACAGAAAAACCATAAAATGATAAGGCATGGTCTGCGAGAACCAGATTCTTGGTTCGGGAGTCGGTTACGTGTAGGGAAGGTATTAGCACCCTACAACGCCTGCCTTAAGGCAGTACCTTTAACTAAATACGCGAATATGATGTGGTTTTCAAAATGTTTAACTTTCCCTTAAAATAAAACTCTAAAGAAACAAACAATATTTTTTAGTTTTTTGAGCCCGATAAGGATTGACCTTGCTCCTACGTATTCCCATTCAGAATGAGAAATCAGGGTTCCGTAGTTCATTTTGAAATTGTTTGAGAAATTTGTTTGGAAATTGTTTGAAAGATTTGTTTAATTGATTATGGATAAATTTGGATTTTTGGGGAAATGAACCTGACAAGGACTAGCCTTGCTCCTACGTATCTCCACTTTTGATGGAGAATCAAGGATCACGTAGTTCTGGCAAGGCGATATTGTTTGTAGTTTGAAAAATAGATGTTTTTTAGTTTTTGAAGATTTTATATTTTTTTTGGTATTTTTTATTTAGGAGAATGAAAAGGTTTTTAGCACAAGGACGATGCGTACGATCACACATGTGCCTAAACCTTTAAAACATATTTTTGTAATTTTATTTAAAAGAGAGAAAAGGTTTTTAGCACAAGGACGATGCGTGCGATCACACATGTGCTTAAACCTTTGAAACGTATTTTTGACATTTTTTGAAGAAAGAGAAAAGGTTTTTGGCACAAGGACGATGCGTGCGATCACACATGTGCCTAAACCTTTAAAACATATTTTTGGGATTTTGAAGAAAGAGAAAAAGTTTTTTGGCACAAGGACGATGCGTGCGATCACACATGTGCCTAAACCTTTAAAACATATTTTTGTAATTTTTAATTTTGTATTTTTCTTTTTATCTTTAATTTTTATATTTTAGTTTTCTTTTTATTAAGAAGAGAGATGAGTTGAAATATCTATGACATAAAATTGTGAAAAAAAACATAGGATAAAATTGTGGTAGAAAATTGGATAAATTTATAAACTAAAAAAAATGATCAAAATGCATATAAATAGAATGAAAAGAAAATGTGTACCTCGTTGAAGATTTGAAAGATGAAGCAAAACTTTGCTTGTAATAAGTTGTAAGGAGAGATAGGTTGATGGCGAAGAAGATGAATTTATAGTAGAAATGTGGTATGGGATTTACTATGTATAGAGGGATTAGGAAATAGTAAAATGTGAGAGAAAAATGAAGTAGAGTTTTGGGATGGAATGAAGAGGTTTTGAGAGAGAAGAGATGGATATTATGTAATTGTGTGTGTGTAGTGAAGAGAATGTAGGTATTTATAGAGTTAAGGATGAAGAAAGTTGATGAATAAAAATAATATAATAAGTTGGTGGAAAATTTAGATGAATTAAAAAAAGGTGAATAGAAAAAGTTAATGTGGAAAATAAGTGAAAGAAATAATATAAAAAGTTGGTGGAGAAAGTAGGTGAAATAAAATATAGTAAATAGTAAAAGTTAATGTGGAAAATAAGTGAAAGAAATAATATAAAAAGGTGGTGGAGAAATTAGGTAAAATAAAATATAGTGAATAGTAAAAGTTAATGTGGAAAATAAGTGAAAGAAATAATATAAAAAGTTGGTGGAGAAATTAGGTGTGGAAATTAAGTGGAAGAAATAATATAAAAAGTTGGTGGAGAAATTAGGTGAAATAAAATATAGTAAATAGTAAAAGTTAATGTGGAAAATAAGTGAAAGAAATAATATAAAAAGTTGGTGGAAAAATAAGGTGGAGAAAAATGGATAATAAAAAATGTTGATGGAGAAGATATAATTAAAAAATGTAAGTGGAATAATTAGAAAAGTTGATATATAAAATTAATATGGAAATGATGTGGAAAAAGTAAATGAAAAAGGTAGATGATGTGGAGGGTGAGGTGGATGGTGATGTGGAGAATGGGGTGTGATAAGAAAAGATAGGTGGTGAGAAAGTAAAAAAGTGAGATTATTTTGGGCCATTGGATTAAGTGTTTAAAAGAAAATTTGGGGGTGCAAAAAGTAAAATAAATAGTTTTTTTCATTTTGTTTTTTTTTATGTTTTTTTTTTTTATTTTTGTGATGAATTATATTTACCCGGACGAAATTGGGTGTTGACAGCTGCCCCTCTTTACTCAGATATTACTGGATAATATGAAAATTTGAGATTTTTGTATTATCGGAGTAAAAGCTAAGTAAAGAAAGAAACGCAAATTTCGTCCGGATTTCAAAATGAACAAGGAACAAACAGAGAATTTTTTTTTGTTTTAAAAAATGAACAAAACTGAGAGAATTGAGGTGTAACAACCTCGTGGAGGGTGTACCAACCCTATGGATGAAGTTGATGAGGTGTAAAAACCTCGTGGAGGGTGTCGTAACCCTATGGAAGTGAATGAGGTGTACAAACCTCGTGGAGGGTGTCGCAACCCTATGGATGAAGTGAATGAGGTGTGCAAACCTCATGGAAGGTGTCGTAACCCTATGGATAAGTAAATGAGGTGTGCAAACCTCGTGGAGGGTGTCGTAACCCTATGGATGAATGAATGAGGTGTACAAACCTCGTGGAGGGTGTCGTAACCCTATGGATGAGTGAATGAGGTGTACAAACCTCGTGGAGGGTGTCGTAACCCTATGGATAAGTGAATGAGGTGTACAAACCTCGTGGAGGGTGTCGTAACCCTATGGATGAGTGAATGAGGTGTACAAACCTCGTGGAGGGTGTCGTAACCCTATGGATGAATGAATGAGGTGTACAAACCTCGTGGAGGGTGTCGTAACCCTATGGATAAGTGAATGAGGTGTGCAAACCTCGTGGAGGGTGTCGTAACCCTATGGATAAGTGAATGAGGTGTACAAACCTCGCGGAGGGTGTCGTAACCCTATGGATAAGTGAATGAGGTGTACAAACCTCGTGGAGGGTGTCGTAACCCTATGGATAAGTGAATGAGGTGTACAAACCTCGTGGAGGGTGTCGTAACCCTATGGATGAATGAATGAGGTGTACAAACCTCGTGGAGGGTGTCGTAACCCTATGGATGAATGAATGAGGTGTGCAAACCTCGTGGAGAGTGTCGTAACCCTATGGATGAAGTGAATGAGGTGTACAATCCTCGTGGAGGGTGTCGTAACCCTATGGATGAATGAATGAGGTGTGCAAACCTCGTGGAGGGTGTCGTAACCCTATGGATGAAGTGGATGAGGTGTACAAACCTCGTGGAGGGTGTCACAACCCTATGGATGAAGTTGATGAACATTCGTAATTTTGAAATTGGAGGAGAAAACTTTGATGTATGTTGATTTTTTTTTGTCTTTTTTGAAGGAAGAAGATTTGATGAAAACATGTAATTTTGAAATTGGAGGAGAAAACTTTCATGCATTTTAATTTTTTTAATCTTTTTTGAAGGAAGAAGATGTGATGAAAATATGTAATTTTGAAATTGGAGGAGAAAACTTTGATGCATTTTGATTTTTTTTTGTCTTTTTTTTTAAGGAAGAAAATTTGATGAACATGTAATTTTGAAATTGGAGGAGAAAACTTTGATGCATGTTGATTTTTTTGTCTTTTTTGAAGGAAGAAGATTTGATGAACATTCATGAAAATGTGTACATGATGTTGACTCTGATTTTTTTTGAAAGTTTGAAATCAATAAACAAAGTGTTGCATTTTTGTACAAGGATTTGAAATCTCGATATGTGAGAGAAATATGGTTGGTGTAAATTTTGAAATTTGAGGAGAAAACTTTGTTGTATGTTGATGATTTGATTTTTTGTTTTTTTCTTTTTGAAGGAAGGAGATTTGATGAGTATACATGGAGGCAAATTCAAAGTACATGATGTATTGGAAGATTATGAAACTATGACATTTTTTTTTTACTGAGTCAATTTGCTTTCTTTGAAATTATCAAATTTATGACGATCTAGACTTCCAATTTCTTTCTTTTTTTTTCAATGGATGTCCAATCCTAAAGTCAAATGTTCAAAATGAAGCTTGTGTGCCAAACATTTCTTGACGAGATACTAGTGCATACATGCTTGGTATCAAGGGTTGGGAAAAATATGTGGAGGATGATTGGAAGGATTTGGAGAGTACCGGGTTGGCTACTTGAGCCTTTTACCCCTTAAAACGGCTACAAAGGCCAATGTGAGGTAGTAGATACCCAGAAGCTGCTCTGGAACATGGTAAAAGTATTGGTATGGACAAATGTATCTGTGAATTGTGAGGGAATAAGTCATGAATCAGGGAGTGAGAATATCATGTGGGATTTGCAAATTGCCCCAATTTTGGTGGTTTTAAATTTTTGAAGTTCGGGGCGAACCAAGATCATGCGAGGCCCGACAAGGGATGCCCCAGTCTTTGTATGAGCTTTGAATATTCAGATGAAAGATTAACAAAGACGCCCAATATTTTAAATGGGTCAAAACACATGAAACTCACAGAGTTGTCCCTAGTTTTGGGTATGAGTCAATTAAGCGAGGTTCAAAAAGAGGTTGCCCCCCACTTTGGGTTTACGAATGATAAGATGGACTCAAAATCATACAAAGCCCCAAAGTGTCTGCCCCTGTTTTGAGGGTGGATCTATGAATTTCAGTGCGGACAAATCTGAGAGGCCCAACAAGGGACTCCCCGGTCTTGGTACGAACTTTGAATATACAGATGAAACAAATGTGAGATTAACAAAGTCGTCCAATATTCTGAATGGGCCGGGCCGAAACATATGAAACTCACATAGTTGCCCTGGTTTTGAAGAACAGGCGAAAAGGTTATGAAAAGCTTACAAAGTTGCCCCAAGTTTGGGACTCGGGGGAAGAGTTTGAATGGGACATGAATTTGTTCAAAAATTTGTGATGGATATGGAAATGATTGGCTTGAAAGGATTGCCCAAATTGGCTTGATTTTCCTTTGTATAATTTTGATCAATAGGGAGTTCCCTTCTTCTGAGGACATTTATTGTTTTTTTTTTTTACAACTGCATTGTTGGTCATTTTGTCTTGTCTCGAAAATTAAACTTTATGAAAATTTAAGCAACCATTATTCAATCTGTGTGGACTTTTATTGGGCTCGTAATGTGGCTTGGGCTAAAGGGTGTTGAAAGAAAGGATATAAAGGCTCAAATAAATTTTTGTGGGTTATTTGAAACAAGAGTTACCATCTGCACCTTGTATCAATTATTCGTCAAAACTGTTGACTTTCTTTGCTAATTTGCAAACTTCACTCTTTGTTTGTCATCACTTTGTGATTCTTTCCGTTTTTGCTTCACTTTTGAGGAATTCTCTTCATTTGATCACTAAGTGTGTTCCTTTGCAATTTGAGTTGACTTCTACTGTGATGGTAACCCTTGTTTGGGTAAATTTGAAAAGAAATTTCTTATTGGCTCAAATTTGGTATCAAAGGATATATTTTTGTTTTTTGGATGAAGAAAGATGGCCACACATCATTTCAAATTTTGGTTGCTTTATTTTCAAAAGATTAATCTGGAGACAAGACTAAATGATCTCAAAAAGAGTCATTTTTCATCCCTTTTCTTCTTCTTCTTTCTTTGTCATAACGGATTCCAGGATCTCCCAAATGAAAGCCAGTGGAGGTAATGGAAAATCTGCCCCAGTGTAAAACTTTGTGTTTATTATTTGGGCTCAAGAACATGATTGGGCCAATCTCTTGGTATAGCGAGGGCTGAAGGATGATGTTTTCAAGCAATGCACACACAGATATCTCTTAAGAATATGTGACTTGATCATTTGACTCCAGGAGATTATGACATCCATTACATTTTTTTTTTAAATCTCATAAAATGGATAATTTGCATCGAAAACAAATGACTCAACTTTTGCGTATTTTTTGGTTTTATGCATGAAGAAAAGTAATATGAAATGAAAATGATGATACTAGTTGAAAAACAGATTTTTTTTGTTTTTTTTTTGTTTTGTTCTTTTTTTGTTTTGAAAATTGGGCTTTGCGGACCAACCTAGAAACTGGACCTTGCGGGCCGATATGGAAAATAGGCTTTGTGAGCCATTGGGGAAATTGGGATTTCTTGGCCAATGGAAACTGGGCCTTGCGGGTCAGCATGGGAACTGGGCTTTGCAGGCCAATATGGGAAATGGGCTTTGAGAGCTATTGTGGAAATTGGGATTTCTCAACCAATGTGGAAGCTGGGCTTTGCAAGCCAGTATGGGAAATGGGCTTTATGAGCTATTGTGGAAATTGAGATTTTTGGCCTTTGTGGAATCTGGGCCTTGCGGGTCAGTATGGAAACTGAGCTTTGCAGGCCCGTATGGGAAATGGGCATTCTGGGCCAATGTGGAAATTGAGATTTTTCGGCCATTGTGGAAACTGGACTTCTTTAATTCTTAATTGTTTTTTTAACAACAAATTCCAAGAAAATCATGCATGATAATTTGGAAGACTGTACTAAAAGCACATTGTTAACAATTTGTATCTTCCACAATTATGCAATTTACGGAAAGAAATCTTTTTGTATTTTTTTTTACAGAGAAGGACAATTGGACTCAATGGGCTCCGAACCGATCTTTTCTTTTTTTTTTGTTTTTTACTTTCCGACACGGGAAAATCCAGATCGGATCGGACCTGAGGAGAAGTAACATAGAAGGAAGTTGGACTTACCAGGCACATTGACCCAATGGATCAGATGACTTGAGCCGTGTGAACTTGACACAAGAAGATGACAAAGAAAACATTTTTTTTTTGATAGTTTATGGAATAAGCTAAAAGAAATTCATTTTTTCATTTTTTGTTATGAGAGGATTTCACAAGATTGAACTAAAGAAAATTTTGCAACACTACTAGACTCAATGGGCCCAACACTATTCTTTTTACAACCATGACAAAATCTTCAGACAAGGGTCTGAATTCCTTTATTTTTATTTTTTGCACAAATACTTGTTCACACAAATGAAAAGGGAAATTATGAATTGAAAACACAAAATCTACATGTATTTTTTATTTTTCAGAAATTCAGATGCACTGGTTCAAGAGAAACCACATATGACAAAGGGGCCTAATGGGCTCAATAACTGTTCATATTTCATTCTCAGATTTTTTTTAACTACAAATTCAAAGAAAATCACACAGGACAATTTGAACAAATGTACTAAACATCATTCAACAGCAAAAATGTGAAAACAAAATATTTTTGACATATTTTCAAAAGAAGTAGACTCGAGAGAAAACCACGAAGGCCATTGGGCCTAATGGGCTCGAGCACTGTTCTCTTTTTTCAATATTTTTATTCTTAGATTTATTCAAAATGTAGAAGAAGAAGGAATAAAAATCAAACAAAATGGTGTGATGTGAAATTACAAACATGCCAAAATAATTCTTCACTCAAATTTATATTTCAGAAGAATTGGGTTCAAAGAAGGTTAACATGACAATGAGGCCCAATGAACCTGAAAAATGTCCATTATCATGCAAATGAAAAACAATTTTGAACACTTCAAATTTTACATCACTCCATTTATTATTTTTTTTGAAAATTTTCTATTTATCATATTTTTTTTATATTTTGTTTTATTATTTTTTTTTGTGAAATCGGATCATCTAAGAAGTCTGGTATTAGGCCGGATTGACCTAACAAAACCCTACCCGTTTTCAGATTTTCAATTTTTTTATTTTTGAATTCAGAAAGACCGGGACTATGACATCAGACGGTTGCATCGACCGAAACTGTAGCTACAGTGGATTTGCTCAGCTATAAAACGGGTACCCCTTCGGCGTCCGAGCGGCATTTCCCGATCTTACTCTCTCTCTACCTCTCTCTTTCTCTCCCCCTCTTTGAGCGTCTGGATTTCTGCGAGGAGCTTCTGCCCCAGTGTGCCTTCGAAGGCGTTCGACTCTTGCAACGACCTTCTGTCTGTAAGCCCTTCTGCGTCCGGGTAAGTGCTTCGATCTCTTAATCTCTCTTTCTTTCATGTTTTTTCTTTCCATTCTTTCTTTTACGCTTTCTCTGCTTCTCCTTCTTTTCCCCTTTTCGCTTTCTCTGCCTTTCTTTCCCTCTTCCTTTTCTCTGTTGTTTTTTTTTCTTTCCTTTACGCTTTCTGTTCTTGCTCTTCTTTCTTGTTCCCTTTTCGATTTCCCTGCTTTACTTCCCCTCTTCCCTTTCTGTTTTTCTTTTTTGCTTTCCTGTTCTTCTTTTCTTTTATGCTTTCCGTTATGTTGTTCGGTTTTCCTGTCCTTCTTTCCGTTCTGTTTTTTTTTTATTTCTTTCCTTTATGCTTTCTGTTCCTCTTTCCTTTTACTCTTTAGCTTTCTGTTTTTTTCTTTTCTGTTTTATGTTCATTCTTCTCCTCTTCCATTTTTTCATTTTTCTAAACTTAAAACACTTAAAAACACAACTGTCTTAAACTTAAGGGGTATATAGGCTGGAAACCAGACGTTAATCTCCCTTCGATTTAAGGTATGGCAGAGACAATCGGGTAGAACAACGCCACGTACCCCATTTAAAACTAAAAAAAAATTTTAATTTACATGAACAATCATGGACAAGGACGACTGGACATAGATCCGTCTAGGACCCTTTTGCAAGGACCGTGAAATAGATCTGAGACCAGACACTGAAATAACAAAGACTGACCGGACAAAATAAACCTAAAAGGAAACAAAAACAAATAAAGAAAACACCGAACTAAGAAACTAAATTTTTTTTTGTGTTATGCTTTTTGTTATGTTTTTGTTCTTTTTATTTTTATTTTATTTTTATTTTATTTTTTTTATATGTTTTAGAATACTTAGAGAGGAAGGATGAGTGAGATGGAAATAGAGAGATATACCAGTCAGCGGTGGCGTCCTACTGACGATCAGATCAAGATGATGACCAACATATATAATTATGGGGTCACACATCCAAGCAGAGCCCAAGTCGTCGAGATTGCGTCTTGACTAAGGGCTTTCGGAGATGCCAGCGAATATAACGTGCACTGCTGGTTCAACAATCATGGTAACCGGGTCAGGCGCCTGCAAGCGGAGATAGACCCCACTGACACTATCTTTTCTCTGCTGCCGCGGTACATGTATGGTAAAAACCCTAATTTTTTTTTAAATTTCTCTCTTCCTCCTCTATTATTGACATAAAAAAATTTTGTTGAAAGAATATGACTGGGTAATTATGAGGGCGCCGAGGCTGCTGGATCTGTTCCCCATTCCGATCATCATCGACGACGACAGAGATGAATGACAAATTCCTGCACCCATGCCTCTCGCATTCCGAACCAAAGCTCCCTCGACGGAGCTCTCCCTTAGACCACCACAACCAGCTCGAGAATTTTTTCATTGAATTTTTTTTTAATATATAAATTTTTTTATTTTTATGGTCTGTAATATCAGCATTGATCGAACCCTGAACATCTTTAATATGCGTTATTTTTGTTTTTTGCTTTTTTTTTTGTTTTTTTATTTGAATTTGTACCTTCGCACCTTTTTCTGTTATATCTATTTTTTCTTTTTTTGCATTTTTATTTTATTTATCAAATGTTAAGATCGTATGAGTATATTCAAAATGATATCTTTGTTCAAAATCATCTTTCCGACCTTACTGTAAATCTTGCTCTGATGATGAAATAAAATTAGATTTTTATGTGTTTTTTCTTCATTCAGTCTAAACAAAAAAAAAATCAATAAAAAAACCCTTTGAAACAATGACGAAGAGGACCTATATATAAAAAAAATATTTACAATGAAGGAAAATAAGGCAAATTAACTTCGAAAGACGAGAACTGGAGTAAAACTCAAAATTATTTGTATGACACAATGAGTAAATGGGTTCAAAAGAAAATAATTTATTTACAAAGAAAATACGGAAAATGACTTCGAATAAAATGAGATCCGAAGTGAACGTCATGAGCAAAATTTTTGAACCATTATGCGTATGAGACAATGCAGAAAATGGGAAGAGAGGAACAATGAACTCGTAAAACAATTTGAACAATTTGAAATTTCGATGACCCCCTTTTTTTGTTTTTTGGTCCGTGTCCCTTAGGGTGTTTTGGAGACTTAGCCGTATTATTATTTTTAAATCTAAATTTCATTAGATGAAATAAATTAAGAAAAAGAAAATAAAAACGAAAAGAAAAAGAGAAAAGTAAGAAATTATAAAGATGTGAACATTGCCAAATGTATAATCTGGAAATTAACATGAAACAAAGTCGATAGGACATTTCATCCACAATATTTAAGTTCACCACATGTGAGGTATGCAAAATCACGATCAATCATCACGAGCCTTAGCCATTACATTCTTTATTTCTTTCATCAGTTTCTTGCAGTAATTGAGGAAAGTTTCGACCTTCTTAGGCGGATTAAAGATTGGCATTGCAGATTCAGCATCAGCTAATAACTTAGGGACATCCTTAATGGCTTCATTAGCAAGGGAAGCTAGCTGTGCGACACTTCTCTTCCAGTTTTTATAACTCGCCCTTGTTCAACGGTATACTCCTTCATCTGATTCATCAACTCTTGATGTTTCTTCTCTGATTCAGCCCGATGCCAACGTTCCTTCTTCAGTTTTGTCACTGCTGCATTCGCCTGTTGTTCGGCGTCGTCCATTCTAATATGCATTTTGTGCAGTTCCTCTAGTACTTTTTGCTTGTCCCTCTGGGATTGGTCATACAATTGCTTCGTAACACGCTCTGATATCTCAATTATACCATATTCCCGGTCTTTCAAAGTCAGCTCAATGTTGGCCGCTACTAGCTCTTGCTTTTGTCTTATTAACAACTCCTCGTATGCTTCGCTGTTTTCCACACCTTCTTGCTTAAGATTCTCATAATCATGTTGTAGGCTCTGAAGATTATTGGTCAACTTGATATTTTCTAGTTTCATTTGCTCGAATTCTGCCTTCAACAATTTTAGTTCCTCACTTTCAGCCTTATGAAACTGTTTTCCATAATCTAGGTTAGGAGAAGTTAACTCGAAAGGCAACTTCACTGTCCTAACCCTTTCTGCAATCCAATGGCTGTAAGGAATTCCTTCATCAATAGTCCATGGTCTGGGGTCCATTTCTGCACGAATAATGTTGCCCCAAGCATTCCTAACTTCATGAAGTACTTCAACAAAGGTTCCTTCCTCATAATAGATTTGCAATATGGCAAGAGACGCAGGTGTAGGTGATCCTCTCATAGGATGCCCAAATTGCCTTTGTGCTAACACAGGATTGTAATTAATACAACACCTAATACCCATGAGGGGTACATTAGGGTACCTCCCGCAGTGATATATAATTTGTGATCTACGCTGCCAAGGGACACACCATTTAATTTGATCCTCGTTTAAACTTGCACAAAGTTGTGCCCATTCATTTGCCCCTTTCACATTTGGTTTACACTGCAATAGCTCATCCATGGGGCACGGGGAATTTAAGGCATCTCCAGTCACACGGGAAATGAACCACATATACAACACTGGTAGACAGCATAACATCTTTCCTCCCTTCAGTTCATAACAACGATTAAGGGTCCCATAAACTTCAGCCAGGACGGCAGTGACTGGATTCTCACAACGCTCTTTGTATCCTACAAATGCGTTCATAGCGGCATAGTCAACGAGATTCTTGACACTAGGAAAAAGCATGATACCATAGAGGAGAAGAGCCAATACATCCATAAACGTTTCCCAATTTTCCTCTTCAGCCAAACGATGCAAGTATCCTTTTAGGTATCCTTGGGGAAGGCCCCTCACTTTGCCCTTGATTATGAACTTGCTTTCTAACTTCACAGGGTGTACTTTCATGATCCTTGATAGCTGCAAGATAGGGACATACTGCCCAAGGTAATTGTATGGGGCTTTTCCCTCAAGAGGTATATTTAAAATCTGCTCGAATTCTTCCACTATTGGCACTAGTTGGAAATCTTGAAAAGTGAAACACCTTAGTGGTGGATCATAGTACTGGGCTAAAGTAGTAATTGCTGATGTTTGGACCTTCACCTCTAACAGGCTCAACAAATTCCCATACTCCTTCTTGAATGCGTCCTTTTGGGATGACTTCATTTTCTTTACCAGTTTTCTCAGACCATTCCTATTTCCTTCCTCTGCTTCAATGGTTATCCTTTCCTTTAAAATGTTTGAACTTGAAGGTCGGTCAACTTCAAATCTCATGTTAATTTCCATTTTATCTCGACGGCTTAGTCACAAATTTATAACTTCCTACATATGACCCACAACAACAAGACCATAAAAAAATGCATGAGAAAAACACATGATGATAAAGTGATATATTCAATGCGTTTAATTTTTTTAAAAAAAATCGGTTATAAGACGACACACATCTCCCATTCGTGCCTTATGAAAAGTTGAATAACTAGAGTTCTAAGGCCAAATATATGCACTCACAAGGATAGCTTCCTAATCCTTAAATCAAGGCCACTAGAGCTATGATTCTTTTCACTGTTTCTCCACAACAGTCAGAGTAATCAACTAAATGTGGAGACACAAATGAAGAGAACAGACTCTAGCTGGAGTTCTCACGATAGCCAGACAGGAAGTACATCCCAGAGTGACA
This sequence comes from Vigna angularis, assembly GCF_016808095.1. NCBI lineage: Eukaryota > Viridiplantae > Streptophyta > Magnoliopsida > Fabales > Fabaceae > Vigna > Vigna angularis. The sequence continues at coordinate 13,689,331 of NC_068980.1, forward strand.
CCGCTACACAACCCCTCTATTTCTAAGTTGCGCTCAGACCCGGGTATAAGGCCTCACTCATGATATGCATATTGTGTGGAGGGAGATTATAATAAAAAAACAACAATTGCAAAAATAAACATAGATAAGTAGAAACAATTATTTCAAACATAAATAAAAAGTAAAAGAAACTCACATGCAATTATTCCAAATATTAAACATAAATAAAGACAAAGGGATTAAAAACAAAAAGAAAAACCACATTGAATTCACTTATCTAATTAAATGGCTTGACTCTCTGACGTCCCCAGCGGAGTCGCCATCTGTCGCAATCGAGAAATCGCGACGAGACGACGATCCGAAAAAGATAAATAAATTTGAAAAAAGAGATTGGAGTCGCCACCATAGTTTATTTTGGAAAACTACAGAAAAACCATAAAATGATAAGGCATGGTCTGCGAGAACCAGATTCTTGGTTCGGGAGTCGGTTACTGATAATAGTTGAAAAACTATTATTTTCATGCTTAAAATTGATACTAAAAGCAACCTTTAGACTTAGAAACTAGCTTGAAATCATACTTTTATCCATATTTTCAGAAATAAGAGAGCTGGACAGGTTTATGCTTGATTTCAGTGTTTTTGTGCAGGTTTTAAGGTGAATTTAGTGAAAGAAGTGAAGAAGGAGAGAGATAGAATCAGAAAAGGAATCGAAGAGTGCAAAAAGAAGAAGTCGAAGTCACCGCTCAGCGGCATTTTACCGCTGAGCGGCACTTAAGAGGTTGCGGGAGGTCCGCTGAGGGGAGAAAACGAGACGCGCAATCACCGCTGAGCGGTATTTTACCGCTGAGCGGCACTTTAATGGGCTTGGGCTTGACTTTTTGTAATTTACGAATGGTATTTAAGCCTTAGGGTTTCCTAGGGTTAGGCATCTTTGGCAGAAACGAGGCAAACACTCTCTCTTCCACCCCTTTGAAGGAGGATCTTGGATGCTCAGGCTACCTCTTCACCTTTATTGGGTTTATTCTTTCATACTTTCATTGTAATTCATCTAGGTTCACCATGAATATGGTGAACTAAACTTTGTATGTTTGTTGGGGAATCAATGTAATCTCTTGAAGCTCTCATATATGGAATTTATGCTTGCATCTTAATCTAAGATTTATGCTTTCTTTCATCATTAGTTAGGGTTTTTCCTCTTTGCTTAATGCTTGCATAGTTTAACTCATTCAATGCATGATTATTGGTTTTGTCGATACGGGCACGTACGGGGAAGTCTAGATCCGGGGAATTTCTCCCAATATTATATTGGTTGTCGTTAAGCTCCTGCACTTATGAACTAATCATTAGGAATGCTAGGAATTGTATGAACTCGTGATTAGGGAGAAGCCATCTAGAATGGTACTTTAGAGAGTGGCATTAACAATGATGATTTGAATGTTGAATTCCTAAAATGTATGAGAGTGGATGAGATGAAATTGACCCCCAACAACATATTCATTCATATATTCCATTGAAAGTGTTTATCTTTTGTCTTTGCCATTGATCAAACTTCATGCATACATGTTTATTTTGTTTTTCGTCTTGCATATAAAAATCCAAATATTTCGTTTGTAAGTCCTAGCTAATCAACAAATCACATAACTAAACTAGGCCGTGAGTCCTTTGGGAAGAACGATACTTGGTCTTACCAAGTTTATTACTTGAACGATTCGGTCATACTTGCCGATTGAAAAACAAGTTTGTGACATCATATTTTGGTGCTTACAAATTTGTCCATCAGTTACGTGTAGGGAAGGTATTAGCATCCTACAACGCCTGCCTTAAGGCAGTACCTTTAACTAAATACGCGAATATGTTGTGGTTTTCAAAATGTTTAACTTTCCCTTAAAATAAAACTCTAAAGAAACAAACAATATTTTTTAGTTTTTTGAGCCCGATAAGGATTGACCTTGCGCCTACATATTCCCATTCAGAATGAGAAATCAGGGTTCCGTAGTTCATTTTGAAATTGTTTGAGAAATTTGTTTGGAAATTGTTTGAAAGATTTGTTTAATTGATTATGGATAAATTTGGATTTTTGGGGAAATGAACCTGACAAGGACTAGCCTTGCTCCTACGTATCTCCACTTTTGATGAAGAATCAAGGATCACGTAGTTTTGGCAAGGCGATATTGTTTGTAGTTTGAAAAATAGATGTTTTTTAGTTTTTGAAGATTTTATATTTTTTTTGGTATTTTTTATTTAGGAGAATGAAAAGGTTTTTAGCACAAGGACGATGCGTACAATCACACATGTGCCTAAACCTTTAAAACATATTTTTGTAATTTTATTTAAAAGAGAGAAAAGGTTTTTAGCACAAGGACGATGTGTGCGATCACACATGTGCTTAAACCTTTGAAACGTATTTTTGACATTTTTTGAAGAAAGAGAAAAGGTTTTTGGCACAAGGATGATGCGTGCGATCACACATGTGCCTAAACCTTTAAAACATATTTTTGGGATTTTGAAGAAAGAGAAAAAGTTTTTTGGCACAAGGACGATGCGTGCGATCACACATGTGCCTAAACCTTTAAAACATATTTTTGTAATTTATAATTTTTTTATTTTGTATTTTTCTTTTTATCTTTAATTTTTATATTTTAGTTTTCTTTTTATTAAGAAGAGAGATGAGTTGAAATATCTATGACATAAAATTGTGAAAAAAAACATAGGATAAAATTGTGGTAGAAAATTGGATAAATTTATAAACTAAAAAAAATGATCAAAATGCATATAAATAGAATGAAAAGAAAATGTGTACCTCGTTGAAGATTTGAAAGATGAAGCAAAACTTTGCTTGTAATAAGTTGTAAGGAGAGATAGGTTGATGGCGAAGAAGATGAATTTATAGTAGAAATGTGGTATGGGATTTACTATGTATAGAGGGATTAGGAAATAGTAAAATGTGAGAGAAAAATGAAGTAGAGTTTTGGGATGGAATGAAGAGGTTTTGAGAGAGAAGAGATGGATATTATGTAATTGTGTGTGTGTAGTGAAGAGAATGTAGGTATTTATAGAGTTAAGGATGAAGAAAGTTGATGAATAAAAATAATATAATAAGTTGGTGGAAAATTTAGATGAATTAAAAAAAGGTGAATAGAAAAAGTTAATGTGGAAAATAAGTGAAAGAAATAATATAAAAAGTTGGTGGAGAAAGTAGGTGAAATAAAATATAGTAAATAGTAAAAGTTAATGTGGAAAATAAGTGAAAGAAATAATATAAAAAGGTGGTGGAAAAATTAGGTGTGGAAATTAAGTGAAAGAAATAATATAAAAAGTTGGTGGAGAAATTAGGTAAAATAAAATATAGTGAATAGTAAAAGTTAATGTGGAAAATAAGTGAAAGAAATAATATAAAAAGTTGGTGGAGAAATTAGGTGTGGAAATTAAGTGGAAGAAATAATATAAAAAGTTGGTGGAGAAATTAGGTGAAATAAAATATAGTAAATAGTAAAAGTTAACGTGGAAAATAAGTGAAAGAAATAATATAAAAAGTTGGTGGAAAAATAAGGTGGAGAAAAATGGATAATAAAAAATGTTGATGGAGAATATATAATTAAAAAATGTAAGTGGAATAATTAGAAAAGTTGATATATAAAATTAATATGGAAATGATGTGGAAAAAGTAAATGAAAAAGGTAGATGATGTGGAGGGTGAGGTGGATGGTGATATGGAGAATGGGGTGTGATAAGAAAAGATAGGTGGTGAGGAAGTAAAAAAGTGAGATTATTTTGGGCCATTAGATTAAGTGTTTAAAAGAAAATTTGGGGGTGCAAAAAGTAAAATAAATAGTATTTTTCATTTTGGTTTTTTTTATGTTTTTTTTTTATTTTTGTGATGAATTATATTTACCCGGATGAAATTGGGTGTTGACACATAGTAATCCTCAAACATTAGGATATTCCAAGTATAAAGAAACAAAACCTAACATTTTATTTATTTATTTTGAAGCAAAATACAGCCAATTTATAGGACATATATTAATAATTACAATGCTTTTGAACTTAAGTTAAATGGTAAATATTGTCTCAAATCGAGTCAACTCAATTTATATGGATTGTTTCACCAATAATTATAAGCTAAAGATAAGTTGATTTAATCCAATTTATTTTTGGTAGATTAAAAGTTTGTAATCCAATTTAATATATGAAACGGTGGATTAAATATACACTAGTAAAAAAACAAGTTTTGAACTCACACATTACGCTTCGGTTTTAGGAAAACTGAAGCATATAAAAATGCGGTGGCAGTTTCATAATTTTAGCGACACTATATGCCTCGGTTCATTGATAATCGATACTAAAAGTGGTCTATTGCCTCGGTTCTCTGACAAACCAAAGCATAAAATCATGCAAAGAAAGCTAAGTCACACCTTTCATGGTAAAGGAAGGTACTGTCTTGGTTCGAAGGGGAATTCGAGGCATATAACCCTGCAGATTGACCTCTGCCACACTGCCAGACCTGCCACCTTTGCACCAGAACGTTCTAAATGTCTTTTGTCATCTCATACTACCTCGGTTTTCTGACCAACCGAGGCAAAATACCCTACCAAATCCCTTGCATGGTTTTGAAAAGGAACGTTCCAAATTCCTGAACCACTGATACCGCTTCGGTTAGTTGGGAATTGATGCGGTAGATCTTTTATGCTTCGCGTGAGGCGCGAACCGAGGCCTATATGTTGAATATATTTTCAAAAATTCCATTTTCTAACACTTTTAGGCATCGGTTGAGATAGCAACCGAGGTAGTAGGTCTTTATTGTTTCAGTTAGTTAGTGGAACCGAGGTAATATCGTTTTTCTGGGATTACATCTCTAGAATCGCGAACAGTTTTCTTCTTCATTTGAACGAAACCTTTTGCTCTGCACAAATCGCCTTTGTCGTCGCTTCTGCTCGCCGTGCCTCCCTCGCTGCGCCACGCCTCCCTTGCCGCTCTCGTGCGCCTTCCTCATCGCTCTAGCGCGCCTCTGTCGCCATTGTCATCGCACCTCCATTGTCGTGCCTCCTTCACTCGCTCCATTCGTTCTTCATCTGCGCTACCCCCACTGCCTTCCACCATTCATCGACGTCGCCGACAACTTTTGTTCTCACCGTCACGATTTTGCTCTCTTCACCTGGTAAGTTCGCCTTTTGAGATTGATAGAAATAATTTTTTTTCTTCATTTTGAGATTGATAGAAATAACAATGGTAGTATATTATTTGTTGATGAGAATTTTGAGATTGATAGAAATAGCAATGATAGTATTATTTGTTGATGAGAGTTCATGCAAGGGAAGAAAAAGGGTTTAGCCATATTAATTAGGGATATAGAAATTAGGGGAATAGAATTTTGAATTCTTTGTGTTAAATGGGTTGATAATGTAAATTGATTGATAATGTAAATTGGTGTATAATTTTTTGTTAGAGATATAGAAATTAGAGAATAATATTTTGAATTGTTGTATTAAATTGGTTGATTTAGTGATGAAAGAAACTTTAAGGTTTGGAATCATGATACTAATTAATGTGTTGTTTGCTTTTGTTTAGATGTTATATTTTTGCGGGGGAAGTTTATACCTTCTTAAATGCAGACATTCTTCATTGGTGACAAACATGTAATTATCTGTTTGGTTCCTATTCTTAAAATTTTCCTTTTAATATAAACATGTAATTATTTGTTTGGTTAAATATATTGTTTGCTTGAATATATTGTATGTTGCATACAAAATTATTTGTTTGGTTGAATATATTGTTATTGTGAATTAGCCTTAGTTTCCCGTTTGAGATTCAATATAAAAATTATTTACTATCTCTAAATTTGTTTGTAAAAATGTACATTTTACAAGTGAATAGAGAGGAGATGGTAATATTAATTTTCAGGTATTGAATCTTGAATTGTCTAGTTGGAAAGTTTAAGAAGAGTAATAACTTTTTCATAGTTTATTAATATATACACTACATTTGGCGCGTTAGACTAACTTTGTAACATCATTGTAGATGCGCCGATGATTGTACAATGGGGATTCTACTACATTTGGAAGACATATTATGATCCCATTGTACTTACATCAGCAAGATGTTAAGGAGCTTGCGTTGTGGGAGAGAAGGGATTAATATTTCACTCGTTCAGTTTTGGATGATGTAAGTTTATGAGAACTTATTTATATAAAATTGATTTATCAAGTTACTTATATCAGATCATTTCTTGATTTCAGGTATATGTTTGGTGTAAGTAACAAGATGGGGTTTAATTATGTATATGGGTTCATTGACCCCCAAATGACTCACGAAGGAAATAGATTGACATCCAAACATTCATCACCAGCTGCTTTGCAATGGGAAAGAAGATATATTTTCTCCCCTATATACTTGGGTAAGTGAACTTTGTAAACTTTAAAGTTTCATTTATGATTTTAGTATATGAAAATTAAGTTACTACCAATTTCAGGCGTCATTGACAGCTACTTGTGATCTCCATACCAGAGAACACTACTATATAGTTTTGTTCATTGCACAAGTCTCCTCCTAATCCTCTTAGACAAGTAGTAGATTGGTAAGAACCTCAATGTTTGAACTTTATTTGTTATATAAATGTATGCTAAAGCAATTTTTTTAATAGTTCCCTTGCAGCACATATGATGTTGTTTGGGAGATAACTTGCTAAAGCTAAAAAGCTTGCATGGTTGGCCCTTAAGGTTTGGTATTTTAGTCCATACTTTGTTACATTTTGTACCATTCCAATGATGTTTCTTAACATTTTATAATTATGATGATATATTGTAGTGTAATAGACAAATCGGGTCATATAAGTGTGGTTACTACATCATGTATTGGATGATGACCACTATTCATGCACATGTTACTAGTGGAAGGGAAACGGTAATATTTTGGTTTGAATTTTATTTTCTCTATAGTTTAGATTTCATATACACTAATTGAAATCATTGTGTTTTATGTATAGATTCAATTTTACTACTTCAATTCCAGAGAAGTCACTTAAACTCATAAGGAAAACACTTGCTAAATATTTAATTAAATTGTATAATAGTATGTAGATATTAGGATATAGTAAGTTCTACCTTAGCATATTTATTATTAGTTTAATTTTGTAATTGGATTGATTTATTTTTCTAAGTTGATTTATGATTACATTGAATTGATTTATGCTTCTAAGAAGTTGATTTATGATTACATTGAATGAATTTATGTTTTAATATAATTTTTATTGAAAATATATGCTTCTAGATTGTTCTGGATTGTTAAATATATGCAGGTCTGTTTCTACAGTTGAGAATGTTGCAGAAACGTACATGTTCTTAAAAAAAACAGGAGAATACACCTTAGTTGTGACCATAATCGAGGTAGAAAGTCTTTTAAGGCATTAGTTCAGGTCATAATCGAGGCAGAAAATCTGGCGAAAAAGCAAAAAAAAAAAATATATAAAACACTCTATTGCCTCGGTTTGGGTCCCAACCGAGGTAGTAGAGTCTGAGATACTGTCTCAGTTCAGAAGGAACCGAGGCGAAAAGTGTTTCGAAAAAAGAAATAAAAAAGAAAAAACTCTACTGCTTCGGTTACATATAAACTGAGGTAAAATCCTACCACTTTTTTCCTCGGTTCACAATCGAGGCAAAAAGCCTACCCCTTTTTGCCTCGCCTGTATATACCTCGGTTGCGGAACCGCTGCCTGTAGGCGAAAATAACTGTTGTCGTTTCCCTTGACTGCACTAGTGATATTCACCTGGTTAAGGATGTTTTACTTTTTCAACTTATTTTATATAGTTGTTATAGTAAAATTAAAGTAAATAATTTGATTCATTTATTTATAATAGCATAATTAAAATATTTATCAAACATTAACTATAATTAGAAAATTATATTATAAAAATAAAAAATACAAATAAAAATGTTAATCTATATAATTGGTCAAATAAATAAATGGTTAATAATTTTAGAAGTCTCTATTTCTGCAGAATCGTCTCAAATAGGTTCTCGTATTTTTTTTTATTGTCCCTATTTCTGTAAAATTAAATCAATTGGACCCTTGCCGTCAATTTCAGTAAACGACATTAAGAGATCCATGACATGGCATGCTGACTATGCATTGCTTAAGTATGTGGTACACTCAGGGTACTAATGTCGTGTGTTTTGTAATTTTTAAATGAAAGAAATTTGGGATTTGACTAAATCTCTAATTTGGAAAAATCCCTTTTAAAAAAGGTGCGTGAGGTCTGAGAAGTTGTTCTCTTCGATGTGAAGTTGTTCTTCTTCGACGCGGGTATGTGGCTGGGTGGTGAATCTACTTCTACTTCTCTGAATGCCGAAATGACAGTTTAATCATCCTGATAATTGAGAGTCACCAAAACAGGTCTATTATTGCACATTTACAACAATAACACTCTCATCTAACATCTAGAATTTGCACCAAACATATGTAATACCCATAAGAATTAGCATTACATGTAGAACACATAGAATTCATCAACCAAACAACAAGCTAGTTTAAACCAAAATCCAAATGTGGTTTTGATTAGGATTTATTTTTGTGTCGTTTGAGAGATTAGAATCGACGAGACAACGTTGGATGAATAGAAAGAAAGGAATGAGGATGTTGAAAGGTAGCGGATGAGCGTTGTTGATGTGAATGATGTTGTCGGTAGGGAAAATGACGACATCATCGGAAGAGGAAGAATGCGAGAACTGATGGATCCACATAAGGAAGCTACCTTTGAGGTTCAACCTGGATCTACTGGCAAACTATTCTGAGTATCCAATGTTGGACGACCTGTGTCCCTACCTAGGAAACCACAGTCTGGGACAGAAAACTCATAACCGCTCTCGGAGTTGGTATCGAACCGACCCTTCCATGCTGGAACTCGTCTTCCACCGTCGGATGCTGGAGTACCCTGCCTCACGCAAGATCCCCTGTGCGCAAAGGCTATCTATATCCCCTACTACGTGAGCCTCGATGACCTACGCTACCTCTACGGCTTAGAATCAAACTTCAGCGCCCTACACGACCTCCACCTCTTCCACTTCCTCCAACAAGACAACCCCTAAATCTGGGCTCATCACATGGCCCACGACCACTTCCTCATAATGGTCCACCCCGCCTGGGACTTCTCCCAACCCCTCACCAACGACCCTCCCTTCCGGGGCACCTCCTTCCTCGAGTTCCCCCAATTTTTTAACCTCATTGCCCTCAAGCTTGAGGCCTGTGCGTGGCCCTGGCAGGACATGATGGCAGATCACCCTAAACCCCTAATACAATTGTAAACTCCCAAATCGCAACAAGCTCACTCACAAGCAAAGGGGAAGTATTCCCCTAAACTAAAAATCCTCAGGAGCACAGTGAGGCTGGAGGAGGTGGAGCGGCGCGCGAATTTGGCGGTGCGCTTCTCTAGTGGGAGCCGCCCCATGAGTTGCCAAGGGCGCGGCGGGAGGAGACGGAGGGAGACAACGGGGAGAGGATAAAGAGGAAGAGGATGAATGCGAGAAAGAAGGATAGTTTTTTAAAATTTAAAACAATTAAATTCCACGTAACACTAGTGCAGAATTGGGCTTAAACGTCACCCCATAGACGTTGGACAACAAAATAACTAACGTAAATTATTGACCGGTGACATTTTTGTAAATAAGTGGGCATTAAGACGTCTGTTAGGAGGGGCCCCGACGTCTATAATTATAGACGTCGGGGCCCCTCCTAACAGACGTCTTAATGCCTGACAAGTAGGTGAAAAGTCTTTTTTTTTCCGCCTTCGAGATGTCCGATCCTGCCACCCCGACATCTATATTCGATTATAGACGTCGGTGCCCCTCCTAACGGACGTGTATATGTTTGACAGGTAGATGAAAAGTTATTTTTTTCAGCCGTACAGACGTCCAATCACGCCAACTGACGTCTAAATGGCTTGTGAAAGTTGTTTTGGACGTCATATTAGTGAGGGCCCCGACGTCTAGTTTAGAATAGACGTCGGGGCACCTGGGGAGCCGACGTTTAGTTTGCTATTAAATGAGACATGAAATTCGCTGTTACGAGCACTTCATCGTCTTCCTTCTCTCGCCTTTTCTCTCCGCGGCATTGCTTTCCAGGTGCGTTTTTGTTTCTTTTGAACTGTTTAAACGTACTTTATTCCGATTATATTAGTCTTTGGTTGATTATCTTTCATTTGAACTAGTTAAAATGAGTTTTTGTTGTGTTTTGGTGCAGTTTTTCTCGTGTCTTTGGGTAGCGTTGTACCGCATTCTCCCTTTGCTAGTTTTCTTGTAAGAAAAGCTTGTTCTTTTGGATGTCTTATAGCGTTTCAACCCAAAACCGAACTTCGGTCCTTGCCTAGTTCTATTGTCACCGTTCATTTTCATTGTCGATTTTAATGGAACTAGGCAAGGACTCAGATTCGATTTTTGGTTGAAATTCCATAAGAGATCCAAAAGACGAAACCTTTTCTATGACGAAACTAACAAAGGGAAGAAGGTGCTACACTATGCTACCCAAAGACACGAGCTGCAGTAGACGTCGGTTAATGCAATGTCCGGCATCCATGGAGCTCTTTAGACGTCGAGGTCATGTAGTAACCGACGTCTATGAAGCTCTTTAGACGTCGGTTACTACATGACCCGACGTCTATAAAGACGTCGGGCCTGTTTTTGTCCGATGTTTGATTAACATCACCCACAAAGATGTCGGTTTTGGAGCTGACGTTAAAAGGCCAAAATAACAGACGTTAAATGCCCTTTCTGCACTAGTGTAACTCTGACACATGTTTCACATTTGCAAAGTCAGCATCCTACCTCACTACCTTTTTAACGACGTTATAACAAAATTGATGGCTAGGGTGATTAAATTTTACAGAAATAGGGACCTAATTGAGATTAAAAAGAAATACGATAACCTATTTGAGACGAGTTTACAGAAATAGTAACTTTCGAAATGATTAAACCTAAATAAATTAAACATTTAAATTATTTAAATATTATTAAACAATATTTTAATTTTAAGAAAAGTAAAACTATATGATAAAAGATACAAAGAATTATAAGCTAAAGACTAATCGACTTCTAACATTTAAACAAATTATTCGTTTTTAATTATACTCAGTTAGGTTAGCCCACGAGAAAACCATCTATTTAAGAAAAACAATAAAGCAAACAAAGCCTAACTTTGACTTTCAAACTCAATATAATATTTCCAATGTACATGAATACTCTAATAAGTCAAGCATAATATAACTATTTGAGATTTTTCTAATTCGTAACAGACTTTTTAAGACTGGTCAAAGTGGTGTATTAATTCTATGGCGATGAATAATAATTATTCATCACTTTCAAGTAGAAGAAGTAAAGAGACAATGTTCAAAATGTTTTATTTTATTTTAATATCATGATTTTAAAACTATAGATACTTTTAAAAACACAATAATAATTTTTTAATAATGTAATTAGATACAATAATGGATTGAGTTGTAAACGAATAATTTGTTATCTGACTTATATAATAAAAAATCATCCGCTATTTAAATAGATATTTGTTTAAAAGATATTTGTGAATATTTTAAAATTCAATAATACAGTTGGATATCTACAAATATTTAAAAAATATATATTTTATAAATTTTTAAAATAAAATTTAAATAAAATTAAAAAATATGAAATATAATATTAATTAAATTAAGTATAAATTACATTTTTATTTTTATCGTTAATAAATAATGAATATTTGTAAATACAAATAATATAATACTCACGTATGATCTCTTTATAAAGATATAAAAATACTTACTACTTTTATTCGTAAGAAACAAAAATTCGTGAGTACCACTTTTATAATAAATTTTATTCGCAAATACCTCAAACATAGATGCCATTTCTAAATATATATATATATATATATATATATATATATATATATATATATATATATATATTATCGTCAAATTATTATTATTTTTTAATTCTTGAGATAAAGATGTATCTCAAATGAAAAAAAAATCAAAGTTGAATAATTTAAACTCTAAACTTGAATTCAACCCTAAAATCCTAAAAATGCATTTAGTGTTTAAGAATTAAGATATTTATAATTTGAAGTTAATTAAAGCAATGAAAGTTTAATAAGAGGATCCATGATGTGTTGGATCCCAGCGATGGCCCAGAGAAAAAGAGGATAAGTTTTAAGAATGGAAAATTGGTGTAGATTGTGTTGGAAAGAAGGTTGAAGTGAAGTGTGGAGAAGAGAGACGTGTGTAAAAAGGAAGAGATAAGAAGCACACTTTAAGGACACGTGGAAGGAAAAGGATGAGAAAAGAAGAAGCAATAAGAACAGGTAGATGCATTTATTGCATAGGTTATGTTGTCTCTTACATAGAACCTCACTATCCTCAAATCTAATGTTGTGGTCCAAATCAAAAAAACATGAGGCTCTTTCCTTTCCACGGTCACACACCATTGTACTCCAACACAAGTTCCAATTTCTCTCTCTCTCTCTCTCTCTCTCTCTCTCTCTCTCTCTCTCTCTCTCTCTCTCTCTCTCTCTCTCTCTTTTACCTTCATCAAATATTTTTTTTTTTACACTTCTTTTGGATTGCACAAAGGAAAGATGGGAGGATAGAAACTAGGAAAAAAAAAAGGGATATGTGAGAGAGATTGTGATAGGAGGGAGGGGAAGAGTTTGAATGAGTTGATTAGAGGGATGGAGGTGGAACTTTTATCTTTGGTTGGTAAGTCCTTAAGATGGTAGAAATAAAATGGGTGTTAATTTTAAATGGGTAGAAGGATAGTATGCAATTTATTTTAAATATGAATATCCATGACCATTGTGCCATCATAGTAAAAACAATGGTTCAATACGAGGATCAAAATTAGAGCGTTGGATTGTTTATTTGAATATGAAAAGTTAAAAAAAATTTGTAGAGGAGGCTTGGTAGTGTAATTGAGTGGAGGGTAGGATATGTCTTGAAACAAAAGTTTGAGAGGTCTAAAAATAGTGTAAAGTTGGCTAATTATCACATCATATGTTTTACGGACTAAAAGATAAAGAAAAAAAACAGATAGTGATATCTTTTTATAAATATGTATAACATTCTTTTGTATTGAAAGCTTTTGGTCTGACATAAAAAGTAATATTTATGTCGAATTTTTGTATATAATTTGTAGTTAATATTGAGTTTTAGATTGGATTTTAAAAATGTTTGGATATGTATTTAGGTATTGTGTTTCTTTTTTTTCGCATTTTCGTCACGTGATTTTTCTTTTTTTTTTGTGTGATTATTTGTGTGTTTGTGGAAGTTTTGGAAGTAGTTTCCGTAGTTTGAATCAGTTATTATGAGTGTTTCATGGTGGTGGATTTTTTTCCAATTGCATTGAAGTTTGTAAGTCCAAGTGTGTGATTGATGTTAGTGTTTTAAATCTTCTTTGTACTTTTGAAATTAAAACTGCGAGTTTTAATTTTTTTTTTGAGTTAGGTTGGAGGTCTCCAAACACAAAATGACAATATTTCTGTTCGCTTTTATTAATGAAGCAAAGTCATCAACTACATTAGTGAAGAGAATGGTGGAGGCATCATTTGCTTTGGGAACTTTAATAAGGAGTTGTTCACGACAAAAAAGATACCACATTAGTACTGCATTTTGAACGTCATGTTGAGCCACGAGAAATAAAAGAAGAATTAAGATGAAGAAAAAATATCATAAGAATAAAATGTTTCACATCATATCTTATGAAGTCTAGCATAAATTTATGTCTCCCACATTTACATTAGACTTTTACTTGATGCAATTAGTCCTAATATCCAACCTAGAAAGTCTCTTTTATATTTGTTAAACAATTATTTGTTAAATAATTTTTAGATATTGAAACAACATTTAGAGAAAAAAACTATAAATAAATTAATGAACTTGAGAAATGGAAGGAAGGATACTATTAAGTATAATGAGTCTAGACTTAAACAAAAGCTAAGACTCAAATGGTTAAGACTGTTGATATTGGTATCGCGCAGCAAAACGTTTTAGAGAGCGTGATAACAGTCAATAACCAATAGTGGATGAGTGAATTGGTTCTTTTAAAAATTATGATTTTCTTTTAGGACTTTTGTCAAACAGTTTAAACACAAGAGTTATAAAGTCAAAGAAAATCACATAAAAGATTTTATCTTGGTTCGAATCAACAGATTCTACATCCAGTTGTTAATCACTATAAACAGTGATTAACCTTTTCCACTAAAATATTGTTTCAGATTACAAACAGATTACAGAAAGAATAAGAAACAGAAAACACCTTCCTTCAACACACGATGGAAGAACCTAGTTCAATCAACTTGAAGAAAATCGCTTCAACTTTAGACGCACTAAATGCAAGCTTCTCCTTTTCACAAGACTTGATTGAACTCTCTAAGACTTGAGAACTTCCTCAGAACTATTCTGTATTCTCAAAATGGCTTCATTATTTTTAAGGGTTTAGGAAAGGGAATATATAGGCCAGGAGTCAGAAACTGAAAAATTTACTCCCAATTGCTAGTGATAATCGATTATCATAAGTGATAATTGATTATTTGAGGTCGTTATGGGGTTTTGGAAAAAATGATAATCGATTATCCTTAGTGATAATAGATTATTTGCACACCATGAACAATATTAAATCAAGCAGTGATAATTGATTATCCCATGTGATAATTGATTCTTTGCGTGAACAACCCCTTTCTATTTTAGTTTGTGATAATCGATTATCCCTTTAGATAATCAATTATTGTCGTGAAGAAACTCTAGTTTGAGGTGCTTCTGAGTTGTTTATAATTACAAAATGAATCTTATACAATTGTTTCTACAAAGAATGCTTTTAACATTGATACAAAAGATTCTTTAAGTCTTCAGCTATAACATCATCAAAATCACTTCAAGACACCAATGTTCCTCATTGGTAACAATCTCCCTTTTTAATGATGATAAAAATCTCTTGTTAAAAAAATTTCTATTTTCCTGCATAAATTCAAACTTACAAACAACATAAAGATGTTAGTAATAACAACTCTTATTTTGAAGGTTGAGGCGATCCTCAATTTTGCCTAGCCTAGTATCAAAATACTTAAAGTGCTCACACACATAATCATGATGAGATTGATGCCTCTCCATGAGTTCTTCAAGCTTTGTTTGATGAAACAAACTCATCTGTTCCATTTGTCTTAAGAGATTGGAAAAATACTCTTCCATGGATAATAATGAGGAGGAAGGAATGACTGAAGGACCAGCTGTATGGATCAGCTTCACTTACTGGTTCAGTTATGTGAGCATCAATATCGTCATCTTCATCTTCTTGATTTTCCTCGTCTTTGTGGAGAAAGACATTACCATGAGCTACAAAGCTCATTTGGCGCAAAGTGGTTTCCCCAATTTTTGAACCTACTACTTGAATAGATTGGGTATATTCTCCTTCAACAATTACCCCTTTATATTCAAGAATACGAGATATAAGAAGGGCATAAGGAAGATGGTAAACTAGGTACTTTTGGGCTTTCAACATGGTGTCAATGATGAGAGAAGGTCAATCAATGTGGATATGGTTTAAAACACCATAGATAATAAGAAGATCTTGCTCAAAATATTGAGCATGATTTGTTGCACGAGAGCATAGGATCCGAACTATTAAGTAATGGATCATCCTTTCTTCCATCTTGAATCCTCCCACCAAAAGTTGTTGGCAGCCATATTATTGTTGAGGATTCCTAAGAAATGATTGAAAAGCAAGAAGACGATTAAATCCAGGAACTCCAAGATGAACCTTGACTGCGTCATCCCATATTGTTAGCATAGCCACATTAGTCCAAATATCATCATCAAGAATGATGCGGACACCTTTTACCTTGGTAGTGGCAACCCCATCACGAAGACGAAGGTTGTCGCAGAAAACTCGAATGAGGTCGGAATAAGTACATCCTTTTTGCTCTACTAGATTTGTCAGGCCATGAGCTTCAAACATATTTGGAAATTGGAAGCCATAAAATCTGTAGTATCCTAATCTGACGTACTTGCATCCAATGATTCTTTTTTTCCTGCCAAAAGTGAGGAGAACTTAACTTGTTTTTCAGGATCAGAGATCCATCCTTTAAGTGTTGCAAGTCTAGAAGCACGAGAACGGGAGGAATAGATGCACCACTAGTGTGTCTTCGAGTAGGCATTTTGCATCTTGAATCTACCATGAGGAGTAAGTAGATTTGAAGAAAAAGATGTAAAGAGGATAGAGGGAAAATGAGAGAAAAGCTTGACAGAGCTGGATTTTGGCAGAGTTTGGGTGCAAGTGGTGGTTATGAATCAATTATGAGTGGGTATTTATAGAGGAGATTGACAAACTAGTCGATTATGACCGTTTATAGCCGTTTCAAACTGTTACAATGATTATTTTTTGAACCAACGTCGACTAATAATCGATTATCACTAATGATAATCGATTATTGGTTCAAAAATTTTTCCGAGATAATCGCTGATAATCGATTGTCGATGAAGATAATCGATTATTTGTTCATGAAAACCCAGTTTCTCAAGAACATTTAAAGATAATCGATTATACCCTGCAATAATCGATTATTTGCGAATCAAAGGATGTTTCTTGAGACCAGAGATAATCGATTATGACCTTTTCATAATTGATTATTGCACGATGTTCTATGAAAAACACAATTTTGACATAAATTTTAATCCTAAGACATAAATTGTATTAATGTATTCAATGGTACAATCACCTTTTTGGATGTGGTCTCTTAAGAAGTGATGTCTAATTTCTATGTGTTTTGTTCTGGAATGCATTATGATGTTCTTAGTTAAGTTTATAGAACTTTTATTATCACATTTTAAAAGAATATGATCAAGGAAAATATCAAAGTCTTTCAATAGTTGTTTCATCTTTGGATATTGTGGAACTTTTCTAAATAGAATATTTGGAAGAAAAGGCTTTGTCAATTCTATATAAATACATCTTCTAGTTTTTGGCATAAATTGCTTTTGCCTTTACAAGAAGACAACTGAAATTCTCATCCGTTGAACACATACTTATAATTGTTAGGTGTATAAAAAATGGTTGGTTTTGATAGTTGTGTATGTAACTTCTTCTTCTATAGTCTTAAGCTTGTTGAGGTTTATTAAAAAAAGCATGGACAAATTCGATATGGATATATGCTCAAGATAGTCTTTTTTTTTTTCGAACCTCATAAACATAGAGACAATTGACATTTGATGTTTTTTTAGGGGGCACATGGAAGCTTAGTATTGTTGGAGAATTTTTTTTGAATTTTTTAATAGATATCTAGATCTTTTGATCACTGACAATGTGAAAGCCTTTTAAATAATTTATTTTGGATTTTTATGTCAAACGTTATTGTAGAGCACATAAATTTACATTCCATGAAAAAAATACTTGAAGTAAATTTAGACAGGTCTATAGAAATATTTGATGTAAATTTATGTTAGACAATTTTATAGATCTAGCGTAAAAGTACAACATTACATCAGACTATTTTAGGTCAAACATACAAAAAAAAAATTACATTAAAATAAATATTTTTAAACTTGTTTTAATTGAAGGTGTTGCATATGAAAGATTTTAATAAAATTCAAAAATAACATATGAATAGAAAACCAAACTTAGAAAAGAAATTTGAAAAAAAAAACAAAATTGAAATGTAAAAATTAAGTATTTAATATCCTTTAAAACTAGATACCCGTGACATTATTAACCGGAGATGGTAGCCATAAAATTAATAAATGTGATATGAATATATATATAGTGTTAGTTTATAGTTGGAATTAGAACTCTAAACTAATTTGATGGCCAAATATACTATAGTAAATCGAACTATAGTCTCATATATATTCAAACTTAATACTATTTATCGTAAGTCGCCTAGTTAAAAAAGTTTTCATTTAATTCTTTTATACTTTTAGTAGACAATTATTATGTTTAATATACTTGAAATAATTTAGTATAGTTTTATTTTATTTACTCAAATATATTAGCTTAAGATGTATGTTTGTGTTTATCTTATAATTGTAATGATCATGCTTTTTTACATGTGAACAAGTAATAATGCATGTTCTGAATAATTTCTTAATTAATGTGGTCAGGAAGTATTTATGTACGTTTAAGGAGATTTTAGTGTTTTTAATGTCTATATGTGTAAATATTTTATTTTTGGATGATACTAAATATTTTTACGAAATTTATATTTTATATATGTATGGTGCGTGTGTTTTATATAATTTAATTTTATTATAGTAATAATGAGTCGTGAAACATTATACTCTAATTTAATTACATTAATATAAGTAAAATGTTTGAATCCTCTCCTAATAAAAAATTTGTAACTCAAATGTAAAATTTGTAGAACTAATAAAAATTTAATATCCCAATCATTATCAGAATAAATTGTGTGCTGTTAAGAAATAATAAATTTTATTGCTATTTTATAATTTGCGTTTGACTTAATGTCAAAAACAAACCTAAGAATATATATATATATATATATATATATATATATATATATATATATATATATACACTTTATTTTTGTTATATATATATATATATATATATGTGTGTGTGAAATATCAAATCCATAATATTTTTTTTAGACCAAATCCAGTATGGTTCCATTTATAATAAAACATGGAAACATGAATTATTATTTCTTTTGTTCCACCTATAAGAAGTAAAAGTGATTGAATTTTGAAATAGATGTGGTACAAAATGAAAAGATAAGCAAAGTACCAAATTAATAAGACAACTCATTGAACACTGAGAAAAGAGCAAAATATACCTTAGATAAGTTGAGAAACCTTATCCAATGTCATCTTTATGTTGGGGAACCAAATCACATGTTCTTGGATTTCATCTCATTCAAAAACACATCACAAAATAATTCTAATTTCTCATATAATATATACATTTTAATTTTTTTTATCTAATTTGATGAAATTTATCTCATCTTCTTGATACTTTTTATTCTGTCAAATCAATTTTATCAAAATGGGACCATCCAGAAAATAATTTATGGGAAAGTTAACTTGTATGACCAATGAAAGTCAAAAAATAAGAAACATTACATAAAGTCTTATCACTCTTTCACTTTCCCTATATATATTTTTCTAGAAACAACTGCTTCTATTTTTACTAACCAATCATATTTATTTTAGCCATCCAAATTAACATTTTGAGAATTTTCTAGATAATCATAACTTCTTCACCCTGAATTAAAGGAAAAAAATAATTGAGGAAGTCACAAAATGTTAAAAAAGGTGTATTTTATCTGAAAGTTTTTTTTTATATTTATTTTGATATAGTATGTTTTCCTCTGTTTTGTCTTTAGATGGTAATTGGATTTGAACATAATTACTACTGAAGGTTTCCTATTATTATTATTATTATTAAAAAGAAGAAGAAGAATACTAGTCAGAGTAAATCTGAATTTAGTAAATTGCAGTATCATAAAAACAAAAACTTTAAAGATTAAATGTAAGATCTTATTTATAATGTTTGGAAAAAGTTATATAAATCCTCTTTGAATTAATTTACGAAAACGACTTATAGTTTTATAAGTTTATTGTTGTATCATATAAAATGAGTTTCAATGGTATAAGCTATAATGTAATATAAGTTTATTAGATGAGAATTCAGTTACATTTATTATTAAGGATGTTTGTAAATGTACAGTATTTTTTTGAGTTTCAAATAACTAGCGTATTATTAAAATTATATCAATTTAAAGTTATGAATGTAAATGTAATATTTTACCACATGTGCCGCACATGTGTGTTTATTTTTTTAATATTATAGGTTTGAAAACATTTTACAATGTTAATCAAATATTAATTAAACAAGGAAATTCAGTAGTCATGATGATAATTGTAAATCTATTTTGCCAACAATTATGTAAGATATCTTCTCAAATATATATAATCATTCTATTTACACTAAAATATAATATATTAAGAATTTAATTTTTACCAAACTTTTGAGACGAATCAACTCCAACAACATAACTTACGTTATTCCATCGAAAGGTCGAGATAGTCGAGAGGTCAAGAATTTAGGTGATTGAGTGATTAAGTATGCAATTGTATTATTTATTTTAGCTTATTATTTGTATGTTAACATGCTTAAAGTATTGTTAGATTTTAACATGAAAAATTCATAATTATATAAATAATAATATTTGTTTTATAAATTTACTTCAAAAAGTAAAAAATATTTAAGTATGAATCGAAATGACTAAATTAAAGATAAAAAAATTAACTGTCATAAAACAAAGATCGATCAGTATGTAACTTTGAAGATGACGATAGAAAGAAACGTCGTCATTCTTATATAAATTTGCTTATAACTCTTTGATACTTAATCTCTCTATTCCATGTCTTTAAAAAATTGAATTAAGTAATGATTACTCCTCAAATTAAGAAATGGTTGTCTCCTACATTGAAATTGGGGATTAAGTAAACAATATAAAAATCGAGCCAGCAAAAGAGATTATCTTAATGATTAAACTGTTTGATTAATATCTTTATTAAGATCGATGTTATATGACCAAATACGACCGCACTTTGCTTAACTCTAAATTAATTGTTTATTAGCTTAATGTCTCCGTCACTAATAACCAAGAGGATATGATTTTTCCACTTTGGGATATAGCATGTGTTTCGAAATCTGATACCACATATTCTATATTTTCTGCTCCCTCTTCTTCTGTCACATGTTTATTTCATATTCATGGCCACTTTACAATATTAATTTTATATTCATTTTTTTATTATGTTCTAACTGTTTATTATGAACGAGTAAATAAAAAGTATGAGAAAAGAAAAACCTAGTTATGGTAATCTGTAGTTTATGATAAGATTTTATATGGATCTATCTATAGATCTTTATTATTGATCAATAAAAAAAATTGTGATTAGAAAAGAAAAAGCAGTGATTATAGGAAAAAATAGTACTTATTAGCAGAATCTTAATAAAATAATATATGTGTGCGTCACTTTTTGGAAATTTCAAAGATGACCCACTAATTATAATAATAAAAAACAATCTCTATGGGAGAACCCTTTGAGGCCATGGTAGAGCCACGTATGAAGCAAGGGAAAATGAAGATCGAATGAAATGAAGAGTCTTTAACTCAATGCTCAAAAGGGTAACAAAATTATAGAATGCCCAACGTGGAAACAATCTGAGGCTGCGATGAGAGGTTAAAAGAGTTGCAAAATTCGGCAGAACTTTACTTTTGGTAATTCCAAAACATTTTCTTTATTCCATTATCAGTTTTTTTCTTTTATATTATTGTTACTGTTGTTTTTGTGGGGGAGGTGTTGTTTGTTCTGTACTTTTGTTTTATTTTTTTATTGTGTGTTTTTTCTCTTTTTTGTGATTTTCTTATAATATGAAAAATGTTTGGAATTTATGAGGCTGTCAAGCTTCAATGTGCTTGTGTGCAACTAGAAAGTTTTTGTTGTGTGGTTCTGTTGCGAGGTTGGCCTAGCAGAAACAGGAGATCCTCCTATGGTGTCACTGGTACACCTCTATCTCTCTCTCTCTCTCTCTCTATCTCTTCTTCTTCTTCGTCTTTCTCTCTTTTTCTCTCTTCGTCTTTCTCTCTTTGTCTCTGTGTCTTGAAAACGTGTATCTCTTTGTCTACCCGTTTACTAACTCTGATGGGTGGGTGGTGGGCAATTTTGATCAATTTGGATAAAGTTTGGTGCTTTTTTTGGAGGGTCTGCGTATGTTTTCTCTAGTGTTGGAGTTGAGAAACCTCTAACCTTTGTGGAAGAGTCTGTGTATCTTTTTCTTTTGGTTTGGTTTTTGGTATCTTGAATTTTAATCATCTGTCCCTATTAAAAAAATACTTTTTTTTTCTTTTACTGTAGTTATCTGAATATATATTGGTTTTTGTTTAAAGGGATAGATTGTATACTGAAGAGTTTGTGATTTCATGGTGCTGACTTCACTGGAAGTTGTGATCGTGTGAAAAGGGTGAGAGGTAGATTTTGATACAAGGGTCTTTGTGGTTTTTCTGGAGGCAGTGAAATGAGTTTTGAATTATAATGGTGATGGTGGAGGTGCAAGAGTGTGAGGGAAGTTGGAGGAGGATCATAGTTTTTGGATGTGTTGTTGTACTTGGCCTACGTGCAACTCTAGCTGGATGAAGATGGAGGGTTCTTCAGGGTCTGCTTTTCAGAATTCTGGCAGTTCCAGGGCTTTGAACAGTTCTGGAGTCTCGGATAGGAACCAAAGAGTTCATTATCCTGAAAGGAACCCCTTCTCGGGTGAGGCATCTCAGGATTCGGGGTACAAGAAGGAAAGGGAAAGGGTTCCGTTGGGTCAAGGTGATCAGGCAAAAAATTTGGGTGGTGGGTTTTCTGGGTTGTGTGAAGATGAAGTTGAGGTTGACCCCTTTTATGGTGCTGTGGAATGGGGTGATATTAGCTTGAGGCAGTGGTTGGATAAACCAGAACGATCGGTGGATGCCTTTGAATGCTTGCACATATTTAGACAAATAGTAGAAATTGTTAGTGTAGCGCATTCTCAAGGAGTTGTAGTTCATAATGTGAGGCCTTCCTGTTTTGTCATGTCTTCTTTCAACCATATCTCGTTTATTGAATCAGCATCTTGTTCAGATACTGGCTCCGATTCTTTAGGAGAAGGATTAAACGACCAAGGTGGTGAGATCAAAACTCCAACATCTCTCTGTCCCCATGATATGCATCAGCAGAGCTTGGGAAGTGAAGATTTTGTGACTGTCAAGACATCTACAACCACTGCTCGCTCAGATTCTAGTTGCATGCTGTCGAGTGCTGTGTATGCAGCTCGTGCATCTTTGATAGAAGAAACAGAAGAACATAAAATGAAAGATAGGAGGAAGGATGAAGAAGTGGAAGGGAAGAAGCAATCATTTCCAATGAAGCAGATACTGCTAATGGAGATGAGTTGGTACACTAGTCCTGAAGAGGTTGCTGGTGACTCTAGTTCTTGTGCTTCAGATGTTTATCGATTAGGGGTTCTTCTTTTTGAGGTTCATAACAGAAACTGTATAACTCTTAAGTTCTTATATTTTAACAGGGTGCTTTGATACGCTTTATCTTCTTCACTTTGTTGTTACAATGGATGTAAGATACAGTGTTGAAAGTCCCTGTTTACATTTGTATGTAATCTAATTCTATTAACTTGCATGTGACCAGCTATTTTGTCCGCTAAGCTCGAGAGAAGAAAAGAGTAGAACCATGTCTAGCCTTAGACATAGGGTTCTTCCTCCACAGTTACTTCTAAAGTGGCCCAAAGAAGCTTCCTTTTGCTTGTGGTTACTGCATCCTGACCCTAGTAGTCGTCCAACACTGGGGTAATTGTCTTCATAGCATGGTTTTTACTTCTTTTTTTCATATTGCAAGACAAAATTCCAACTTGTTCGTTATATGTTCCAATTACTTCCATTTGAATGCCTGGTTTTCTTACCCCTTTTTGTTTTCTATTTCTTCAATTTTTGAGATACTAAAAGTTTTTTATTCTGCTAATTGGCAATTTATTTTGAATTAAGCCTTTATTAGCTGTTTTTACATTAAATTCCTGAGATTATATAAGCTTTAAAGTGTCTGATTTACTTATCTCTTAGATTCAAGGCCCACTATAAAGTGTCTATTCCAGAAACTAATTAAATAAGTTCAATAATAATATAGAATGAGCATGAGAGTTTATGTTGTAACTTTTGCCTAATCTTGCTGTGTTGGATTGAATTAGTTTTTCAAAAAGTTTTATGTCAGATATTTATGATTTTTTTGAAGGTGGAAGATAGGTAATAAATCATTTGCCAAAACAAATATGACAATATTGTGTTGCATTTGCTTTCTTGTTGAAATATTTTAGGAATTTCTACCCTAAATACGATTTTTTTAATATTTCTCTCTGTAAGAATTCATGGGAATTTGAAGCTTCAATTGGGTTTTGTCTCACGTGAAGAATCATAGATTTTTGCACCATATGCTATAGGGATACAACTAGTGTCCATTTTTAATCCTGTAAGAAACATTACATATTTTTTAAACCAATTGTTGTGTTGCAGGGAGTTGTTGCAGAGTGAGTTCCTTAATGAACAAAGAGATGATATGGAAGAACGTGAAGCAGCGATAGAGCTGAGACAAAGGATTGAGGATAAGGAGTTGCTGCTAGAATTCCTTTTGTTACTTCAACAGAGGAAACAGGAAGTTGCTGAGAAGTTGCAACACACTATCTCTTTTCTGTGCTCAGATATTGAAGAAGTGACTAAGCAGAAAATTAGATTTAAAGAGATTACTGGTACTGAACTGGGGAGTGATGATCGTTCAGCATCAAGTTTCCCATCAATGACAGTTGTGGACAGTGATGATTCTGCATATGAAGGGACTAGAAAACGAGTCAGACTAGGGACTCATGTTAAAAACAATGAGGAATGTGATGATGATGATGATGATGATGGAGGAGATGATCAGAAAAGTAACGGAAGTTTTCTTTCAAAAAGTTCTCGGTTAATGAAGAACTTTAAGAAACTCGAGTCAGCATACTTTTTAACACGATGTAGACCGGCGTATTCCTCTGGGAAACTGGTGAGTAGGCATCCTCCTCTAGCAAGTGATGGTAGAGGTTCTGTTGTTTTGACTGAAAGAAGTTGCATCAATGACGTGAAATCAAAAGAGCAGTGCAGGGAGGGTGCAAGTGCTTGGATAAATCCTTTTTTAGAGGGATTGTGCAAGTATTTATCATTCAGCAAGATAAAGGTTAAGGCTGACCTAAAACAAGGGGATCTTTTGCATTCATCCAACCTTGTATGCTCACTCAGTTTTGATCGAGATGGAGAATTTTTTGCTACTGCTGGTGTGAATAAGAAGATTAAAGTGTTTGAATGTGATTCAATCATAAATGAGGATCGTGATATCCACTATCCAGTTGTGGAGATGGCTAGCAGGTCAAAGTTAAGCAGTTTATGTTGGAATGCATACATCAAAAGTCAAATTGCTTCAAGTAACTTTGAAGGTGTTGTGCAGGTAAGTCCATTGCCATGCATGAGTTGTTTATGTTATGTGCAACAATGTTGTAACTTATCATCTTCTTATTCAGTTGTGGGATGTGACAAGAAGCCAAGTACTCTCTGAGATGAGGGAGCACGAGCGGCGCGTCTGGTCCATTGATTTCTCATCAGCAGATCCAACAATGTTGGCAAGTGGGAGCGATGATGGTTCTGTCAAGCTATGGAGTATCAATCAGGCAATTCCATTTTTGCACTTGGTGGATGTCAGCTTTGAAACTAAACGTACTGCAGTCATCTGTTGCATGTTTTATGTATATTATGCTGGATGTGTAATGAGTTGTTTCTCTCACCTGGGATGTTTCTGCAGGGAGTTAGTGTTGGAACCATCAAAACCAAGGCAAATGTATGCTGTGTTCAGTTCCCTCTGGATTCTTCTCGTTTCCTTGCATTTGGTTCAGCAGATCATAGGATATATTACTATGATCTTCGCAACCTTAAAATGCCGCTCTGTACTTTGGTTGGACATAACAAGACTGTCAGCTACATCAAGTTTGTAGACACTGTCAACCTTGTCTCAGCTTCCACAGATAACACTTTGAAGCTTTGGGATTTGTCTACGTGTGCATCTCGAG
Source organism: Vigna angularis (assembly GCF_016808095.1). Lineage (NCBI taxonomy): Eukaryota > Viridiplantae > Streptophyta > Magnoliopsida > Fabales > Fabaceae > Vigna > Vigna angularis. Next base: position 13,714,975 of record NC_068980.1, read on the forward strand.
TTATAGACTCACCGATTCAATCTTTCACAGGTCACGTCAATGTTAAGGTATTTATCTTTTCACAAAAGAAACTTATGTCTTTACTGTCATGAGTTCTCTCAGTTATAAGGACTTCTGCATTAATCCTTGTTCATGGAGTTGCATTCTTGTTCTTTATGTTTGGGATCCACATACTGCTCAAATTAATTGATAGACCTGTGTTTACATTTGATGGTCGAAGTTTACATTTGAATTGTTTACAGACATGTTTCAACTCAAATATCAACTTGGAACACCGTTTAATACATAAAAGAAAAGATTGAATTAAAATAATTATATCCATTCATTTTTATTTCAAAGTTTCATATTAGAACGAATTCCAATTATGCATCGAAGTTTATAGACTTAAAACATATTTAACCTATACATTTTCATATAAAAGTCACTTTTTATTTTCAATTGAGGTACTACATATTATCTTGCTGATGCATCTTCCCTTTGTTGCAGAACTTTGTGGGATTATCAGTATCTGATGGTTACATTGCCACTGGTTCAGAGACAAATGAGGTATTTCATTCATGTTCCTTGTCTATATCTCAGTTTTCCTGTTGATTTTACAGTACTAATGAAGGTAAACATTCTGTGTGCATCAGGTTTTCATATACCACAAAGCCTTCCCAATGCCTGCACTGTCATTCAAGTTTCAGAACACAGACCCTCTTTCCGGTAACGAAGTGGATGACGCGGCGCAATTCGTGTCATCCGTTTGTTGGCGGGGTCAGTCGTCCACCTTGCTCGCTGCAAATTCGACAGGGAATGTCAAAATTCTGGAGATGGTTTAGGTTGCTGACCTCTACACAGCATTCTACAATGATATACAAAGTTTGCTGAGCATGAGGTGACAGAACCTTTGTTTAAGATTAGCTTCTGTTGCCATTAAATGCTATACAAAGGAGTATATAGATTCCTTGATTATTATTCGCAAGTTGTAACATAACAAATTTTTGCATTAGTAGTTCATAGCGGAAGCAGTTAAAGAGAAGAGTGAGGTTGATCTCTTGCAAAACAAAACAAGTTCTGTAGATAGTGTCACATGGAAAAAAAAAAGTGAAGGTCAAAATCTATATCAGATTTTATTACGTTTATGATCCATATACAATTTGATAGTCATAGTGGAAGCTAATATGTTTGTGTAGAATTCGTAATATCTACAGATAAAAATCTAGTGTTTTTAACGAATTTTCTCCGGTTAATTAAATATAAATTATACACAAGTTACCAGTCACTTTTTTAAGTTGAATGAATTGGTAGTTTTAAATAATTATATTCATATTTTCATCTTTGACTAGTTTTTTTTAGGAAAACTAATCTTTGACCAGTAATTACAATTTACAGCATGATCTTACTTCATGATGATTCCCACAATGAATGATGGAAAAATTGTATTCTCATATAACTGGGAACATTGTTTTTAAGCCAATTAGCTCTATTATTACATCTCTTTTTTTTTAAAATTTTAAAACCTTTCTTAACAATCTTAAAGCATATAACCAAATACATTTTTTAAGTATTGTTCAAACCAATTTTCCTAAATCCAAAGAGTAGTATTCGCACGAATGTGATTCAACAAAAACAGTCTCAAATTGAAACAGATGCACCAGAGATAAAAAAGAAAAAATAATACTTGCTAAATTGTTACATAATAAGTCATAATCTAAAACATACCAGAACATAACCAAAGAGAACGAATAAGATTGTGCTTGTCACCAAAAACCAACGTTCCTTCCCACCACAATCTTTTCCAAATTGTTAAAACATGTCTTAATATATCAGTTAACCATTGCAACTAAACTAGAGAAAAGTAAAAAAATAAATAAACCCAGAGGTCCACTGAAATATTGATCATGATAAATAAATTATCCAAAATCTGTTGTATATCAAAAAGATTGTGACTGAGACATGAAGTAATGGAAAACGTAAACAAAAATGTATAAAATTCTGGGATCATGACGCAGCTAAAGAATTGTGTTACCTCTAAGTAAGCAAGACCTACAAAAAGAATGATGACCCTCATGCCATCTTTGGTACTTCACATAGAGGCAACTAACTACAGCTAAGTTGGGGATTGATCATTGATTTGCTATATTATGAATGAGGTGCAATTTCACTATAACATCAGAAACTTGTCTTTCCTTCAAGTAGGTAGGTGCTGGAATACTAATGTATCTGGTTATAAACATAACCTTCATCTATTCAGCTCTTCCATCCACAACCACAAAGGTTCTCAACAGGATCTATTTACACTGATCCTCACCAGACTTAGCCTTCAAAATTAGCCCAGTGACAAGGCGATGAAGTTTTTGAGACCCTGGACCAGGTTTGAGTTTATAAATGTTCCCAATCTCAGAACATTTGGGTCTTCCAGCACACCAGCCGCCAAGAGGGAATAGTCCATTTCTCCTACGGAGAATTTTCTTATCAATCACATCCAAGGATGGATCATCTTGATTAAATTTTCTAGCAAAGGCAGCACCACTTTCAAACATTTTATCTGTGTCATTAATGTTAAGCACATGAGGGTGCTGTTTAGGAGGGTTGTCCCAGGAAATATAATGCAAGTCATTATTGACAATGGTTTTAGCTAACTCTGGCACATTGCATGCAACAGTCTGAAAGTATCCTTCAGGGGAAGACAAAAAATTAGTGTAGTACATGAGAAGGGTTCTTGGCAGATTGTCCCATCCCCATATAATATACTCAACAAAGTCATGTGACAAAACCATCCATGCTGAACCTGCAATGTGTGTACAATAATTCAACACAAAATCTTCAGAAAGCAATGTAAAAGGAATGCATCTAATAATGTAAAGGACTTGTACGCTATCATGTATGATTGTTATTAACTTATACAATCACTATCTTAAAAATCATCTCTAACACGATTTAACATGGGTTAACAGTGTAAGGATATTTTATACTGTCAGGTGCATAGATTTTAAACTTAAGTAAACAATGCAAGTGGGAAATTGATGATAAGCCAGAAACCAGCCATGGTAACTTATATGGACTAGAAGGAGAATTACTCGATTGAAGGTTAAAGAATGATCAGTCCTCCCTCCCCAGCCACAAAAACAAATTTTCCTAGTCCAAATGCCCAAACAGAGAATCTCTCATGAAACAAGCACATTTCATGGATTGTAAGAACATAAGTTATTTAAAATACACATGGAGACATTTGAATTCCACATTGAGAAGCTATGTCCTTCTAGAAAATTAAATGAACCAGATAACTTATTAAGATATCAGAACCAAGGTTATACTTTCTTATCAAAACTAGTCTCTGCAACTACAGTATATACCTGACTTCATTCTCTAAGACTGTACCATTCTCCTAATTTGCATGTCAACCTTTAGAAAAGCGACTATTGACAAAGAAATAGATGGTAAAGAGGAGAACACTAACCAGTGAAAAGTTTAAATGCTGTTGGCAAGGGTCTCTTAGGTTCGACCCAAAATACATCAGATTTGTTTGACATGTAAAGCCCGGGGTCTACAATTAAAGGCATTGCTCGCTTATCACTGCATATGGTTCAAATTATCATTATATATGTAAATACAGGTCTCATATGTCATGGGGGGAGGGGACAATTCGTTATCCTATGTCAAGGCTGTTTGTATCATATGAATAAGAGAAGCAAGAACTTACAACTTCCATCCTAAGTGACTAGTGTGCTCAATGAAGTTAAGGCCTCTATCTAAATCTGAAAAAGTAAATAGTAGATCTGCACAAAATTAATTTCATATTAGTCTAACAGTAACTGGGCAGAAAAAGTTGTAGTCCTAAAAAGTATGAGTCAGAACAAATTAAAATAGAAACAACGTAGGATAATAAAGTTACCATCCTGAGTCACAAGAGGATAGTCTGAAGCACTAAGATTAATGAACCAATCCCAATCTTTACTTCTCTTGAGCAGAATGGCACAAGCATGAAGAGTATTAGAAACCATGGTTGGTCCTCGGTAAGTGACCATGTTAGACTTTGTGATGAAATAAACGTTTCCAACCTCAGCGAAAACATGTTGTCTTTCAATTCTATGAGCAATCTCATTCCTTTCCTCTATGGGCGATTCAAGGTCCATATGAACAACATAATGGTTTAGTGGATGATAGAGAGCATGGAGAGTTCTCCAAAGCTTTTCCAAATCACCTTTTGAACCAGACATTAAATAGGCAAAACGAGGAATCCCAGGCTTAGCCGGTGTCGGAGCAGGAGCAGGAGTAGCCCTCTTCTCCTTCAAAACTGGGGAAGTCTGGTTTGAGCGTAAATGAGATGGTAGAAAGAAGAACAGTGAATTGATAGAGTGAATTGAAGACACAAGACCCATGTTGAAGGATGTGACTAGAAAGAGCATGCATATGGCTGAACACACTAGGAAAGGATATAACCATTTCTTCTCTATGTTTAAGAACCCCATAACTGAGAACTATCATGGATAATACTTCACATTCTAGATTCCATTCATAACTTCAACACAATTTGACAATTCACCATCAAACAGCCACCACAACACACATATTTAGCATCCTCCTCAAATATCTTCTCAACAACCTCTGCCTTGGAACAGTGTCTGTTGCATCAAAATCAAATATTATATTCTGGAAACTGTATAGTTCTCTAACTATTTAATAAACGAAGGAATCACAGTTCCGTAATCAAACAGGTTAAGCACCAATAAGCAAATCGGTAATTAGAAACACAAAAATATACGCATCTATGCATGTCTGGTGAAACGAGAGACAATCCTGAACATAATGAAAGAATCGAAGAAAAAGAGGCATAAGAATATTAAAAGCATTAAACAACAACGGATTTTGTCCCTGACAATGACGAGGTGAGAAGAAAAAATATGTAAGCGAATGGCGGAACGAAATTGATCACCAGAAAACAATAGCCCGAAAAGGCAACGATCTCTAACAAATCGATAATTACTGAAATTGAATCAAGATGGATTTTTAGCTCAAACAACGGTTCAAAAATATTTATCAACAGAATATGATCATCAAAAGAACAAAACAACACGAAAAGAAAAGAAAAGAAAATAAAAAGAAGAAACCCCAAATGAACAATTCTTTGATTCAATCTTTCACAATCCAAGAAACAGCAGAAACACAGAGGAACAAAGAGAGAGAAAAAGAACCTGCATGAGGAAGAACAGCAGGAGCCGAAACCAAAGGGTAAGCATATTCAAATAGAAAACATTAAAAGAAATATGTTTAGTGTGAATTATCATTATAATTATTATTATGATTGTGATTATGATTATGCAGATCAAAGTAATGAATTTACTGCAGAGATAAAGACGAGAGACAAACCAGTTTTGCGATGCAGGAGTTGTCCACGTCTAAGAATGACATGAGAGAGAGTGTGAGAGTGACAGAGAGAGAGAATCAAACATTGAACATAAATTGAATAAGAGAAAGAAAGGTGTTTCTTTTGCTTTCGTAACTTCTGAGTTATAGCTTGTAAAATGTACGTTCATTTCAAAGTGCTTCAATCTACGTGTCAGACAAAGCGCTTCCATTTCTTTTTGTACCTCTACACACATATTTATCATTTCTAACTTTTTAAATTCTACCAATATAGGTAACCCATTATTAATGCTTTATAATATAAGATAGAGTGAATATAGTTTTTAGATAGAAAATGTAAAGTAGTTTATGTGTATATGAAAAAAGATTTTTCCCCTTTAAATAGTTTGTAGAAAAATATTGTCCAAATATATTAATAGTATATTTTAATTAGTATTGTGTGATTTTTTATTTATAAAAGCTACTAATTATTTGTTATTAGATAATTGTGTTTATGTTGGTTTATAAAGATTGATGTTTTAATAATTTGGATTAGGTTAACGTTGATAAAGAGATGATTGAAACAAATTGATGTTACTAGTTGTAAGTGTCTATCATTGTCACAATGCTTGATAAGCCAAACACAAGAGGGGTAATGGAGTTTGTTAAATAAAAATTTCCTTCAATTAGTTCTATTTGGAGAATTTATTATTCGTCGAAATCATTAATTATCTGAAGAGAGAATGGATTATTATTTTTTGTTTTATTCAATAATTTATTAGGGTAATTAATTGTGAATTGAATATATAAAAATTAACAAAATTTAACGATAACCTGATTCATAATATTTTCATCAATTGAGGTTAACCGGTTTAAGATTAATACATATACAATACTGTTTTAAAAACATACTCATAAGAAAATTATGAGAATTGATTTTATTATATTAGAGCCGAGAAAAAAATCATAAAATCTTTTAGAAAAATTTACAAAGACTTATTATTGATTATTTTCATGTAAATTTTAATTTTCTAAAAATATAATTTTTCTACATTATTTATGGAATTTTCAACTATTAGTTGTTTTACAAGCTGTCAGGACCATTAAATTCAGAGAAAAGTAGAATCCAGGTGTATGCAGCTGGTTGGACCGAGTGATTTTACGGTAGTATATAAGTAAATTTTTCAAAACTTTGAGCCACTTTCTGCATGCACCTCTTCTCTCCAAATTTCTGAGTTTTATTTTCTCCTCCTTCTCTTTAAAATTCTCACATTTTCCTTCTTTTGATCATCAACCAGGCGGTGCCTGAGTTTTTCCCCTGGTGGCAAGAGTCTCTCTTTTCATCAATCGAGTTGTTGTTGGAGTTGGTAAGTTAAATTCACTCGTTCTTTGAAGTTTCTGTATTTTCTTATACATGCGAGCACTGTTCAGCTTGCATGTGTTCATCATCTACTTCTCTGAAGTTGTTTTCTGTCTTTGATCCTCTAGTTGGTTCATTTTCACCGATCGGAAAGTAGTAGGTTGCCTTAGAAGCTGAATTCTGGTTAGTCAACACTGTGGAAGCGTAGGAAGTGTCTGGTTTATTTGAGGTAAGGGAAGCTAGTAATTTAATTATGTTTGTTTATGTTTGAAATGATTGGTTGAACGTGTGCATGTGTGATTAATTTGATATTTGCTTGATTTCTGTGTATTGCCGAGACCTGTGAACTCGTTGAGAAGTTCTGTAGTATTTTGTAGAATGCAGAGCGCTTATTGTTGAACGCTTGGTCAGGTCATGTACTCGGGCTTAGCGGTAGTCGTTTTTTTCGTGATAATTTAACGTAGTGTTGTTCGGTTTAGTATTGACATTCAGTTTTAAAAATACTTGTTTTCGAACTCGGCAGTCTTCGGATTGGTATTAACGTTCGTTCTTAGTCGTACTATGTTTAACGTTCGGTTTTTAGTAGTATTCGGTAGTCATAGTGATCGGCCTGCTCGGTCCTTAACCGGGTTTGGTCTCTTTAGTTTTACAGATGTTGAACGTTCGGTCTTAGGTGTGTGAGTCATTTTTTATAACACTCGGTCTGAGCTATATGTATTCATTTTAAGTTTTTAAGCGTTCATTTTAAACTCTTAGGGTTGGGCTAAGCTCCTAGTAGTCGGTTTTTCTCTAGTAATCAGCCAGTATTTACGTTCGGCAGTTTCTTCAGTTTTATTTATTGTGAACCGTTCGGTCCTGTCCTTTTGGTAAGTGTGAATGTGTTCGGTCTCCAATGTTCACAGGTTTTTTTTTAGTGAAAATATAAATCATGAATGACTAAGTATGTTAAATTATGAGAATTATGCTTTCAAATACTATGGAAGAGAATTCCATGGCGGAATGTCTCGTGGATGATTATTGAATTGTAAAATATGAATATGGATATTGCTAAGCTGGCGTTCATCCTGAAATTCTATGAGTATCATTCTCACATAGAGAGAGATATTTCATTTGTGAGAATAGGAGGAGGTCCTACCACTTCATGGTGCTGAGGTAGGTATTATGAGATTAACCTTGGGTAGTAGCTTGATTGGTGTCAGCTATTACACTACCACAAGTGCAAGGACGACTGTAGCTACATATTTATACAATCCGGATGGTCAAGTCAGGTGTTCGGTCTATGCATGATTTGTGGTATTAGGCTTGTATATGATTGCTTGTATTCGGTGTTTGCATGATGTATCGTTCGGTTGTGTACGGTTTAAACTTGCATGAAATGTATAGGTGTGTTTATAATTAAATTACATTAGCTTACCCTACTTTCTTGTTTTTACTTGTATTGTCCGTCCGGTTACCTTTTCTTTTGCAATGATCATCCTGTGGATGTGAGCAGAAGGCGATGAGTGTTCGGTGGAGCAAGCGTTGGAAGGCGAGGATCCTGTTGCTTAGGTTAGGACCGCTTGGTCATCAGTTGTATATAGTTTTAGCTTATCTTTTGTAAACTGATCGGTTTATACAGGGTGTTGTATCACCGTTCGGTTTATCTCTATATTATGTATCAAACTTATGGTACTATGTAAAGTGTTTGTTTGTTTTATGGTTATTTTTGGATAACTGTAATGTTAAATATTTTACTAAATCTTATAGAACTGATCTATCATATTGTTATATGTGATTAATCTAAGATATAGTATTATGTTATATTTTGGGATGTTACACAAGCAAATAATATAATTGAAGAAATATACATTCACATAATCAGATTAAAATCTTCATTAGGGTAAGCTGTATTTTTTTTAATAGTATATTGAATCATTTTTATCCTTCTCATGAGATTTATGAAAATTGTAAATTTCAATAGTTTTACTCTAGTAGAAAGAAATAATATAATGTCGATTTAGTCAAGAAAAATTGTTTCTTGTATAAAGTTATAATTTTGAAGTTTCATCAACTTATTTGGGCATGAGCTGGTGGGAATTTTGGACTAACTTTCTCTTATAACTTGAATTAGATAATATGAAAATTGTAAAAATCTAGAAAATAGAGTATTAGAGTTGATAGGTGTTTTAAAATAATGAGACCGTATATTTTTAATTTTAAAATAATTCAATAATATAAATAGAATTTCACAAACTCATCTCATTATCTAAAACACTAACCATCTCTAGAACTCTTTCTATGAGTTCCCTCTCTCTTCTCTCTACAATTTCTTACTCTTTGATCATCTGTTTAACAATCAAGAAGTGTCTAGGAGATCACTGCAGTACATTCTCCAATATCTATCGATCAGTTTCTATTCTAGAGCAAGTAAGTTTCGACTTTTTTTTTCCTTTGGTTCTTAGTTTGAGATCATGCATAGGGTAGTACGTTTGACTTTCTTTTCTAGTTCCTTGTTGATAAGGGGTTCTAAGGACTCTCTTTGATCACAATTCTATGTTCTGTAGGTGTTTCTAAAGTTCCTTGAGATATAAGCAAGGGTAGTACGTCATGTAGAGTTTGGTCGTATTCTCTTTAAGGTAAGGAAAGCTAGTGTTTATTTATAAAATATGAAATTTACAAGTATGATTGGTAGTTGTTGAAATGATATGTTGATATAGGGAAACTGCATTAATTGTGATAGTGTTAAATTGTCTTTAATAAGTGTAATTCGTTGTGTGATGCTTGATGCTGAGTATGATTGTGTTGTGGTTTGGAATTGTCTAGTGAAATGTTGTTGTTATAGAGATTTATGACGTGAAATTGGTGTAGTGTAGAGAAGTAAAAAGTAAGTTGGGTTATAAGTCATTTTTGGGTCTAAAATGGGGTGTGAAAGGTGAAATTTTAATGTACATGTTGAATGAATTGAATTGAGTTTTTGGGTTGACTCTAGTGTCATTTAGGACTTGTTGGAACTTTGAGATAGGGGAAATCTAGTGTAGAATTCATGAGTTAGTTATCGAGAGTGTATTTGCATAGTTATTGGTTCATTTAAGTGGTTTTGAGTAGTGAAGTTTTAAAGGAGTAGGTTTGTGTTGTAGTGGATAATTTATGGTTAGTTTTTATCCTCTTTCTAATTAATTTAGGTCCCTAGTTTGTTAAATTGGTGAATTAGAAGGAGTAGAAGTGAAATTAGGTAGTTTAGAGTAGTCAAGTTGGTGTGGGGTAGCTACTTTGAGTTAGCAATTTGATTTTAGATGTTTAATAGTGCCTAGGAGGTCATATGGATCAATTAAATATGTGTAGGGAGTAATTGAGGTCAAATTATAGGTATTTTGGGTTCTGGTGTGGCGCTCAGCGATAATCAGCGGGGAGCGCCAAAAGTGTGAGAGGTTTGGCACCTAGCTGTTAGGGGGTGGCGCTTAAGCGCTAGAATTGCGAGAAGAATGACACTTAACAATGGGAAGGTGTCAGTCAGCGCCACTCTGTGTAGCTTTTTAGTTTGGTTTGTCTCCTTATATGGCTTTTGTGGTTTCTTTTAGGGATTCTATGATCTTGTATGACATGTTTGGTATGTTTTATGAAAGATAATGGGGATTTTGAATGATGTTAAAGTATGGATCAAGGTGTGATATGGAATAAGAATTTCTAAGGAGAAATTCTAAATGGTTGTTCAAAGTAATGTATTGATGTGGGGACTCAGTATTGGAAATTATCCTGACAATCCAATAATCGCTCAATCTCATATAGAGAAGGAAATTATGTGGTAAAGAGAGCAGGAGATCTTAGTCTATGGTTTTATGTTCTTTGTCCATAGGTAGTCGACATATTAACCTTGTGTGGTTGCTTCGGGGGGGGCAACTGTTCCACCACTACAAGTACAAAAACTTGTCTCATTTTGACATCAATACATATATTTGGATGGTCTTGTCTAGGTCCATAACATATTTAGGATTATTGAATTACTTTATATGAAATACGATGTATGATGAAGTCTTATTATTCCATGTTTGATTCTTGTTTCATTAGCTTACCCTTTTGTATGTTTCCTTGTTGGTTGCTTTGTGGATGTTTCGTTCTTTTGTTATGATCATCTAGTGGGTGTGAGCAGAGGATGATGATTTCACAATGAAGTAGACTTTGGAGGGTGATGTTGTAAATATATAGTTTTGTAGTGTGCACCTTTTGTATAGATGCAATTTGAGTTAAATCTTAAGTAGATATCTATCTCCTTCTCTTTTGGGTTTTGTAAATATATAATAATCTTATAGTTATGTTGCATACTTGTATGAATATTTTATATTTCCTTTAAGTTTAGTTGTTCTATCTTAGTGATCATGTGATAACTCTTTTATAGTATTTATACTATTTGAAATGAGATGTTACAAAAGTTGTTATGCAAAATAAGTTGTTTTGGTTCTTTAAAACCCCTTGGAAGGTTAGGATTGACTAAAATGACTATAAAAATATGTTATTTCCACCATTTTTCTTTGAGTTTCAAGTTATCACTCAAACAATATGACATTCAAGCATTTTGGTTTGAGTGTCATGTTATCCCTCAAATAATGTGATATTCAAGATGCGAGTAATCATTACATGCATTGTTCAATGTCAATTTAGTATATCATTAATGAGTGCATATTTATGCCCACATTTATGCTTTAAAATTCAAAATTTTGATGAGATCATGTGCTTAACTTGTTGATTTAAAGTGAATTTGTGATGATTGGATTTATTGGGTTTGGGAATAAAAAGAGCTTAAAAAGTGATTTTTGATTGCATAAATTATTCTTGGATATATATTCTTACGTTTATTTGTGCAGCTGAAATTACAAGTTTATTGGTCCAAAGATGCAAAAATGAGGTCCAAAACCAGATTTTGTTTGGAAAAGAATATACAAATGGGCCAAACAAATAGTTTTTACTACTACATCCCCCTAAATTTCCCTACACCCCCTTTTTCTAAACCAGACCCAACAATCAGATTTTACCCTTGCACCCCCTAAATTTCCCTACCCACACCATGTCACCTCATCCCTCTTGCCACACAGCCTTGCCTTCTACACACAAAAACCCTAATTCCCTTACCCTTGTCGCTGCCACTACTGCATCGTTAGCCGCTGCGAGATAACCCTAATTCACCATGCTGCCACCGTCAGCTACCTTGTCGTCGTGCCGCAACCATGGCAGTCACCCAAACCGCCACCATCAATTGTGATTCCCAGGTCGCGCAATCCAACCCTAGCCACCATCTTCCTCTTATCTCAGACCAACCACCATCAACCTAAAATCGCATCAGGCTGCCGCTTAACCCTAATTTGTGTCGCTATTCATTCTCAAACTCCTCAGCTGGAAGCCATCATCCACCACTCCTCTCACTTTTATTTCATCATGTGTTTCACTCTATTCATGGAGGGCTAAGCTTCTAGGGCTATTCCACTATAATTTCATTATGGATTCTGAGGTTAAGTTGAATTAATGAATTTTTTTCTTTTTATTATTGATTTGAGTTATTCTTCTTCTATGTCTTTCATCTCTCAATCATATTAAAAGCAATGATTTTTGCATCATAAGGTGTTTGAATCTACATGCATATTAATCATATGAGTACAAGGGTTTCTAGGTTTGATTGAGAATCTACTTTGATTGAATTTAGGAACTTTCATATTATTAAACGAGTTTTTGCTATCAATTGAGAATGTACTTTGATTGGTGGTAATAATTTCAACTATAACTAATTGAGAATTTACTTTGATTAATTAGCTTTTAATTTGGTTAGGAGACTTAATAATAGACATGATTAAACACAATAGAATTTGTTTGAGAATTTACTTTGGTTGAATTCATTGTGAATAATCTAGAAAGGTCTTGCATTTGATTGAGAATCTACTTTGGTTAACTACATGATCGCCCTCAAATTAATTAAGAATGTACTTTAATTAATTTGAAACTTAAACAATAATCAATTGAACAATGATTCGTGGATAACCGATGATGAATCTATCTTGGAAAAGCAGTGGAATTAACCTATTTCATCATAATTGTTTCTAAGTTTCCTTTTTGTTCTTCAAACATTCTTGAAACATTAATTCCATTAGCATAGTTTCTCACTTTCATTCTTGAGCATTGTATAGCATTCATAAGATTCAAATATTGAAAAGTAATTATGTATTCGTTGGGAGACGACTCAGGGTTACTTTAACCCTATCTACTTTCTTGACTACTGACTTGACAATACAGAAGTTGTCTTGAAAAGTAGTATTAATTTGATAACTTCAACGACAACGTATCAATCATCATGATCATTTAAGTAAAATTGTATGTTGCACAAACTATGACTTTGGACTTCAAAGACTGGCTTCATGTTGTTGTTTCAATTGACGAGTTAAGGTCTCTGTTTTTTTCCGCATGTTCCTCGGGTCAATTTGAAGTTGCCTACTAAGTTTCTCATTTTTGCCCAGTAGTTGTTGAATTTGATTTTGGATAGTATTCATGGAATTTAGATCCATCTCTCGTGTTGTTTAAAACATGCCAGGTTTGTTGTTAGGATAAATAAGTAAGGTTGAGGATAACTTTACCAAGACCCCACGATGGGTGTTAGATGTTCTTACCGAGCTTTAATTTTGGGTCTGATGAGACACGTGGTGGAATCCTAAGGATGTCTTTGTCTAACAGGTAAATCTAGACTAGGAAAGATTCACTTCAAAAGACTCTCTTATTCTTAAGTAAGAGATTTTTTTTGGATATATTTAAGATATGAGTGAAAGTACGAGAAATGATTCATTGAGCAGTACTTTCCTGATCAACCTCCTTATATGGAATTAGGTGAATATGGTTGTTGTGATTAAGCATCTTAATAATAATTGTGAATAATCATCTCATAAAGCAAAAGTTTTTTTGAGTCTGCTTAGATATAACTGAAAGTATGAAAAATAATTTAGTAAGTGATACTTTCTTGATCAAGCTCGTTATATGAAATTAGAAGAATATAATCGTTATAATTAAACATCTTGATAATAATGATGAATAATCATCTCATAAGTATAACCATAATGACTATATGCATTAGATGTCTATTTATTAATAAAAAAAATGTTGAGTTTTAATTAGGATGAGAAATATTTTCACCCCAATGCCTAATCCAAAATAAAAATGTTCAACATGTTAGCCTTTATATAGTAGAGAGGTTACAATATAGTGCCTCCATTTTTTAAGGTTATATTTTCTCCCATTTATTTTATTTCTTTTCAGTTAGGATCCTTTTGAAAGTGGTCCATTTTTAAAAACTGTTTTTAAACGTGCGTGAATGTGTCGTGATCCCGCAATAAACTCTTCCAACGTTAAAAGACTTTGTGATGATTTTGGAAATATACAGAAATTTGAATAATCTGGTCACTAAGTCTACTCTTTACTTCATATACATCACCATCATGTTTTAAGAGGAAGGGTTCATAAACTAGATGCTAAGCAAGCATACAACAATGGTCGGAGGTTGTTCTTTCTGCTTCCAATTTTCTTATAATCTAAATATGCTTAAATGTGCTTGTTTGACATATTTAGATTTATTGAATCTTTAGTATAAATCTGTTTCATTTGGTATCAGAGCATGTTTATCCTCTGCCTTGTCTGGTTTACTCCTCTATGTATTGTGTTTTTTAATCTTATCAATTGTTTTGAAACTGGGTAGAAACAAGAAAGCTTTCTGTGATGGAATGTTTTGATGCCCTCATATATTATTTTGGGTTTGCGTTTAGTATACGCTTTGTTTGGGACCCATGTGAAGGTTGAAGATGATCGAAATGCTTTTTGTTTTTGCGTTTCATTTTGGGCATCTATCAGAAAAGTATATTTCAGTTTTTATTTTCTTCTTTACCTGCATACATACGCTAGAGGTTGAAGGTACGCTGCTGCTTCTGGTTTTTTAATTAAGACTTGTCCTTTCGTTCTGCACACATGTTAATTGTTTTATATATATATATATATATATATATATATATATATATATATATATATATGTATATATATATATATATATATATATATATATATGTATGTGTGTGTGTGTATGTGCGCGCACGCGCGTGTGTGTGTCTGTGTGTGTTATGATAGGCACAATTTTTTATACACGCAATTAAATTAAAAGTATAGGAAGGCAAGTGGAATTTATACTAATATTTAATGTTAGTATAATAAATTTAAATATTATATGTTTATAATATGATTTTTATATTTTATTTTGATTAAATATAAGATCTTTAGAGAATATTAATGTTTAGTGATAAATATGATTTTTAACAATTAGAGAGTAGCCACAACATCTTTAATTAATTAAATTATATTATAAAGATCACTTTATTGAAACATTAATTGTAATTAATTATATATAATGTGATGAGATATACCCACAAGATTTTTCTTACATTTATATGATTAATTAGGATAAAATATATATTATAATTCTTAATTTTCCCACAGGAATTAGGAAATGTGATATAATTTAATAATTTTACCATAAAGTTAAATGAGTCTAATTGAGTAAGACTTTAGGCCACAGGCAAGTTTTATGTTAATAGACCCATTTGTAAAGACATGTTTGCATTGGTAAAACATGACATTTATTTTAGTCTCAAATTATGATAATGAACATGATTTTGAATTTGCAGTTTCTCAATCTGTAAATATTTCTAATATCAAATGTGGTATTCCCAAGTTGAAAGGTGATAATTATACGGTTTTGAAGGAGAGAGTTCTTCTTCATTTAGGCTGGATGGACATTGACTATGCTATTAGAAAACCAGAAACACCGGGTATTACTGAGACTAGCCCTTCAGATGCCATTGAGCTTTATGAAATTTGGGAGAGGACAAATCGTCTCCGTAAAGTTCATAAAAACCAACATTTCCGTTGGGATCCGGGGTTCAGTTGACCAATATGAGAATGTCAAGGATTTATTGAGGGTTATTGATGAACAATTTACGACATCTGATAAATCTCTTGCCAACACCCTTATAATGCAGTTTTCATCCTTAAAGCTCACTGGAATTAAGGGAGTACGTGATCATATAATGCACATAAGAGACATTGTGGCTCAACTAAAAGCTTTGGAAGTTATCATGTGTGATTCTTTCCTAGTACACTATATTTTGTGCACTTTGTCTCACCATTATGCCCCCTTTAAAATCTCTTACAACACACATAAGGATAAGTGGTCTTTTAATGAATTATTGACCATGTGTGTTCAAAAAGAAGAAAGGTTATTGATAGAAGAAGGGGAGAAGGTAAACTTGACCACTTCTTTTAAGAATAAGAATAACCAAGTTAATAAGAAGGGAAATATTCCTACTCAGCCAGTTATTAAGGAGTCCAAATTTTTCTTTTGTAAAAAGAAGGGACACATGAAGAAGGAATGTCAAAAGTTTAAGGATTGGCTTGAAAAGAAAGGTATTTTGTTTGCTTTTGTCTGTTATGAATCTAATTTGAGTAGTTTTAACCATAACACATGGTAGATTGATTTTGGTTCTACAATCCATGTTTCTAATACCTTGTAGGGTATGGAAAACCTAAGGAAATTGATGGAAAGTGAGCAATGCATCTATTTAGGAAGCAAGATGAGTTCACATGTAGAAGACGTTGGGACATGCAATTTAGTTTTAAGTAGTGGTTTTGCTTTATGTTTAGAAAATACTTTTTATGTTCCTAGTTTTACCAAGAACTTGATTTCTATTTCACAACTTGCACCTTTGGGTTTTTCCTTTAATTTTATGGATTCTGGTTTTACTTTATTGAATAAATCCAAAGTTATTGGCTTTGGGAAATTATGTGACGGTCTTTACTCTATTAAATTGTAAAACAACGCTACTTATAGTTCTATACATGTTTTCGCTGGGTTAAAAAGATGTGTTATGAATGAGGATTCTTTTGTTTTATGGCACCGAAGATTGGGACATATCTCCATTGAGAGAATTAAGCGATTAATAAATAGAGTACCTCGTACTTTAGATTTTGCTGATTTTGGGACTTGTGTGGATTGCATTAAGGGAAAGCAAACTAACCAAGTCCAAAAGAGGTGCTAAGAGGAGTTCAAGTTTACTAGAAATTATTCATACAAATATTTGTTGTCCGAATATGAATCAAGTAGTCCAAAATACTTTATCACCTTTATAGATGATTACTCACGATACATGTATCTGTACTTACTTCGTTCTAAGGATGAAGCCTTAAAAGTTTTTAAGGTTGAAGTAGAGTTACAATGTGGAAAGAAAATTAAGATTGTGAGATCAGAGAGAGGTGGAGAGTACTACGGTAGATACACGGAAAATGGACAAGCACCTGGTCCGTTTGCTAGATTTCTTCAAGAACATGGGATTGTTGCCCAATATACCATGTCTGGCTCTCCAGATCAGAATTGTGTGGTAGAAAGAAGAAATTGAACCTTGATGGATATGGTGAGAAGTATGAGGAGTAATTCAAAACTTCCTCAATTCTTGTGGACTGAAGCACTTAAGACGGTTGTGTAGATAGTAAATCAGATCCCAACTAAGGCTGTTTTAAAAACACCTTTTGAGTTATTCAAAGGTCGGAAACCTAGTTTATAATCCACAAGAGAAGAAACTAGACCCAAGGACTATTGGTGGGTATTTCATTAGATATGATGAAAAGTCCAAAGGGTATAGATTCTATTGTCCAACTCATAACACTAAGATTGTGGAATCAATAAATGCAAAGTTTCTTGAAAATGACTTGATTAGTGTGAGTGATTTAAATCAAGATGTTGATCTTGAAAAAGATCACTATGAAGCTCAAACCTCTCAATCAAATTATATATTGGTGGTTATTCACACTCCTCAAATTCAAAAGCGTATTAGACAACCAATAATTGAAGTTCCACAAATTGTTGAGAATTATAATATAGATCAAGTTGTTGACGAGGAGCAACATGTAAATGTTGAACAACTAGTTGAACAACAAGCTTCTCATCAAGATGTTGAGACAACACTAAGAAGATCTACTAGAATCAAAAGACCAGCAATTTCTAGTGATTATGAAGTGTATTTGCAAGAATCGAATTATAACATTAGAGCTGAAAATGATCCTAAAACATTTTCACAAGCCACGAGTTCTAAGGAATCAAATTTGTGGCATAATGCTATGAAAGATGAGATGGATTCTATGACATCTAATCAAGTCTGGGATCTTATTGAGTTGCATAATGGTCTAAAACCCATTGGATGTAGATGGGTCTTCAAAACTAAGAAGGACTCTCAAGGTAACATTGAAAGATATAAAGCGAGACTTGTTACCAAAGGATTCACTCAAAGAGAAGGAATTGATTATAAAGAGACTTTTTCTCCTGTATCTAAGAAGGATTCTTTACGAATAATCATGTCATTAGTAGCTCATTTTGACTTTGAGTTACATAAAATGGATGTGAAAACAACATTCCTTAACGGTGATCTAGAGGAAGAGCTTTACATGAAACAACTTGAAGGATTTTTCTCTATAAATAGTGAGCACTTGGTATGTAAGCTTAATAAGTCCATCTATGGATTAAAACAAGCTTCACGTCAATGGTATTTAAAATTTCATGAAGTTATCTCTTCTTTTGGTTTTGAAGAAAACATCATGGATCAATGTATATACCAGAAGGTTAGTGGGTGCAAAATTTGTTTTCTTGTTTTATATATGGATGACATTTTGCTTGCAACCAATGACAAGGGTATGTTATATGAGGTGAAGCAATTTCTCACAAAGAACTTTGATATGAAGGATATGGGTGTAGCATCTTATGTCATAGGCATTAAGATCCATAGAGAAAGATCTCGAGGTATTTTGGGTTTGTCTCAAGAGACCTATATTAATAAAGTTTTAGCGAGATTTAACATGAAAGATTGTTCACCAAGTGTAGCTCCCATTGTAAAGGGTGACAAACTTGAATTAAGTCAATGCCCAAAAAATGATCTTAAGCGGGAACAGATGAAAAATATTCCATATGCTTCAGTTGTCAGAAGTCTTATGTATACTTAAGTTTGTACTAGACCTGACATTACATTTGCAGTTGGAGTTTTAGGAAGATATCAGAGTAATCCAGGTGTTGACCATTGGAAAGCTGCAAAGAAAGTAATGAGATATCTTCAAGGAATAAAAGATTTCATGTTCATGTATAGAAGAACTGATAATTTGGAAGTGGTAGGCTACTCTGATTCAGACTTTGTTGCTTGTGTTGATACCAAAAAATCTAGATCTGGCTATGTTTTCATGCTAGCTTATGGAGCTATATCTTGGAGTAGCAAAAAGCAGACCTTGACTGCTACTTCTACTATGGAGGCTAAGTTTGTTTCTTGTTTTGAGGCTACTTCACATGGTGTATGGTTGAAGAGTTTTATATCTGGGCTTAGAGTTGTGGACTCAATTGCTAGGCCACTAAAGTTGTATTGTGATAACTCTGCTACTGTTTTTTATGGCTAAGAATAATAAAAGTGGAAATCGAAGTAAGCACATCGATATTAAATATCTAGCCATAAGAGAACGTGTTAAAGAAAAGAAAGTGGTCATTGAGCACGTTAGCACTGAGTTGATGATTGTTGATCCTTTAACTAAAGGCATGCCACCAAAGAATTTTAAGGATCATGTAACGCGAATGGGACTTGGTTCCATGATATGACAATCATTTTAAGTACTTTCATTTTGATAAAACTCTTATTCAGTTTAATGTTTTCTCAATTATTTGTGCACATAATTAGTTACTTTGAGAAAACTCATTTAATTGTGACCTCCTATAGACATATGGTTTATTTGTTAGAGTTAAGAGCTTGTGATGTGAGACTTAATACATCATAATACATGTGAGACAATACTTATTATTAGAGGAACTGTCACCATGATTCATATATTTGGTCTCTTATTACGTTTGATGGTTGGATAAAACGGACCAAGTGGGAGAATGTTAGCCTTTATACAATAGAAAGGTTACAATAGAGTGCCTCCATTGTTTAAGGTTATATCCTCTCCCATTTATTTTATTTCTTTTCAGTTAGGATCCTTTTGAAAGTGGTCCATTTTTAAAAACCGTTTTCAAACGTTCGTGGATGCGTCATGATTCCCGCAACAAACTCTTCCAACATTAAAAGACTTTGTGATGGTTTTGGAGATATACAAAAATTTGAATAATCTGGTTAGTGAGCCTACTCTTTACTTCATATACATCACCATCGTGTTTTAAGAGCAAGGGTTCAAAAACTAGAAGCTAAGCAAGCATATAACAATGGTTAGAGGTTGATCTTTCTGCTTTCGCTTTTTTTATAATTTGAATATGTTTAGATGTGCTTGTTTGACATATTTACATTTATTGAATTTTTAGTATAAATATGTTTCACAACAAATATGGGTTTCACAAATTTGTGTTCACTAGCTAAATAAGAATTATGTTTATGTTATTTAAATAACCTTAATATTTATTTATCATATTTAAATTAATATATAAATATACTTTGAATAATGCTTGAAAAAATTGAACTTTTGGTGAAAATTGACTCGTTAATGAAATACTTTAAATTGTTGTGAGTAGAAATCATCTAGCCAATAATTAATTTAGAAAAATTTTAGTGTGTATTATGTTTAGGAGCCATTAACTAGTCTAACTTCTTGAGAACAACCTACCAATGAAATAAGATCAAATCTATGTTCAATTTATACATTTTTGAGTAGTTAAAATATGATTTAAGATGTAACTTAATAATTGGATTTTAATATTTGTATAGTTTATAGTTGTCAAAGTGGTTCACTCAATCCATCATGAGTTGGTTACTTAGTGAGTCAATTTAGTCCGACTTATTTATCAGTGAGTTCAAAAAATTTAAACCTGACCCAACTCACCATGGGTTGATGAGTTAAACAAATTGATTCACTTAATTACAATTTGATTCACTTAATTACAAATTTTTTGTTCTTCAATCCCAAAATAATTACAATTTTTTTCTAATACCTTTAGATATATGAAAAAATTTAGGATTTTCATTTTTTAATATAATTTAATTTTTAGAATTTATGCATGAGTTGGTGAGTCAACTCAACTCACAACAGATTCAATCTAAGTAAATCGAAATTCTCTTCAATCAGGTTTAGTTTTTACCTGTGCCAAAATTTATAACTTTTTTAACTATTAAATCCGATTTGAACTCATGGTAAACCAAGTTAGTTCGCATACTTTATCTCATTTTAACAACTCTAATAAAGTTTAACTTTTGGAGTATAATGATGTGTTGATTTTAAATTATGAATTTTTTATGTAGTTAATTTGGAATTAATTTAGTATTGTATCCAAATGTATAGGATACATTTTATTGGGTAATAATATTGCATGTTATAAACTGTTATAAATATTAGAAATTATAGTTGTGGGTTTTACACTTCGAATTATATCATGATCCATTGGAAAAGTTAAAGTACTAATTGTTTTTTTTTTAATTTTAGAGAATGATTAAATATTAATTTAAGTAGTTGCTTATTTAATAAATTTTAACTGATGATAGAGAGGCTTATACTATATGTACCAGTAGGGACCGGGCACCAAACAGACCGGACGTCCACGTAGCCGCAATGGTCCAAACACGCTACCCTTCTGCTCATCATCAGGAAGGGTCGGGCGTGGTAGGCCGAACGCCCGTATGTCCACGATTACGCAACCTTACCGCTTGCCATCCGTAGAAACAACAACTCGTATGAAGCCGGCCGGTCATATCGCCAACCAACCAGGTCGCCCATATGGGCCAGCCGGTCGTAAGACCAAACTTCGCGAGACCGGCCAGCCACATCACTAATTAACCAGGTTTAAGGTAAGTAGTGGTTAAAAGCTATTGGGCTGAATTTTGGCCGTGATTAACTTTTCACTAATCCCAAGCCCATGGCGAAAACTATAAATACAGATCCAGGGTGAGTGTTAGATAGGTTGCATTTACTGCACATTTATTACTGTTCTATCGAAAAAGCCATAGCTCTCAAACTGACTTTGGCATCGGAGAATCTTTCGCAGGTCTCCCACCCGCGCGTAGAGGAGAAAATCGAGAAGTAAGGATTGAGAACCGGACATTCGAGATAGTAGAAGAGGAGGCCGTGGAGGCATTGGACGACTCACCCCCCACAACCGAAACATTTGGCGTCCACCGTGAGGCGAGTAGCTGTTTAAACCCAATGGTGACCACGAGAAACATGAGCATGGACGACCCGATTGAGATGATCAGGATGTTACAACAGAAGATGGACGAGATGCAACAGCGCCATGAAGACGAACTCGCGGCCGTCAAGGCCGATTGTGAGGCCCGGATAGCCCGGGAGATCGCTAGAAAGGGAGGTGAGGACGAGCGGGCAAAGGAAAAGGGAAAGGCCGCCGCAGAGGATCACTCTGAACACAATAGCGGACGCGACAAAACCTGGAAACCAACGGAGTCCGAGGCCGAAGGGAGTAAGGCCAAATCAATACATGCGAAGAGCGTCGCGGAAGATAGACGGATGGTGGTGAAGCCCGAGCCTTCATCCACACTCTTGCTCCCCTTTGCCCAAAACATCATGGATGTCCAGATTTCGGAACAATTCATTGCGCCGCAATTCAAGATGTATGACGGGACCACGGATCCCGAGGCCCACATCAAGACTTTCTCGAACGCAATGGCGTTCAGAACAGGCAACGACACCATCTGGTGTCGGGCGTTTTCATTATCATTGGAGGACGAAGCACTTGAATGCTTCAACTCTCTTCCCCCCAATTCCATAGAGAACTTCGCTGGCTTAAAACGCCTGTTCAACCCGCAGTTCGCCGCCAACAGCACGCAGGACCTGACCGTGTTCGAGCTGGTCACCCTGAAGCAGGGCAAGGAAGAAACGCTGAGAGCGTTTATGGACCGTTATCAAAAGGCCGTCCGACGAGTGAAGACATTGAGCCCGGAGCTCGCCCTCTATTACATCCTCCCCGCCCTTAAGCCTAGACCGTTTAAAGATAGCATCTGCCGACGGGCTCCCAAAACTATGGAAGAGTTGAGGGAGCGTGCGGCGGACGAGATTAGGGTGGAAGAGATGAAGTTGTCATACAAGAAGGAGATTCAGGAGCTTAGGGGGGAACGGGCGGACGCGGGAAAGCCGGGCACTTTGACAGGAAAGCCGGGCGGCTTCAAACAAAAGGAACCTCGGTGAGGACCCCACTTCTAGCAGTACACCCCCCTGAACGCCCCCAGGGAGAAGATCCTCCGGGAGGCGCTAAGCGCGGACTTGCTTCCCGAACCCATGAAGCGGCCTACTCCGTCAGGCACGGACAGGAGCAAACACTACGCCTACCACAAGAAGATGGGTCATACCACCGAAGAGTGTGTGACCCTAAAGGATAAAATTGAAGAGTTGATCCGGGCGAGGCAGCTCAAGAAGTACATTTGGGTTTACCGCCCTCAGGCACCCGCGGAGCGGCCCGCCCCGCGACAGACATACAGGCCCGACAGGTCTAGGAATGATCGAGCTGATCGCCCCCGCTCGAAGCGACGACGAAGCAGAAGTCGCAGTAGAAGCCACGAACGTCCCTTGCGTCACGTGCGGGCCCTGCAGTCCGTGCACTCGGTGGACAAG